>NW_005369915.1:2133005-2164417 GCF_000412655.1 Myotis brandtii
GTTGCTACTTCATAACTGTAATTTTGCTACTGTTATGAATCATAATGTAAATATCTGATATGCAGGATGTATTTAGGCGACCCCTGTGAAAGGGTCGTTCGACCCCCAAAGGGGTCGCGACCCACAGGTTGAGAACCGCTGGTCTAGAACTTTGACTAAGAGGGAATGAAAATATCGGAGCATAACCTTTGGGTGGGAGATGTGCTTAGGGAGCAATAGGAACAAGAATGCAATGGGCGAGGCATCCCTCTCCCCTCCCCTGCCCCCTCGCACCCCTCTCCCCTGCCTGCCTCCATCCTTCCTCTGCCAAGTCTGGTTTTCTTTCCTTTAAGTCTCAAGGCCGATGTAGCATTGCAGGAGCACAGCCTGCTGCCGGGGTTCAAACCCCAGCGCTCACTCTTGCCGGCTGAGCAGTTGTGGGTTTGTTTCCCTGGGTGATGATAATGAGACTATCTATCTCCTAGGTCTGTGTAAGGATTCGTTACATTTATAACAATAAACAGCGTAGAAAACTGCCTAGCACAGTGAGGGCCAACTATATAATAGTTAGTTAATGTTATTCCCTGGTTTAGTTAGTTCAGGTGGAAGACAATGAGATAAAATGCATTTTGTGATGATCAAATGCTGCCCTTGAAAGGGTACCCGGAGCTCCTGGGGAGTCTCGGGAGAGAAAGAAGCTCCCCTGGGAAACCAGATGGCCGGTGCGGGCTTGGGTGGTAACTGCAGGTTCTCACTCACTCACTGGCATGCGGCTTTGCTGTATGGCTTGGGGCAACCCAGTTACTCTCTCTTGGCTATAATTCTTATATCAGCTAAAACAGAGGGAGCCAGAGAGGAAAAACCATAACAAGAAAAAACCCAATGATGCTGAATTATTTCACAGAGCAACTTGGTTCCCAGGGAAGACTGGGGGGTGGAAACAATGCTGGTGATACGGCTGGATGGAGTCGCTTATCTCTTCTCTTTAAAACTCCGGAGGGGCTGGGGTGAGCTTGTTGCTAGATGACGCAGACATGAACTCGCTCAGGTTATGGTTCCAATAAACGTAAGTTCGTGTAAGTTAAAAATAGAAAGTGTCTCATTGAAACCGTGGTTGATCAACATCTTCCTTATCACTTCTCTAAGAACAAGGGGAAGGAGACAACTTATCTGAGGCTCAGAACCCTCAGAACGTGTTTTCTATACAGCTCCGAGAACATTGCTTGTGAAACCTACATTGGGCTGCAGGGTGGAGCAAAGGGTTATTTCTCGTTTGTGAAGATATTTTAAAAATTAAGTTACATTTGGATATCTACAAATACATACATACACATATATAACTTTATTGTAAAGGCTTAATTTTTTCAGAGCAGTTTTAGGTTCACAGCACAGTTGAGGGGAAGATACAACGATTTCCCATGTACTCCCTGCCCCCACAGATAAATAGCCTCCCTTTTCATCAACATCCCCCAGCAGAGTGGGACACTTGATACCACTGATGAACCTACATTGACATCATAATCACCCAAAGTTAACAGTTCACATCACAGTTCATTCTTGGTGTTGGACATTCTATGGGTTTATTCAATTGTGTAATAACATGTATCCATCATTATAATATACAGAGTATATTTACTGCCCTAAAAATCCTCTGCACTCTGCCTATTCATCCCTCCCCTCCTACCCCGTGAAACCACTGATCGTCTTCATAGCTGTGCCTTTACAGAATGTCGTACAGTTGGAATCACAGTTGTGACCTTTTTAGATTGGCTGCTTTCACTCAAATATGCATTTGAGGTTTCCTCCATGACTTTTCACGGTTTGGTAGCTTATTTCTTTTTAGTGCTAAGTAATGTTTCATTGCCTAGATGTACCACAGTTGATCCATTTATCTACTGAAGGACATCTTGGCTGCTTCCAGGTTTTGGCAATACTGAATAAAACTGCTATAAATATCTGTATGCAGATTTTTGTGTGCACATATGTTTTCAATTGTGTCGTATAGTTGGAATCACAGTTGTGACCTTTTTAGATTGGCTTCTTTTACTCAAATATGCATATGTGAGGTTTCCTCCATGTCTTTTCATGGTTTGGTATCTTATTTCTTTTTAGTGCTAAGTAATATTCCATTGCCTAGATGTACCAAAGTACCTACTGAAGGACATCTTGGCTGCTTCCAGGTTTTGGCAATACTGAATAAAACTGCTATAAATATCTGTATGCAGATTTTTGTGTGCACATATGTTTTCAATTCCTTTAGTTAAATACCAAGGAGCACAATTGCTGGACCATATGGTGAGGATATATTTAGTTTTATGAGAAATCACCAAACTGTCTTCCGAAGGAGCTGCACCATTTTGCATTCCCACTGACGCAAATGCCAGGATTTCATATTGTCACTGTACCAGAGTTTGGCCATTCTAATAGGTGGTATCACATTGTTGTTTTCATTTGAATTTCCCTGATAACATATGAAGTGCACCATCTTTTAATAGGCTTAGTTGCCATCTGCATATCTTCTTTAGTGAGATGTTTGTTAAGGTCTTTGGCCCATTTTTTAATTGGGTTGTTTGTTTTGCTACTGTTGAGTTTTTAAGAATTCTTTGTGTATTTTAGATGTGTCCTTTGCAAATATTTTCTCCCAGTCTGTGACTTGTCTTCTCATTCTCTTAACAATGTCTTTGTCAGAGCAGAAGTTTTTAAGTTGAATAAAGTTCACCTTATCAATGATATCTTTCATGGATTGTACCTTTAGTGTTGTATCTAAAAAGCCATCACCGTACATTTGGTTAACTATTTTTAAAAGTATTTTATTAAAGAAAACCAAACGTATGAAATTGGAGCTGCCTTGGACAACCTGAAGTGTGGGGGACGATTGTTGATGTCACTGGCATCTGTCTGTTGCTTCCTCAGAAGCACTGATTTCACGTGTGGGCCCCGTGGTTCCATGCTGAAGCCACCCTGCTGTAGGAAACATGCAATCCAGACAAAACCAACCTATCCACCTGAGCCCTGGCCAGAGTGATTGGTTCAGTGTTGGGCAAATGACCAAGTCAGTCAAAGTAAAGATTGGGGCTCCAACTTAGAAATTTGAGACAAAGTTATTCTCTCTCTTCCTTGGAGTCAGTATGGTTGGTTGATAGATGTGAGGAATGGAGTTGGTGCCGCCATATTTGCTGCCTAGAAGGTAACCATCGTGAAAACAAGGCACCTACAAAAGAGATCAGGGCAGAGGACATGTTAGAAAACAGGATGGGGCCCTAAGAAGATTCAGACCCTCTGGAACACATTGTGCCCGAGGACTGTTCTCAATCTGGACCTTTGGGTTACATGATCCAATAAATTTATCCCATCGGTGGGGTCTAGTCATGAAAAGTGAAACCACTGTAGATATTTCAAAACACAAGGACTTAAAAGAGTTTGTTACACAAGTAAGAAATCAAAAAGAGGATGCTGAGGTAATCCAGGGATTAATAACTCCCAAGGCAAACAGAGAAAGGGGGAAGAGGGTGGTTACCAGAGCTTAGGACTTTGGAGGGGGATCTCGAGAGACTGGTGCTGGGTTCCTGAGAAATTACATGGCTTATGGGCAGACCCTGAATGCACTCAGACCACTGGGGAGGGGGCAAATTTTTTTGATGGGTGCTCATAGCCCCATGGAGGTTGGTCTGATGACCCGGAGCACCAGGCCCAGTGGAAGAGGAAGAATGTGCAGCTGGTCCTGCACCTTCCAAGGGGCCACAGAGGATAGATGGTAGGCTCCAGTCCCTAAGGGGCGCAGGGAGGGTTGCTAGAAGGAGATGGAAAGCAGAGCTTACCATTGACTCCTGTTGGAGAGGCACTACCAGGAATGAAGTCTGTTTTCTCTTCTCCTGCTTCCCAATCTCCCTCTAGTGCCTCCTTTGGGCAGAACCTCACAGAAAGCCAGCTGGCAGGAGAGTCTGTGAAGTGTGGCTTCCATCCCAGCATCATGGAGCAATGGGGTGAGCTGAGAGGTAAAAGATGAGAGGTGAAGAGCCGGCAGATGGTATAGCCAATTTCAATTGGGCTTTCTGTTACTTACATCCGACCGATAGGCCTGATTAGCATAATCATCATAATTGTAGACTCATCCCTTTTTTTTCCCCCTTGGGCTATAATCTGGAAAATGTTTTAGTCATCTTAAATTCTATTGTTTACTTTTCAATCCTCTGTTGATTGCTGGAGTGTTCTTCTCTTTTCTCTGATGAGAAGACCACGCATGAGGAGGCCAGACACCAGGTTCACTCCAAGCTGACCACTTCCCGTTTGGAGAAGCTCCTAGTGGGTGAAATGTTGGGATCCACAGCAAGAAGAAAATCGGAGGCTTCTTTTTGGTGGGAATTGGACTGGGATGTTTTTGGCCACAAGAAACAGAGAGCCTGCCTCAACTGGCTTAAGCAGTAAGAAAATGTGTTCTCTCACACAGCTGGAACTCCGGGGGTAGGCAGCTTCTAGGAAGGTTAACTCATCCACTCAGTTTTATTACCAAGGACACAGGCAATAATAATTGCCTCTGTTTTCTCTCTGTCTTGGTCTTTGGCTAACATTCAACCTGGTTACAATGGCTGCCTCAATTCCAACCATGGGACCCTGATACAATGACTAGTAGAAGAGCACTATCCTTTCTGCGTGTCTCTTTTTCAGATCAAGGGTGCCTACTGGAGTTCCCGTCCCTGGCTAGCACAGGGTCACACGCCCCCACCTAAGCCCATTACTGGCAAGGGCACTGGGAACACCATGATCGGCTCTAGGAACCAGGATTCACTCCTGAGCTGGGGATGTGGTATCCATTTAGTCAGGATTCAATGGTTCTGAGAGGCAGATCCATTCGAAAGTGGTTCTCCATATAAATATGCAATTGGATTTGCTTCAGGGTTTGGCCTGCTGTTGTGAGAGCTGATTGCACTATCTCCACGGGCTGGTTGTCTTTGCATTTGATGCTGCGGCTTCAAAGTCCACAGGGAAGGAGGTAGGGAAGGGAAAATGGGTGTAAAGTGAGAGAGAGCAAGGACAAGCTGGACCCCACAAGGACAGACTGGAACCCAGTTTTCACAGTCCCAACCCCCATGTCCTGCGGGTGACGCTGGTGCCCTTTGTCTCCGAGGCATTGGAGAAGCCAGAGACAGAGCCAGGTAAAGATGAACAGGTGCAGGCTTGGCCACCTCTTCTTGATGATGAGGGGAGCCTGGTGACCCGCCCCAACCTGCTGAGCTTGACATCTCCTCTCCAAATGCAAACATGCGGGAGGGGGGATTCTGGGAATCAAGCTTCAGGCTAGCCCAGCTGACACCGCACAAAGCCACCATAGTAACCATCCCTGAGGAAGGACTGGAACAAAGTAGGGGTGACGTAAGCGAGGAAGAATGGGGGGAACAGACCTGGGGGAGCCAGCCCAAAGTGTCTGTGCTCCCTGAGAAGTTTTCCAGCTGCCTTGAGCTGGGATTGCATATTGTGTGTGTGTGTGTGTGTGTGTGTGTGTGTTCGCACAAAATGCACACAAAAGTGGAATGCAACAACACTGCCTCTCTCTCTCTCTCTCTCTCTCTCTCTCTCTCTCTCTCTCTCTTTCTATCTTCCGGCTTCTCAGGGGCCAAGCCCTGGCAGAAAACACTGAAGAAAACGGAGTCATGCCCTCAGCATCTAGCGGAGTGCCTGCCCTACTTCTGAGTCACCACCGCAAGGTTTGTTCACTTCCCCTGCCTGGAACCCCCTCTCCACTTCCTGTTCTCATTCAGCTAGCACGCATTGAGCACCTACTGTGTGCTGAGTGCAGGGAAGGCAAGATGAGGAGGAAAAGAACCCTGAGTTCCCACTCGAGGGGGAACCTCCTTCCTCCACCCGAGATCCCCCTCCTTCCAGAAACCTTCCCAGATGCCTCCCCAAGCTCTCCAGCAAAATCTCACAGCCCCTGCGTGTCCCCGCACGGCTGTGAGTGATTATCTGCAAGTATGTGTGTATCTGGACATGTCATTCTTGTTTTTAATGAATGCTTTATTTTTGTTGGTCCCATCTTCCCCCTGGAGTGCATAAGAACTTTGAAGGTCGGGTTTCAGTTTCCTTTGCTGCTCAAAAAGTACGTGCCATGTGCGGGGCGGCTGTGCTCAAAACTGGGAACGCCAGCCAGGGTTTCCAAAGGCAGCCCGCAGCGCTCCCACGCAGCCTGGAAGATGCGGAATGGGTTCCTCACAGCCACTCTGTGTGGTCCTTGATGGCCCTGTTGCCATCAGCCCTATTACTGTCCCATTGTCCTAAGAGAAAAGGGAGGCTCAGAGTGGCTATGTGACTTACTTAAGGGCTCAAAGGTGGCAAGTTTCAGAAGCAGAGCTGCGCCCATGCGCCTGCCTCCCGGTCCACACTCTGATGCGGCTCCACAGACCTCATGGTGTGGTGTTGGTGTGGATGCAGTGACCATCCACTGGGGGCTTATTCTCTGGTGGGCTGGTAGGTGTTACTTCTATCCCCACTTTTAGTGGGGAAACTGAGGCTCAGGGGTTTGTGTAACTTGTAAGTGGCAGAGCTGGAGCTTACATCTAGGTCTCCCTCATACCAAGATGCTATTCAGCTCAATGCCATCCTGCCATGGCTGTGATTGAAAGTGATGAGTCAACTGCTACTTTTCCGCACCTGCAGGACCGGGCCCTGGAGTTGCACCCGGGTTTCATTCCCAGCTCTGTGGCCTTGGGCAAAACACTTCAGCTCTCGGCGCCCGTTCCTTCCTCTGAACAGTAAAGATTAAACAAACAAACCAAAAACCAGTACCAATCTCATAGGCTTGTCTGAGGATTAAGCGAAAGAAAAAAAAATCTACACGGCGCACGCATTCCACAATGTCTGGCATGAGGCGAGTGAACAATGTTAGCTTTTATTCCTAAAACAGCGAACGTGTTTATCATTGGCCTCATGCAATCAGTCTGGCCAACAGCTTCCCTAGCAAAGCCATCTCTGTCCCCACTGAAAGGCCTACATTCCGGGGTGCCTAGGATTCCCCCAGAAGCTTGTAGGAGAACCACCCCTGCAGCTGCCCAGGAAAGCCCGTGCATACAGCCGGGCTGTGAAACCCAGGCCTCATTAATGTCCTGTCTTCGCCAGCCCCACTCAGCTGCTCTGCACATGTTCCATAAATGGGAGTCATTAGCGGGGAGCCCCATAAACACTCGCTGCTCACCCTGCTGTGCCGCATGTGCTGGCTGTGTGGCAACCGCTCCATCAAGCCCATCAGCCCAGACACAAAACAGCTCTCGGCTGCGTACAACCGGCATGCCCTCAAGAGAGTCTCCCGGGCCAGGGGGGCGGCTTCTCCTGGCTGCCTGGACAAACTCCGCTTTCACTCACCTCCCCGGAAGGGACCAGTTAGTTTGGATGCATAACTACAGGAATTGGGCTCAGACCTTCTCCACTAGGACATTTGAAAGGGATGATCTTCTTTGCATTTAGTGAAACTTCTTTATCAGGGTCCCCACCGCCCAGGTTAATCGAGGGAGCAGATTCGCTGCAAAGGGGCTGATGGTCTTGGGTTTGCAAAGCTGAAATGACTTCGTTGCACATACAAACTCATCGTGCATTCGGGTGGCTGCCGAGGGAGCTCACAGAGCTCGGTGCTGTGTCGAAACCCAGTCTTGCTCACTCTCAGTGGCTTCTGGTGGAGCCTGAGATGAAAAAAAGCCACACTGTGCACAAAGCTTGTACTAAACTGGGGTGAGGGAAGGGACAGGAGCAGCTGGAGGAAGCTGGGTGTCTCATTGAGAGGGTGCAGACGGTGGTGGGCCCAAGGACTGAAGTTAATAACCCCGGTGCAACCACGCTGACCAGGTCTTTCCTAAGAAGAAGACAGAATTGATGTATTAGGCAAGTGGTTCCCTAGCTGGGTACAGTGATGGCAGCAGAAGCTCTGAAGAGCAAGCACGTCTGCCTCTCTGAGCCTCTGTTTCTCCTTTTGCAAAATGGAAATAAACATAGGAGATCATATGTGGGTGGAAGCCAGGTCGCTGGGTGGGGTTACACTTGAGGTTGGCACAAAGAAACAGTCACTGTCCTGCCCTCCCTGGAGTGCCCAGGAAGGTGTTTCGGGGGGATGGGGGTTGGGGGGGAGAGAAGCCCAAGCATGGAGTGCAGTGAGGGGCCTTTGGGGAACCACAGCTTAGCAGGAAACCAAGCCCACACTTGATGCCACCCAAGCCAACTCCCTATTTCTCCCGGCCCTCTGCCAAGGAGAGTGGGAAGGAGAGGGGGAATCCAAAGTTCAGAGGGGCAGAAAGGGGAAGAGAAAGAGAGAGGGTGAGAAGAAGAAGGAACAGAGAGGAGGCCACTGGCCAGCTGGGGAGAGGAAGCGGCGGGCAACCTCAGGCGCAGGACAGCCTGCGGGCAGCTTCCTCAGCAGCAGAGCCATCGGCCCGGGTCCAGGCCAGCCCGAGGGAGGGGCACAGTGGGGACCGCTGGTTCTCCCAAGGTTCATGGGAGATTTAAGGTTCCTTCTGCCTGTTACTTATATGTCCAGCGCTGGGAACCTGAGCTCCAGCCCCAGGGGAACATCCTAGAACCCCAGGCAGACACCACTCACTGAGGCTGGGCCTCGGTCCCCAGGGGGTGGTCACTGGGTTTGGAAGGCTGGGCGCATGGCAGCCTTCGAAGGACAGTGCCTATCCCAGGATTTCAGGGACTGGAAGAGGCCCTTCATCCTTCCCCCTTTCTGCCCATCCTGTGCCTTCATCCTTTGGGAACAAAGGCTATCCTTCGATCTCAGTCCTTTGTCAAAATGCAGCCTTCTGCCTCTTCTCCATCTCTTCCTGGGAGTCCTTTTGGTGGTGAGAGAGGGAGGCGAGGTGAAGGATGTCCAAGAGAGAAGCAGGTGCTGCAGAGAGAGGAATGCTGGTGGGGCCGGAAAGGAGCGGGGAGCCATCATTACTTTGCCAACTTTGGAGCCAAAACGGCTAATGACAGAGATGCCAGAGATGCAGCCCCAATTGGACTCCAATATTGGGGACAGGCAGGTCCCAGGAACCAGGATTAGATCAGTAACCAGCTTAGCCACTGTCGCTGCCCCTCTCTTCCCCCCTTCCCCCCTCCCCCCAATGCTTCCTCTGGCTGCTCCCTGAGCTGCCACCAGGGCCGCAGTGAGCACCAGGAACCTCAGTCCCTCTGCTTCTTCCTCCCACGGCCCATATTCAGAAAGCTTCCCAATCTGACAATGACCCAGACCAGAATGCTGTCTTTCTCTGCAGAGGGCCCACCTTCTATGGCCTCAATCCCCTTTAAAGAAGGGTCTGGCCCTAGCCGGCTTGGCTCAGTGGATAGAGCGTCAGCCTGCGGACTGAAGGGTCCCAGGTTCGATCCCGGCCAAGGGCACATGCCTGGGTTGCGGGCTTGATCCCCGGTGGGGGGTGTGCAGGAGGCAGCCAATCAATGATTCTCTCTCATCATTGATGTTTCTATCTCTCTCTCTCCTCTCCCTTCCTCTCTGAAATCAATAAAGAAATATATTTTTTAAAAAAAAAAGAAGGGTCTGAATTTCTGTGCCCAGACAACACCCTGCTCTAGCTGCTTTGCAAATTCTCCACTACAGCCAGCACTGCTTCCTATTCCCCATCTCCTGCTCCCCTTAGATTTCAGGCCTCTGAAATGCATCTCCAAGGATTCCTGGCTCTTCCTGAGCCTTTAGGGTTCTGCTCTCTCTCTCTGCCCTCTGCCCTCAACCTGCCCTGCGGTAAATGTTAGTAACTTCAGAAACAGATCTAAGGGCCCTGGGGAAGCGCTAGGCTGTCACCCCCTGAAAATGCAGATGGAACCTCCCTCCCTGTACCCCCAACCGGCAAACCCTGGCATTTCAATAGTCTATTTCATTTCCTTCATCCCACCGCTCAGCCCTCCCGCTTTAGGTTTTGTTTATTACCCCCTTTAAATTACCGCCCCCCTTAAGAGAGAAGAAGAAAGTTTGATATGGAGAACAAAGAAAGTGAAGGCCTTTTAAAGTACTTTTATGGAGGCTTTTCATGAACTTTACAAACGGAGTAAAAAACAAGTGTGAAAAGATTTTTTTCAAGGAAGAAACACGCTTTTGCAATTTGCTGGAAGTTTTCCCCTGTGTTCCAGAAAAGCAGCCTCCCCATGACTCACCAGGGAGGCACGCAGGCCAGGGAGGAAGGGGGCTCCGCAAATGAAAGCAGGCCTTCCCCGTCCAGTCCATGTGCAAACAGCACTTAATAATCAAATTGAAAAAACACACAAATGAAATTAAAACGTTTTCCAAATGGGCTGCAGCCCTGAGGCCAGACTTCATGGGGCCACGGCCTGCAAATTTGTATCTTTGCCATAATTGGGCTCCAGGCAAATCCAGATTCTGGTGTCAACAGGAGGGTAGGACACAACTAAGTGGAGGCAGGGAGGCTGTGGGGAACAGCCCCCCAGCCTCTGTTACCTCCTCTCCTGGAATATTGCCCATTTCCTGGGACTCAGTTTATCAACCTGCTCAGACCCCTCCCCTGTGACCGAGACCCCTCACTTGACTCATATCTGTGCTGATGACTCCCAAATTTCTCTCTCCTTTCCTAGCTTCTCCCTCGAATTACTCACTCACTCAGTCCCACCAGCATATAGGCTAGCTATTTTTCCCCAAAGTTAAAACAAAAATGGAAAAAGAAAGAAATACCAAAAGCCAACATCCTCTCTTGACCCCTTCCCCTTTGGCTGCGACCCCATCTCTCTACTCCTGTTTCAGTTGTCTGTACTCATGGCATCCAATGATGCCCTTCCTAATTTCTCTTGCACCCCATTTGGTTGGTCCTTTGCCCACCTCGTTCCACCAAAACTGCCCGCCCCCCCACCCTGAGGTCAAGGTCAGCTGTCCCTCGGTGTGGATAACCTCGGATGTAGGCCTCATCTTTGACCCACCAGCAGCGGGGGACCAGCACCTCCTTGTAGGGACATTGTCCCCACTTGGCTTTCTCTGGGTTCTCCTCCTCTGCACTGGCTGGTCCCTCCTTTCTCCTGACCTCTTGCCTCAGAGCTCCCCGGTGTGCACTCCTTGGACCTTCTCTTTATACTCATTCCTTTGGTGATCTCATTCAGTCTGATGGCTTTGGAATCATCTACTATGCTGATGACTCCCAAATTTTTCTCTCCTTTCCTAGCTTCTCCCCTGAATTTCAGACTTGTGTACCCAACTGCCTAGTCAGCATCTCCACTTGGATGTCAAATAGATATTTCCTACTTAACATGTTGAAAATTGAGTCAAGTCCAAAGTCTTTACAATGACCCTACATGTTCTACCTTCCTTGCAACCCACTGACCAATATGAGCCACATGGCTGGAAAGTCCAGGCAGGGTCCCCTCTGGGGCCTTTGCACTGACTGTTTCCTCTCTTTGGAAGGCTCTTCCTCCAGACATCCACACAGCTAACTTTAGTTTTTTAATTTTTTTCTGAACCAGGATCCAGTGCATTGTTGTGGTTGAGTCTCTTTAGCCTCTTTTAATCTAAGGCTTCCTCACCATTTAAAAAAAATGATATTGATTTTTTTTTTTTTTAAAGAAAACATGCTGATTGTCTTGTAGAGTCCCATGCTCTGCAATGGACTGACTATCTCCTCCTGTGCCATTTAACTTGTTCCTCTATCCCCTGTATTGCCTGTAAACATGGACACTTTTCAGTCCTTATCATGTGGTTTCTTTTATAGAATTTGACAGCCCTTACTGTTGCCTTAAACTCTCTGCTGGTTCTCTGCCTATGTCACTAGCTGCTCCTTCTCAGGCAGCTTCCTTCAGTGTTGCTTTTCCTCTCTCACTCATGTGGCCACATGAAATGTCATTGTTCCCCAAGTTTTCATTCCTGGCCACCATCTCTTCTTTAGTTATATGCAAACTAATTTACTTCTAGTTCTTTATCTACCCTCCTTATGCTAATGCTCCCAAATTTACAGCTCTAACAGTTGAATGGAATATTTTGCCTTCCCCTCCTCCTCCTCCTCCTCCTTTCTTCTTCTTCTTCTTCTTCTTCTTCTTCTCCTTCTCCTCCTCCTCCTCCTCCTCCTCCTCCTCCTCTTCCTCTTGATGAAGCTCCGTTGTCTTCTTCTCCTCCTCCTCTTCCTTCTTTTTCTTCCTCTCTCTCATTCTTTTTCTCTCTCTCCCCTTCCCTTACCTCTCTTCTAAAACCAACAGGCATTGCAGATGAAGTCAAGAACAAGACAGACAGACCCCTGCCCTTACTGAGTTCACTAACTATCAGCAAAGATAGACTAACTGTAAACAAATAGACTGGAGAGTGGGCAGGGGCAATGCATGTGAGGTACAGCAGGTCACACTGAGGACTCTGGACTATAGTTAAGAGGGCCCAGAAGCCCTTGATCAGATATGATCAGTTTACCCTCAACGCTATAATGCAGTAAATAGATCCGAGGGAACAGAAGTAGATGTGCATGCCCAGGTAGGAAACAGGTGAGAGTTGATGATACCATTCCAGACTCAACAAAGCCCATTGGACATCGCCTTGTCCTAAAACCTGCTCTAATTTTTCTTATCTAGGCCTGAAGCCAAGAGCCACTGCCTTAAGTCAGGGCCTCACAATTCCTGCAGTGGTCTCTTAGGTGACCTATCTCCCTTTACTTTATCTTCACTGTGGAGGGGATGGGCATTTCTTCTCCTCTTGCTCCTCTCCTCCAACTCCCCACTCTTCCCTACCCTTCTTCCCCAGCCCTAGACATTCTGGAATGGTTGCATTCAAGGCTAAGGGGATTGAACCTTATTGTAATGTAACTTAAGAAGACCCTCTCTTTATACAAGTTTAGGGGCTAAAACTCTGCTACTTGTACATTTGAAGGCACACCTATAATATTTTTAAAGATATTCTATAATCAAAACAGATGTTGATATTAATCTTTTATTCCTTCTCCTCCACCTGCAAGATCCCTAGTCCCTTCTGTCCCCATCTGGCAATTGAAGTTAATAGTGACTGACACCTAAGAAGGGGTACATGGTCGACTGAAGTGAGTGGAGAGGGCAGGAGAGAAAACTTGAAGCTCAAGTGGATAGGAAGAAGTAGAGAGAGGTTACAAGGAAGAGCTTCTCAGGTACTCTTTGCTGGCTGGAGCGTGGCTGTGGGGTTGGTCCAAATATTTTAAAGGTTAAATATGATGTGGGGAGGAATTAAGTTACCCAAGAAGCACAATCAAAACTCCTTAACACACTCCAGACTCAGGGTGGGCTGGACTATAGCACTTGAACTTTATTAGGAGGTGAATGACCTTTCTTCAAAGGTGTCTGCACCCACATGAGCATGTGCTTCCCCAGTTAAGGGAGGGAGCACGCCCCAGCTGTTCCTCCCCTCCCCTGCCTCAAATGGAAGCAGATACCTGGGTTCCTCCAGCGTGAGGACAAAGGCTAAGGAAATGAATGAATGGGTGAATACATGAATGCCACACACTGTGATGTGTTCCATCTATCATCATCCAAGGCAGGTGAGATGCTTTTTCCGTTTTGGAGTCAAGATCGTAGGCCAGGAAGAGGCCAAGAGCGCATACTAGGACATTTGGGAGGGGGAAGGTAGACCTGATGGGGAGGAAACAGAGCCAGGAAAAGGGGATTGAGGAAGATGGCTGGGGAGCTGAGATCCATCTTTCAGGTTTCCCTGTGGCTCTCCTATAACTACTAAATCTTTTTTGCCTGTAGAAGAGTGGTTCTTCAAAGAGCTGAGAAAACACTTTTTAATACTGAAGTTGAGAGTTCATTCCAGCTCTGAAACTCACTCTGCTCCCCAGGTCCTCTGCCTTGGGCACAAGTGGAAAGGTCTGAGTCCGCCAGGTTGAAGGTATAAAGGAAAGTTCAGCTGGCATGAGCCTTCCCACTGGGCTATGTTGGTAGATGAGCATTTCAGCATGTTTAACCATGGGGAGTTACCACCTCAGAAACCCCACAGGCACAAGGACCCTGTGGCAGCGAGAAACTAGTTCTGAGGTCAGATCTCTGTGCTGGTCAGATCTCTTTTATTGGCACAAGTGGACAATAAAAGTCAATGCTGACTAATATTCTTTGAGTCCTCACAAAGGTTTGGCCTACAGAACACAGAGGTAGTTCTTGAAATGTTTGTTCTTCAATAGTTATGGAGCTCTGACAGTGGGCTAGGCATGCTGTCTTGAGGAGAAGAGTGAATAAAGTAAGTTCCTTTTTTACTTACTCCTTTCAGTAAGTCAAGAAGACAATGTCACAAGTGATTGCTATTCAACAAAGGAAGTATAAGACAGCATAGTATGTGAGAGTGAGGTAGTGCAAAGGAGGGCATGGCCACCACTGCTTAATTAAATCAGGAAAGGAACTTTTGAAATGGGTCTTGTTGGATGAATAGGAGTTCTTCAGAAAAAGGGGTTAAAGAGACCTCTGAGCTGATTCTTGTGCCAAAAGAAACATGTAATATAAAGAGACACAGGGAGATAAATAACAGAAAGCAGAGGCTCGAACAGATACTTGTACACCAATGTTCATAGCATCATGATTCACAGTCTCCAAAGGATGGAAACATTAGCAGAGGAATGGATAAACAAAATGTCGTATGTACATACAATGGAATATTATCCAGCCTTAAACAGGAATGAAATTCTGACACATGTTATGACATGGATGAACCTTGAGGACATTATGCTAAGGGGGGGGAAATCCAGACTCAAAAGGACAAACATTGTATGATTCCACTAATATAAGGGACCTAAAACTGTCAAATTCATAGAAACAGAAAGAAGAATAGTGCTTACCAGGGGCTGGGGGAGGGCGCGAGGGGAAGTTATTATTTAATGGGTCAACTTGGGATGATGTACTGACAGTTCTGGAGATGGATGGTAGTGATGGTTGCCCAACAGTGATGGGTGGGGTGAGCTTCTCATCCATCTGTTGGTGTCTCCTATATAAATCAGGGGTTATAACACTAGCCAGATGGTTAGTGCTGCTATGAGGAAGTACTAGGAAATGAAGAAAGCAAGCAAGTTCAGCCTTCTGCAAGTGCCTGGGGCGGGCACAGCCATCTCACCACCCTGGTTTCCACTGTTTGCTTGTTGGCTCATTTGTGCATACTTCATGCCGTCTGTCCACTAACGGCCTGTGCCCACTTAATTGTGTGTGACCACACATCTGCTGTGGTGGTGAGCAGCCGACAGGCAGTGCACTGAAGGGGTAGGGGAGGGTTTTCATCAGGGAAATGCTCTCCAAAATTCTGGAGCAGGGTATGGGGAGCTAAACATACCCTGTGCTCGGCCAGACGGTGCGTGTGAGGTATGTGCTGATTGGATGGGGCACTGAAGTTTGTGTTTGGAGCAAAAACATATCTAAGGAAAGCATGAGAAGAACAGCCTTTGCATTTTCTTTTGGAGAAACACTGTTTATGATAGTAACAATCACATGATTTTGCAAAGCTGCGTTTGTTGACTGATTAAGTAAATAAGCGAGTTTACTTAGTATACAGCTGGCCCAAGGCGAAACTGGGAAAGAGATGAAGCTGGTCATGGGTGCTTTAATTCTCTAGATTTAGAAGCCCTTGTCTTGCTTTTTAACAAACTCAACAAATATTTAATAAGCAACTCGTATGCTGCAGGCCCTGGGCTGGGTGGTAAGAGTGCCAGAATGGTATATGTACATCAAATCATGATGATGTACAGTTGGAATATATTACAATTTTGTTTGTCAATTATACCTCACTAAAGCGGGGGGATAAAAAATGTGCATGGCTGATAAAACTCAGTCTTGACCCTCCAGTTGTGCCACGTGGACAGCTGGAGACAGCTGGACTACTGCATGATGGATGGGCAATAGAGACTCCTCACTGTCGTGTTCTGCTTTCTCATGTTGCATGGGCAAGACTTTCACCTCTCAGATGCTGGGTCCCCAAGTAACTCGTTCAGCAAATATTGTGTGTCAGACATTGTTCTACGCATTGGGTGTAGAGCAATGGAAACAAAATTATATGAATCCCTGTCCTCAGGAGGGTCTTATAGTCAAGAGGGGAAAGGCCCACAATACAAAAAAGAATAAGTAAATTATGTGGTAGATCATATGGAGAAACATAAAGCAAGCAAGAGAAATGGGCATTGCAAGGAATTGGCCTGCACTTTTCACTAGGGTAGGCAGGGAAGGTCTTGATTTTGAACAAATACTAGCAGGAGTTGAAAGGTCAGATATCTCTGGAAAGAGCTATCAAGACAGAGAAATCAGCAAGTTCAAAGGCTCTGTGGTAGAAGCCTGGCATTTGATAGACAGTAAGGAGGCCAGTTTACATGCAGTGGAGTAAGCTAGGAGGAGAGCAGGAGACAAGGTCCAAGTGTGGGTGTCAGATGTGGAGGGCCTTGCAGGCTATGGCGAAGACTTTGGCTTTAATTCTGTGTGCAATGGTATGTGCTATGGTCTAAATGTCTGTGTCTCCTCCAAATTCAAATGTTAATTCCTAACCCTCAAGGAAATAGTATTAGGAGGTGGGGCCTTTGGGAGGTGATTAGTTCATTAGAGCAGAGCCCTAATGAATGCGATTGGCTCCCTTATAAAAGAGGACTCGGAGAGCTTCCTTGCCCTTTCCACCATGGGAAGCTACAACAAGAAGTCTGTGAACCAGAAGTGGTCCATCACCTGACCATGATGGCACCCTAATCTTCAACTACCGGCCTTCGGAATGGTGAGAAATAAATTTGTGGCATTTACAAGCCACCCAGTCTGCTGGTGGAGTAAGACAGCATGCTGATAGAAATTACATGCTATGACTTAAATTAACAGGAACTCACTCTGCCTGCTGTATTGAGAATCAACTGTAGGTGCTAAGCCAGATGAAGTTAGGATGCTTATGAGGTAATTCAAATGTAACAGGATGGTGGCTTTGACCAGTAGAGGGGACCAGAAGCATTCGATTCTACATATATTTTTAGGTAGTGCCATTGGATTTGTTGACAGATTGGAATTTGGGTGGGAAAGAAAGAGAAGAATCAAAGATGATGCCAAGACCTTTGCTGAGTAACTGGGAAGATCGAATTTTCATCTACTGAGATGGAGAAGACTGTGGGAGAACAAGCTTAGAGGGGAAGGTTAGGAGTTTAATTTTTGAACACATAAGCTTGTGATGTTTATTAGTCATCCAAGTGGTGATGGCAAGTGGGCAGTTGGTTATAAGCGTCTGCAGTTCAGAGGGAAAGTCTGGGCTGTAGATATAGAATTGAGAGTTCTACAGAGATAGCAGGACGGAAGATGAGACAGCAAGGTAGAGAGTCGGGATAGAGGCAAGATAAGCTCTGTGGACTCAACTCTCGAACATGCTAACACTTGGAGTTTGAAGAGCCTGAGCAGGAGCACTCAGGGATATAAGAGGAATTCTCTTTGAATTCAAGGAAAGAAAGGGATTCAAGAAAGTGGTCTACAGGGTTGCCATATAAGAATGTTGAATGCTGTTGGTAAGTCAAGTAAGGCGAGGTCTGGAAAGTGACAATTCAATTTAGTATCATTCAGGTCATTGCTCAGAAAAAATTGTGGAATGGTGGAAACAAAAGCTTGAGTGGAGTGGGAAGAAGGGTAGAAGAATGGGAGACCATGACTGGGAGGCAGATGGTACTTGAGGGAAGTTCTGCTATAAAAGGAAGTCTAGAAGGAGACGTATGGAAAGGGAGAGCTTTGTTTAAAGATGGAAAAAATTCCTGCAGGTGTGCACTGCTGAGACAGTCCATGGAGGAGGAACACTGATGAGGCAAGAATTGAGTTCGTGAAGCCCTGATTTTAAGACTATGCAATGTGGTAATGCACAATAATTATGGAGATTAGGAAACAACACAGAATATGTATGATATAATGTTCAGTTGTAAAAAAAAAAAGATGAAGAAACCAATTGGAATGATATATATGAATAAATGCAGATGGGTAAAATTATACAATCATTTGAGCAAAGATGTGAAGAAAGCATGCGGCATGATAACAGTTGCTTTGAAAGTAGAAATTATGGGTCATTCTTTTCTCCCTTAATGTCTAATCATTCTGTAATTTGTTTTCTTGGTCTTATAAAAGTATTTTCAAGTGAAATGAATTGCCATTTGTAACCTTATACTGTATGAACATGATAATGGGAAGGAGGATTTTGTGGAAATGAAACTGATAACTCATTTTTAAATTAATCCATTTGACTTGTTCACTCATTCAGCAAGTGTTTATTGAGCACCTACTATGCTCAGGCACCAGGATAAAGCAGTGAACAAGGCAGCTTGAGGTTCCAGCCCTCAGGATCAGACTCTGGTTATCAGAGAGCATAGGGGGCAGCCCAGTCAGACCTGAAGGACAGAGATTAGGAGAACCAGGAGGATATTCATTCTCTAAAATAGCATGCCTTATTTTCAGCATCTGTGCAGGAATCCTTAACCCAGAACTGGATGATCATCACCTTTCACAGGGACTATTGCAACGACTGGTCTCTGCCTTTCTCGCTCCTTCCTACTCTCCAGGTCCATACTGCTGCTAAGATCTACAGGGTTGACCTGGCTTGGCTGTGAGTCTTGTGTTGGCATCACCCATGTTTCCCAGTTACAATGCAGCTTTGTGTGCATATGGAAAATTTCTTTCCCAAGGCTGTGCCCAGTGCCAAAGTTTGTGCTTTCAACCACAATGCTAAATCACCTCCAGATCCCTGGGCTATATATCATCTCCAGGGCTGTCCTCCAGTATGCTCATCTTACAACAGTAATCCTTGGAAAACAACATGGGAGCAAGAAATAGCACGCTGGTCATGATTATTTTTAGATACTCCCTAAACTCAATCTTGGGACCACACGACAGTAGATGGTACTCTTCGGTACTCTTTGGTACTAGAAACCTTGGAAAGTTCCTCTTGTAGAAACTAGAAGTGGCATCTGTTTTCCTGTTTTGATTCTATGGCTACATCATCATTTTCCCCATAAGTTGGGAATTCTGAGGAACTTCAGGTCATATCGACTTGGATCTATATATAAATACCAAGGAAGAGGATGTTATAAAATTTTATGAGATGCTAAAAATGACACCCACTTGAGTTATTTGAGTCTTACTAATCCAAGTGACTCCTTATCCAACATCCCCAGGAAATAGCAGGTTTGTCCCCAAAACCCACCAAGAGGATTCTCTCTTCCCTCAGCTTGAGCTCATATGTACTCTGACTCGCATGGTTTGTATCCCACTGAGGTTAGGGTGTTCAATTCCATCTCAGATTGACTTCCTTCTTGCGGGAAGACAGTTAGAGTGATGGCTCCCAATGGAGCTGGGGCTCCCTTCCCATATCCACACCCTGGTGCAGTCCCCTCCCACACTGACTAGGAGCTTGGCCATGAGACTTGTTTTTGCTAATGGGACAGCACATGCAACACAAGCAGAGACTGGAAAAATGATTGTAAGTTGAGCCTTTTCCTCTCTCTTGCTGCTTTTGGAATCCAGCCACCTTGTGAAGAAGCTGAGGCTGGTCTCTGGAGACGCAGGGCCCAGCTAATGGCCAGCATCAATTGCTGGAAAAATGAGTGAGGTCGTCTTAGACTACCCATCCCATTTTGAGCTGCCAAATGACTGTGGCCAGGTGGCCCCAGGTGAGATGAGCAGAAGAATCTCCCAGCTGAGCCCAGGCCTAACTGCTGACCCACGGAGCCATGACGAAGTGAACGGTGGTTGCTTTCAGCCACTGAGTTTTGGAATGGTGTGTTATGCAGCAAAGGCTAACTCATACAATTCTCTTTCTACCTTTCGTCCTTTTCTACCAACTTAACAGCACCTTCATCCTGTACCCAACCCCTCCGGAAGACAGTATCCTCTGTCCACCTTTGTAGGCATCTCGGCTGACCTTGTACCAAAGGGAAACTCACCGTCCACCCAGAAGCATGGGTTCCATCAGCAAAGACCCAAAGGCAGTCCCTGTACTACTTCCCCTCAAGAGTTAAGCCCTGACTTCATTGCATGCAAAGTTTCCTGTAATTTTTTTTCTTGGAAAAAAATGTGGTTTTGCTTCCAAATGATGTTCCAGAGCTCTCTGGCTCACCAAGGAGTAATCCCTCAGCTGGAAACGCAGTGATGCTGCTATTTCAGTGTGGCACCAGGCCCCTGGCTTCTTGGTTCTGCCAGGGCTGCCGGTGCTTCCTTATGGAAAACTACATCAACTGCCCGCGATACAGAGACTCGTCCCCCAAGGCACATTTCAGAAAGGAAAGACCCTCTGCCTTCTTTCCATTCTGCCTCTTTCAACCCAAGCCCTCCCTCCCCCACCAAGTCCTCTTCCTCTGGAGCAATGAACTTCTAACCTGCTTAAGTGGAGGCCCATCTGCTGTCCCTGACCCTCTGGCCTCTCCCCACACTCATCCTAATTGTTCTCTGATGAAGGCTGAGTGTAAGCCTATGTAACACTCCAAAAATGCACGCCTGGCCGACCAAACATTAACAAGAGAGACAGCTATGAGAAAACAATATGCCTGTTTGCTCAGCCTCCCTTTCTGCCGGCAGACTAATTCTGGAAGCTTTCCCACTCTCTGAGGCAAGAGGTGCTTTGCTAATCCTGCCAAGTGTCAAAATGGATGGTGTTTGAACAGCTTCCTCCCACTAGTGCTATTTTTCAGACTGTCCCCTGGTAGAAACTCCTGTGGATTCTGTGCCGAAAACATCTCCCCTGGGTCCAGTAAAGAGAGTGGTTATAGGAGGGGTCGCTTCTTAGAGAATTAATTGCCTTTTATCAAGCGTGGCTCTTTCCTGAAGGTGAGCTGGGCAAAGGTCGCAGGGAGAAGCAGAGGTTTCCAAGGCCACCTCAGGTACTGGACATGACTCACTGGCCACAAGGAAAGGGCCTGGCGTGAAACCAACAGGTTCGGGGCCTAGGCCAGCAGTCTAAATGTCAGCTGTGACCACCCCTCGAGAAATGTATTTGGGATCCCAGATTCCTAGGCCTCAGCAATCACCGAAGCTCATGATGACATTGATGGACCTGACACCACTTCTCTCCCTGCACCCCGAGTTCCAGGAGTGCTCTCTGCTGGTCTCACGTCTCCAAGGAAGCCTTCCCCACCCCCCTCCCAGCTGGATCACCCCTGGAATCTGTTGTCCATCTCTCCCTCCTTTGTGTCCCCACCATGTCCTGGATGTCTCTGAGTTTCCACAGAGACTTCTGCACATGATTACACTTGCTTGCTTGCAGGTTTGTCTCCTTCCAATAGACTCTGGACTCCTATATAGAGGGCACGTGTTGTGTTTATTCCATATTCCCAGCTACCAACCCAATGCATGCACTTAGTCAGTGTTTATTGAGTGGATAAATGATCTGCCTCATTTTCTGTTTAACGCAGAGGAGGTAGCATGTCCAATGTCACCCAGCAGGTGAGTGCCTAAGCTTTGGACTCAGGTTGTCCTAATGTAAAGCCTGAGCCATTCTAATATTCCACCTGGACTCCCCAATTAGTGAACCCTGCCTGCCACACACACACACACACACACACACACACACACACACACATCACAGAAGAGCATGGGTAGAATTATAAAGACTAAAGACTCAGAGATGGACATGATCTAAGACATCATAGAAACCAACTCAATTATTTAACAAATGAGGAAACAGAAGCCAAAGCAGTGAAATCATTTGCATGAGTTCATGTGCTTTGGACTGACTTTAATCATGTTCAATTGATTAACCTGTAGCCCCTTGGAAGATACATGGCTGAGCGATATGCCGTTCCTGCCTCAGAGAGTTCAGTGTAGCGGGGAGAGAAATACAAATGTAGCTATAATACAGGGCAGGACGTGAGCATTTCAAAGTGGTTCAGGCCGGCAGAGGGAGAAATCCCATGGACAGAAGAGTCAGGAAAGGCTCTGCACAGGAGGCAACAGTGAGCTGAGCCTAGAAGAGTTAGATGATGGAAAGTTCAGGCACGGTCACAGCATGGGCAATGGCTCAGAGGTGGGAAAGGTGTCCTGAGCATCAGAGGAACGGTGGCATGAAAATCTGCCCAAGGCCTGGGCTTCACCTGAAGGTGCAGGATGGGAGGAGAGGCTGAAGCATGGTGTGCTTGGCGGTGAGAGCAGGAGGGAAACCAAAGTGTCTCCATCTGTTTTCTGGGAGGAGAGATGCTGCTGACAGCCCCTCTGGGGAAGTGAGTAAAAGGGACGAGACCTGGGGGTTTACAGAACAGTAAGAGAAAAAGAAAAGCTGCAAGAGAGGGGGAGGGGGAATTTCATCTTAAGGCACTAATATGCTTTTCTCTTCTGTTTCCCATTCTCCTGGGCTTTCCTTAGACGCCCCTTTGCCTGACTGTGGGCAGTGAGGAGCAGGTGGAGGAGGAGGAGGAGGAGGAGGAGGAGGAGAGGGTAGTCTGAGTGTACAGATTTCTATTGATTAGGAAAGGAACTCCAAGAGAGACCCAGGTGAGGTTCGGCTTTTGTCATTCAAAATGGGATTATGCAGAAGGTTCCAGTCTTGAAAGCCAGACCTTTATCTGGAGCAGGGATTTTCCAAATTATTCTTCCTCCTCCCTAAGTACATCAAGACTAGGCCTAAAGCTCAGAGTTCTCCAAGACTGAAGCCAGTCATTTAGGGCTCATGGGAGTCAGAAAGGAGGAAATAGAAGTAAGAAAAAGCTCACCCTTTTTCTGTACCTGAGAATCTTTAAAGAGAGAGAGAGAGAGAGAAGGATGTGGACAGATATCGAAGAGCCAAGTGACCAACAGAATTGCCTACTGTCCCCTTCTCAGCGCCTGCAAAGGGGGCGGTGTTAGAGAAGTGAGTGTCATCCTTGGGTCTCTGGGAGGAAGCCACTTCACCAGCCACCCCCTTCGAACCCAGGGCACAGCCACAGAAAAGGAGCTCCCTATGGTCAGCCTGGGTTCAGCTTCCCTGGGCTACCCTCGGTCCCATGGGGTGCAGATGCTAAGTGGGGAACCAATGGCCCACCAAGGGGCCCGCTGTTTTGAGAGAAGGTGACCTCCCACTCCTGTCTAAGGGGTGGATGCCCAGCTAACAGACTGGAATGCCACTGGAAAGAGCTAGGGCTGTGGCCCAGCTGAAGCTGAGTCACCAAATTGTCACCAGGAGCAATGCCTAGACTGGAAGAACAGGCCACACTTTCAATACTGGAGGCCAAGGGGTCAAGCTTGACCCAGGCAAAACAAGGGCGTCTCCCTACAGACCAGTGACAGCACACATCTAAGGGCCTTAGTGGGACCAAGAACCCACCAGTGCCACGAGGGGAGAAAGCCCCCTTGCTTCACACACCCGGGCCTCGGGGGTCAAAGAGCAGGGATACCAGAGACACTGTTTTTCTAAAGACCAAACTCTATCTGAAGGATTTAAAATATCAGCTCAAAGTTTAACTGGATTAGACATTTTGTTTATCCTCCTCATCCCACTAACTAGTGGGTGGGGCACAGAGGAGAAAGACCAGATTAGTTCTAAGCAAAATAATGATACTCTATTTTCCCTTCACATCCGATATGTGGTGAGTTATGTTTGTGCAACAGGCTGCTCTGAGCTCTCGGGACATCGGTGGTTAGCTAGATTCCTAGGCCTGGGGAAGGAACCAGGGAGCCCTTGAGGAAGGTCTCCATGGCTGCTCCTACACGGTGGATCCGCCTGGGGCCTTCCAGGCAGAGCTGCAGGCCCCCCTGTTGTAGGCGGTGGAACAGAACAGCACCAGGTGTCTGACCAGTGGGGTCAGACCAAATCTGGGTTCAGCAACCTCGGTACTTGGGCTCTAGTAGGAAAGAATTCAGAGGCAAGACCCAAACTATAAGAGAACATTTGTTTGCTCAATCACAGAGATAGAAGAAGTAATTCCTAGAAGAAATGGGCTTAGGAAAAGAGTTTTGGAGGTAAAGGAAGGGTGCTTGGAGCTTGGGAGTGAGTAATGTAACATGCCTGGGGCAGGGAGCGGGTGGGGGGAAGGGGAAAGGAAAGGCAGGGGTGTGCTCGCTCTCCCAAAGGAGCTTGCACTGGATCCTTCATCCTAAGGGTTTTAAGGGTGGAGTTTTTAGGGGAGGTCTCAGGGAAAGATCTTGATAGAATATTCAGCAGCTTTCCAGGTGTGTCCTTTCAGGGTTGTGTCTCCACTGACTGATCGGCGGGCACTGGGGCAGGGGGTCATTATTCAATGCAGCTGGTCCGGACTGTGGCGGGTTTTGTTGCTTATCCGGGCCTGGAGCTGAAATACAACTGAAGCCTGGATGTTATCTCTAAGGAGGAAAGGTCAGAGGGTCCAAACCGCATGACCAGCAACAAGCGAGGGGAGGGAAAGTCACCCTGGGGGCGAGGTCCCACCCTACAACATTGTCCTTTGCTAGGCCCCGGGGCTCTCTGCCCTGGTGACCTGTGGCTGGTTTTGTTGCTTATCCGGGCCTGGAGCTAAAATACAACTGAAGCCTGGATGTTATCTCTAAGGAGGAAAGGTCAGAGGGTCCAAACCGCATGACCAGCAACAAGCGAGGGGAGGGAAAGTCACCCTGGGGGCGAGGTCCCACCCTACAACATTGTCCTTTGCTAGGCCCCGGGGCTCTCTGCCCTGGTGACCTTCTGTACCTGGCCCTGTTGTCGTTGTCATTGTCGTTGTCGTTGCTCTGCTCAGGACTGCCTGCCTGCCTACCACAACCCCCTCGTGGGAGGCCTTGTGGAAAGGAGCCTGAGCAAGAGGTGGGGTCTTATTCCTCAAGGGGGTAGCCAGGAGTGGGCCCCCGGGTGAGGAGAGTAGGAGTTATGCAGAGGGAGCTAATAAAGATTAAAGAAGTGGAAGAAATGGGAAAGTAAGATCCTAGAAAGAAACTTAGGAAAATGGGAGGCATGAGACTGATGTCCCTGAAGGGAGAAAGCTGGGCCAGGGTCTTAGCCACGTGCCAGGAGGTGGAAAATGCTCCCCAGCAGGGCTGGGAAAGAGGGCACAGTGGGCAAGGGCTCAAAAATTGTGGGGAAATCTCCACTCTGAGCTTCATGGACAGAGAAGGGGAGGGGAAGGGAGCTGGTGCAAAAGTTGAACAATAATGACCCCCTGTGCTGAGCACCCCCACCCCCCACCCCAGTTTCCTGGGGAAATACAAGGTCTGAGCAGAGGCAGCCAATTCCATGGGGCGATGCTGCCCCCTCCTGGGAGAGGCTCCCAGGCCCTTGTGGCTGTGGGAGCTGCTTGGCCAGGACCTTTGGGCTGAGGGGGGGGGGGGGGGGGGGGGGGGGTAGGAAATAAAATAGAAGGAAAACATGACTTAAAACTCTTAGGTGCCTGACTCTTCTGCATCTGCGCTCAAAATCCTTCCATCCATCCTCCCTCTTTAGGCCACATGGTGGGCTCAGATGGCCGGTGAAGGCTCCAGGGGGTCTCCAGCGCCCAGAGCCTCAGGTGCTCAGTGGAAAAATACGGTTGCCATCAGGATGCTTGTTGAGGTATGGCACCTGCGTGGCCCAGGGTGGGCACTCAGTACATGGGGTCGTCATTGTTTGCCTTCTCTGTCTCCCTCCCCTCCCTTTCTCTCTGCCCTCCTCTGTCCATAGAAGCTCGGACTGGAGAATCCCCCAGTTTTTCAGCCCATCCCCACTGGGTATGCCAGCTTCCCTACACTGTTGTAGACCATCATTCCCACTCTTGGCGCACGTGGCAAAGCCCACTTCTGGGTCCTGTCATGGACATCGTACTTGCACTCTTCATTTTCCTGAGGCTCTTTTAGCATTTTACTTGCCTTCCTTCTCCTTATTAGCTCCCACTACTACATAAGTCCCTCCTCACTTTCACACAAACCTTCTCTCCTGATCCTTTTAAAAATATATATATTTTCATTGATTTCAGAGAGGGAGGGAGAGGGAGAGAAAGATAGAAACATCAATGATGATAGAGAATCATTGATTGGCTGCCTCCTGCATGCCTCCTACTGGAGATGGAGCCTGCAACCCTGGCATGTGGCCTTGACCGGAATCGAACCTGGCCGAACTGGCTAGGGCTCCCCTGATCCTTAATTCCCCTTCCCCTCTCCACTGACTGCACTGCCCTCCAGCCCCATCAGCACCCTGAGTTACATGACCCCGATGACCTCACTTAACCCTGAGGTCTCCAAGGTCTCCCTCAACCCCATGCCCGCTTCTCCTACCTAATTTGATGGTTTTGCAGCATCCAGTGCTCCTGCCCATTCTTTCTGCAAAATCTCTCTCCCTTGAATTTCCTGGGACACTTCCCCTGATTTTCCTATGACCTTGAACCCCATTGTCCTCAGTTTCTTTGCTGGCTCCTTTTTGTCTACCAGAACCAGCCACAGGGCTCCCTCTTGGCCTTCTTGCCTTTTCATTCTACGCCCTCACCCGAGGGCTGCAACCCTCCCATCTCCCACCCCTACCCCATTTCCAGCTGCTGTACACCAGTCTGTTCCTGCTCAGACCCCCGCCCAGCTCCGTGTCTGTCCATGCAGAGGGACACTGGTCATCTCCATGCGGACAGCCAGAGATACTGCCAGCTCCAAGGTCCAAACTGGACTCATTGTCCTCCCCAAATTGGTTCTTCCACAGAAATCTAGGAGACATTTTTAGCTCCTTTCTATCTCTTCTTGCTCACTCCTCCTACCATCCAACTGATCTCAGCGTTCTGTCCATTCCATCTCATTCTATTTATTGCCTAGAATCCATCTTTCATTGCCATGGACTCTACAGCAATTTTGTGGGTGCTCGTTGTGTTTTAAGCTCCGTGCACATGGGCCTCATTTAATTCTCTGAACAATCTTGTGGACCTAGAAAGGAACCAGGGCACCGAGAAGTCATTTGCTCGGGGCCTGTAGTGAATATGTGGTGAAGCCCAGATGGACCCGGTCATGGGGCCAGCAGAGCCTTGGTTTCTAGCACTGCTGTGCAGCATTCAGGATCATATTCTTTGCATAGATTATCGCATTGTCTCTCTTACTAGTTTTCATGACGTCAGCCCTCCCCTTCCTTCACTGTAGCTATCAACGAGATGACTTTACTCCGTTGGTTCCTAAAACTAAAATTTAGTACTGAGACTCTACTTAAATTCATGCAGTAGCCTCTGCTATTCTTTTTTTTTTTTTTTTTTTTTTTTTTGGTGGTGGGGTGGTGGTGGTGGTGGATCTCTGCTATTCTTAAGCTAAAATCAACAGTCTGTAGCTTCCTCCGTCCCAACGTGGATGCCACACAGGCATCAAAAACAGCCTATTCAGCCCAGCCGATGTGGGTCGGTGGTTGAACGTCAATTCCCGGTCAGGGTGCATATCTGGGTTGCGGGCTCGATCCCCAGTGTGGGGCGTGCAGGAGTCAGCTGATCAATGATTTTCTCTCATCATTGATGTTTCTGTCTCTCTCTCATCTTCTCCCTTCCTCTTTGAAATAAACAAACATATATTTTTTTAAAACTCAGCCTGTTCAACCCTGAACTCCTCCTCCTCTTTCCTCACAGAGCTTCTCCTCCTCCTCCTCTTCTGTTTCTTCTTCTATTTCAAGAAATGGCAGCACCATCCACCCAGCTGCCCCCACCCACCACTGGGCACATCTTAGATCCTTTCCCTCTGCCATCAAAGCCACTCTATCATCAAGTGCTGTTCCTTTGACCTCTAAAGTATCTCAGTCCATTCTCTTCTCTTCCGCTCCACTCCCCTTCCTCTCGTTCAGGCTGCCATGTATGGGCTCTGCAGCTGAATTCCATCAGATCTTCCTGCCTCTGTTTTACCCCACACCTTACGTTCACTGTCCACACTACCCAGTTACCTTCAAAATCAAGTTCACCATGCCTCTCCCCTGCTGAAAACCAGCAACTTGGTGGGCTAAACTAACTTGAAACCCTCCCAATATGAACACCTAGAAATTTAAATGCATTGCTGAGTTCATCAGGAAGAAAGGCAATGCTCATGTTGTGTCTAACACAAAGAGAACACTGAAAATAAGAGCTGTTGGCACATGGGTGGTGAACACATGAGGGGTTGCCATGGCAACAGGAATCAATGCCACAGCAGCTCTGGAAGTGACCATTAGACCTTGAATGGGCCTGATGTTAAGGGTTTATCAAGAAATGGGATAGAGTTAAACTTTGGCCAATATCTGCTCTCCCAGCTCTGGCCTTAGCTTTGGGCCTTTAGAAATCTAAATATTCAAATATACCTGCTTCAGTGGCATCGTGGTGTCCTTGATCTTGTGCATCATCAATAATCATGTGATTATATCCACCAATTTATTCACCACTTTCACCAGTTTTTCCATGTATATCCTTTCTCTTTTCCAGGATCCAATCCAGGAAACTTATTGCACTTAAGATTTATTCCATTTTTAGCTGCATATTCTTGAATCACCTCTTCATGTGATGGTTTTGTAATATTATTTTCTATAGACAAAACAGAAAGATAATACAGTGTTCTCTCTGATGTGGCTAATCAAACTTGTTTTCTATTATTGGTAATTTAAACATTTTTCTTCTAGCTTTACTACTTTTTTTTTTTTTTTTTGGTAATGACACATAAATATCTAGGATTGTTTGTCCACTTTGGAAAATCTCTATGAAATTTCTGTCATCTGCGAGCTGTAAATATATAGTGTGTTTATCATTGCATTCGCAAATATATCCTTGATGAAAGTAAACTTCCATTTTGACCAGGCATTGAGTAAAAATGAATCCTCCACTTACAGTTTTACATTTCTGAGATTCGAAAAATTTTCCACAGACCAGGAAATTATAGATGGCTCTACAGATCTTAAACTTTGCTTCTCTAACCATCTGCATATTTTTGGTGCTGGGTATCGTGGGATTGTTTTGCATCTCCATCCAACCTCTGATGCTGTGTGCCAAGCAAGGCAGCATGTGGGCTGTAGGCGTGTTTCTGGAAGCCATTCCAGACATCTTTATCCCCAGCAATAACTGAACTATACGTGGAAATGACTACAAACCACCTAATATATCCTGTGAAACCCAAAGTCAGTGTAGGCCAACTCTTCTTCCTCCTAGTCCAATTCCCCAAAGGCCCATGGTCATTCCCATGCCCCCAACATGAGGAAATGTTGGAAACAGTATAGTGAATTCATTTTTTAAATGGCATTTTTCTGCATTTCACAATGTTTGTTTTATTCGTCAGCTTTTCTAGAAGTTGTTGAGACCTCTTTTCTCCTTGTCATTATTTACTTTCATTCTTAATTTTGTTTTCATAGTTTGTGCTGGTTTTCCCTAAATTGCATAAGCTTCGGGCCCCAAGAAAACTGGATCCACCTTTGACTGAGACAGTTCATCACTCGCAGACATTGGTGAAAACTCCTAAAAGATGATCTTCAGGAAGAAGGAAATTGAACTCAGAAGGGAAAGGTGAGATTCATGAGACAAGGACACAAGTAAATAATGTAATTAAATAATAGTAATAATAAGTGATTTCTCATTGCTCTGTTGAGCAACACAAACACTGTAATGTGACCAACAAGGTCCTGAATGATCTTCGATGACCTCCGGCTTTATCAGGCACCATCCCCACTCACCACCTGCTGGACATCTGTCTCCAGGCATTCCCATGTCCTGTTCCTTCTCACTGGAACACTTTCCCCCTCCCTCCTTAAGGCAGGGACAGCTGACCCTCTCAGTCTAGATGAGGGGCCCCTCCTGTCTGCTCTGAGGCAACCCACCATGTACACTCCCCTGTCACCATCTCATCCCCCACTGGGTTGTGGCCTCCTGAGCAGGCAGCCTGGTTGTTTATTGCTGTGTCCCAGCACCCAGCACCCAACACCCAGCACAGAGCCCGAAGCAAGTAGGCGATCTGTAACTTATTTGCTAAAAATGTGCATAAACAATTGAACCAAAACCTTTTGCTTTTCAGCCCTTGTCATTCCAACCAGTGTTAATAGGTATTCACATCAGTCCTCTTCCCTGCCTTAGTAAACAGAGTGACAACAGTCCAGTCTCTTTCTTCTTTCTTTTTTATCACATGTATGGGGGTGACATTGGTTAATAGGAGCATATAGGTTTCAAGTGTACATTTCTATGATATCACATGTATGGGGGTGACATAGGAGCATATAGGTTTCAAGTGTACATTTCTATGATACAGGATCTGCCTATTGCATTGTGTGCTCACCACCCAAAACCAAGTCATCTCCCATCACCATATATTTGGTCCCCTTTACCCTTTAGCACCCTCTCAACTCCTTCTCTCTGGGAATCACCATACTGTTGTCTGTGTCTACGAGTTTCAGCTTCATTTCTCACCTGTGAGTGAAATCATGTGGTTCTTAGCTTTTTCTAGCTGATTTATTTTGCTTAGCATAATACTCTCAAGGTCCACCCACGTTGTCACAGATGGTAGCACTTCCTCTTCTCTTTCTGTTATCTCAGGTACCGTAGACCCTGTAGACATCGTGGGTGCCCTCCCATAGCACCTCAACCTACTTCGGAAGAGGCCTCCTGAGAGTTGCCCACCAGCCTAGGGCTTCCTGCCTGAGGACGCCCTCTGGCTGTGGGACTGTGCTTGGAAGTGCCAGGGAATTAACACTCCAGGAGCAAACCTGAGCCGAGCAGGGCAGCTTCCTTGCATATTCCACAGTTTCTCAGAAGATCCCCAGCAGCACTGAGCTCTGGGTGCCCAGAGTCACTCCCCCTCCCTCCTGTGCTTCCTGGGCTCACCTACCAACTAAACCGCTTGCCCCATCCTCGTCTCAGGGCCTAAGACACGGGCCATTGTTCCCACCACCGCCTGCCATGCCCAGTGCTGGAGCTCTGGCGAGTGCAGGAGATGGGGCAGAATTTTGTTGGACCCCAGGATCCAGCTCTGGGCGACAGTGGTTTGAAAAAGAAATTTCCCTCTCCCTCCTGTGCTTCCTGGGCCCACCTCCCAACTAAACCGCTTGCCCCCATCCTCGTCTCAGGGTCTAAGGCACGGGCCATTGTTCACACCACCGCCTGCCATGCCGAGTGCTGGAGCTCTGGGGAGTGCAGCAGATGGGGCAGAATTTTGTTGGACCCCACGATCCAGCTCTGGGCGACAGTGGTTTGAAAAAGAAATTCTGAAAATATATGCATTTCGATAGAATATCTATCCAATTCCGGAGATATGTGAATTTCAATAGAGTATCTCCGAAAAGTTCAGGAGGCTTCAAACGCTGAAAGGGGAGAGTCTTAACGCAGAACAGTGCATAGACCCCTGCGGAGGGAGAAGAGCATGGAGCACTGGTATCTTGTCACCCACGCTGCCCTGGAGTGTCTCGGGTAGGGAGTGCTCCCCGCCAGGGCGGTGGCCAGTCTCTGTCCTGGGACGTGGGCAGCTGAGCAGGGGAGACTCAGGCTGGGACCCACCTTCCAGGGAGCTGCTCCTGCCGCCCACATAAGTCCTTGGCATTTGAAAGCAACCAGAGCCACTTCGGGCTGTGTCTGTCTGACTCATTAAGGGACTCAGGGCTACTGGAAAGAAGCCTCCAAGAGGGGAGACCGGAGTGGCCTTTGCTGTGCCTGGTTTGCATCTCGCTCATCTAGGAGGGGACAGGC
>NW_005369915.1:2164511-2165833 GCF_000412655.1 Myotis brandtii
CCTCCCCTGCAAGGCCCATCCCAATGCCCTGGACGCAGGGTCAACTGGCCAGGAGCAAACCACCCCTGCGAGAGCCTCTCTCCTCCGGAAGAGGAGCTCAGCCCAGGGCTTGGCAGGTCCGCAGGTTGTAAATATCTCCGCGTCGCACAGGAGGCTTCAGACCCAAACCACGGCCATGAAACAGGAGAGTCTTGAAAGCTCAACAGTTTACAGACAGGTCCCGAGAGGAAGGGAGAGTGCGCCTCTGGACCTGCTTGTCTGGAGAGGCAGGCGCATGAAGAGGTTTCCAGAGGGGACTGCAGCGCGCGGATGGGAAAGCCATCAGGGGCCGGGGCGCGGGATCAGCACAACGGGGCCCTTGTGCGCTTTTCTGTTCCGGGACGTTTGTGCGTATGCGTTTGCGATTCCTGTCCCCCCTGCAACCCCAGGCCGGGGTCTGCTAAGAAAAATAACCTGGCTCGCCACGGCATTCTTCCAGCTCCACTTGAAAGTTTGAAAAACCCTTGAGTAGGAAAATAACCTCAGGGAGCCAAGGCTCTCTGCACTTGGCCAAGCCCTAGACCCAAAATACACACACGAACACTCGGCTTTGAAAGGCCTGCAGTATTCCTATCTGAGTCATCTGAAAACAAATAAAAGGAGACCTAAACAAACAAACCTAATTGTGCGCGGAAACGTGGCCAGGTTTCCAGCCTGGCTCCCCCTCTGTTTTCATTAGTCAGAAGCCAATCTCTGAAGCTTCCATGGTATCCAGAACAAGCAAAATATTAAAAACAAATTGCCGAGGTTTCTCCCCCTTCCCGCCTGCCTTCGTGGTGCAGCCAGCACACACGCCAAGTTCCCGGCCTCTCTCTGCCTTGGCTGTCGAGCCTCTTTCCTTCAGTCTTGATGGACGGCTGCCTGCGTACAGGCTGCCCATGGTGGACCAGCAACCCCGGTGGACAGGGACATCCATGACTATCAGCAATTACTGGACCCTCAGACGAAATGAAAATAGAAGTCTCTAGGTCAGGGGTGGGCAACCCCTGGCACGCGTGCCAAACATGGCACACCAGTAACTTTTGCTGGCACGCGAAACCCTCTCTTATAATCTTCCATTTACAATTTTTTTCTTAATATCGACTTTTTTATTTTTCAGATAAATTCAGTGTAGGTGCATCTTAGATAAATAAATAATTTTACATAACAAGTTATCTTAAAGACCATAGACATGGATTGACGAGAGAGGGGAAGAGCAATTTCAATAGTGTCGAAAATGAACTACTGAGGACTTGGAATGCCATTCCAGAAAATTTTTTCTGTTTAAAAAACTTTGCAACAGC
>NW_005369915.1:2166187-2189193 GCF_000412655.1 Myotis brandtii
GCATAACATGTTCTCAAAAAATTAGGGTTGTCACGTAGAAGAATTTTGAGTCAGAGATTTTGCTGGTTTTGGCACACACTCACAAAAAGGTTGCCCACCCCTGCACTAGGGTCTTGAAATAGTATCGTTTTTCCCAACAGTCAATGCAACTGGTTTGACAATCAGACCCAAATTCACTCGGGATAGCCCTGTCCATTGCTCTTTGCCAGCACCATACCAGTTCCATTTTTTGTTTGTTTGTTTGTTTGTTTTTACCTCTTTTACTTATTTCACCATTAAGTAGGCATGTCATTGTAATGGACATGTCTTGGTTTTGCCTAGTCATTGCCTTTCTGGTAATAACATCTCACTTTTTCTTTGGAGAATTGATCTTCTCCCCCAAATGTTAGTCCCTATAGTTTGGTTGGGGTTTGCTCACCCACCCTGTGTCAGCAGTGTGTGAGAAAAGGCCTGGCCAATCGGAGTCACCAAAACTGGTGTAGGATGAACACGAAATCCAGGTTAGGCCACTGAGACACAAGCCTGGGACTTCCGCAGACTATTGGGTAGGAAGCATACTTATTTCTTCAAGGCAGTTCAACTGGCAGCGAGAACTCTAAAGCTACCAGTTAAACTGGCAGCGAGAACTCTAAGACAAGACATGATGAGACCATGTCCTGTCTGACGAGAAGAAGAGCAGAACTGAGTGACACCGAGGGATAAGAACTCACACAGCAGCACCTGAGCACCTGGATCCAGCCATGACTGAAAATTGCTCTCACTTGGACTTTTCTGGTATGTGAACAACTAAAACCCCTATTTTGCTTAAACCATTTTTAGTTGGGTTGTTGTATCTTGCAACTGAAAGAGTCCAAAACACACATGCGCACACACACATACCTCTCAAAATGCCACATGAAATGAAATGTTTGCATCTTCCAAGTGGACTATGACTCTTTTTTTTTTAATTTTTGTTTTTATTATTTCTGGGAATGATCTTCTCAAAGGAAAATGTGTGTGTGTGTGTGTGTGTGTGTGTGTGTGTGTGAGAGAGAGAGAGAGAGAGAGAGAGAATTTCAGGTTCAGTTCAATGTCACGGGGAAGTCCAGAAAACAATCTACTTTAGCCCCGAATCTTATGAGAAAAATTGCCTCTGTCCCTCATGGTGTAGTAAGAAATGAATGAATTCTTTCACCAAATTCATTTTGACACAAAGGACAAAATACTGTAGTGATTACTGAGGAGTTTCTTCGCACTTTTTGGCTTGTTCTGATTACCAGTTCCAGGCATCCTATTCGGTGAGGCGAGGGGGACATCTAAGTGCCAAGATTAGTCTAGATCTAAAGCATGTGAAAAACAACAACAATAGCAAATCTTTGTCAAACAAAAACCAAGGTAACCAATGAGACACAGAAAGTATTGAGGGAACAATTGAAACTATAGGCCCAATATTTTTTTTTCTTGTTATATATGCTATGATTAGGTGAGGTTTTGGCTTCTTGTAACCTCTTGTCCCCGCCTAAGAATAAACTAGAAAATAAACTGATGTTAACTCCTTTACTCCAATTATTTGGTTAAGGGAACATATCAGGGGGTGGGTTGGCACGCAGGGATGAAACAGAGGCCTGAGGAATTGGACTAAGTTGCCGGGACTGGCCAGTAGTCCCTGAGCAATGGATGAATGGATTACTCCGACACAACCTTTGCTGTGAAAGAGAGGCTAAGGGATGGCCTGGCCAAAGGGACCAGGCAGCCTCCATTGCCTGCCTCCTTCGCCTTTTATTGCAGCAGCAGTTTGAGATAAACTTTATCTTTTAGATACAATCAATAAGTTGAGTAATCTTGGGAGGACACATGTGTTTATATTGTCCTCTAGGCAAGGGCATCTAGGGATTAAGCATAAGGATTCCAGTAAACACCCCGGGGTCTGCAATGCACAGACTTGTTTGGAAAGGTCAAGGAATAATTAGGGGCGCCGCCTTCAACACTCCCCTAAGTCTCCCCTAAGTTGGAATTCCGATAAACAGGGCAGGCGGCCTCCCACACACTTCTCTTTTCTCAGAATGTCCTCCTTACACACTTTCCAACTAAGTCTCATGTGCTTCCCAACACTAAGTCAGCAATTTTCAACCTTTTTAATTTCATGGTACTCGTAAACTAATTACTAAACTTCTGCGGCACACTAAAAAATATATTTATTGGTGATCTGACAAAAAAATAGCTATAGTTTTGATTCAATCATACCATAGGGCTATTGAGTTGGCTGTTGTCATTTTTTTATTTCACAATCTAAGGGAAAAGAGATCATTGCCCCTGTGTAAATAGTTGGGTATCACATGTTTTAAAAATTCTTGTGACACACTGGTTGAAAATTGCTGCGCTGAGTGATCAGAAGGATGAGCAGATTGTTAAATCATTAGTTGTGAAAAGAATAGCTATTCTTCTCAAAATAATTTTCATCAGAGCTTGGTTCAAATGTCACCTCTTCCAGGAAGTCTTCCATCATGCTTTCACTAGAAGAATCACTCCTGTTGCTCTTGCACAAAATTCAAAAGGCTTCATATTAGAAGTAGTTGTAAGAAGATGGAAAAAATGTTTACTCATAAAAGTCTTCTTGGAGAGGACACCAGAATATATAATTCCATAAGTCCTTTGGGATGATGTGAGGGATAACATTTCAAAGGACATGGTCAAGTGGCACAAGTGGTTCCTAGCCTGACTTCTAAGTGCATGGGTCTAATTTTGCAAATAGAAGAAAAAGAAATATATTGATGTTAGGAGCTGAGAGAGAACTGTGTTGCTTGCATGACATGCATCCAATTGAGCATTTGTGGGACGAAGTTAAAAGAGCCATCACGCAGCTGGTTCCACAACCATCAAATCTCACAGAACTGGACAGTGCTATTCATCAGGCATAGTGTCAGATTCCTCGCATTACCTTTCAACATCTCGTGGAGTCAATGCCAAGAAGAATTGCCAATCATTTTTATTGAGTACTGTGTGCCAGGCTCTGGACCAGGAGTTGAGACTATCCTATCTAATAAAGAGGGAATATGCTAATTGACCCTCACACCATCGCAAAATGGCGGCGCTCACAGCCAATAAGGAGGGAATATGCTAATTGACTGTGCTGCTCTCAAAGATGGCGGTGCCCACAGCCACAAGATGCCCTGCAGGGAAGGGCAGTTGTGGGTGATCAGGCCAGCAGGAGAGGGCAGTTAGGGGTGACCAGGCCAGCTGGGGGCAACTGGGCCGGCAGGGGAGGGAAGTTGGGGGCGACTGGGCCGGCAGATGAGGGCTGTTGGGGGGGACCAGGCCTGCAGGGGAGGGAATAAAATTAGGTTTATATCATAAAAAAAAAAAGAAACTATAAGCCCAATATTTTTTTTCTTGTTATATATGCCATGATTAGGTGAGGTTTTGGCTTCTTGTAATCTCTTGTCACCGCCTAAGAATAAACTAGAAAATAAACTGATATTAACTCCTTTACTCCAATTATCTGGTTAAGGGAACATATCAGGGGGTGGGTTGGCACGCAGGGATGGAACAGAGGCCTGAGGAATTGGACTAAGTTGCCGGGACTGGCCAGTAGTCCCTGAGCAATGGATGAATGGATTACTCCGACACAACCTTTGCTGTGAAAGAGAGGCTAAGGGATGCCATTACCCACTGAGGCAGACTGTGGTCCCTGGATACATGCTGATGGTCCCGCCTGCTGATGGCTTCTCCCCTTCTCAGTGACCTCTTTGCTTCAGAATCCCCAGTAACTGCATTCCTGACAGGAGATGTTGGGGGACCTCTTGTGAACTGCCAGCCACTGACTTGCTTCTGAGGTTGGAGGAAATAGCTGGGAGCTGCTCACACCTTCCGGGCTGGAACTGGGTAGAGTGCAGGCTCATTGCTCACTCGCTGGCCACTGCTTGGCTCCGGGATGGCTTTGGCAAACCTTGCTCCTGGCAGGCTGCACCCTGTCATTGCTGAGCGTGTGTAAGGAAGGGTGTGTGGAGGGAGAATGCATTGTGGGCACAGGGGAAGCCAAGGCCAGGGAGATGGCCCCACTTGATGAGGAAAAGGAGACCCAGTCCATGGTGAACCTGAATGGGTTGGGAATCAGAGTTTCTGGACCCCAAAATCATCCTTGTGAGGCACTGAGAACTGCCAGTTCTGAGGATCATGAGAGAGACTTCGGGGTCAATGGTGACCTTCAAAACCAACCACCAGCATTTGGCTCAGCGGCATGAGCTAATGGACCATCCAGACCAGCAACACCTCCTCCAGGAAGGCCTCTCTGGTTTCCTCCACCAGCTTCTCTGTTGGTGACTGTTTCTGAAACCCCCTAGTCCAAGAGAAAACAATTCTCTGCTAAATTCTTCCCACCACTACATTTTCCCTGGAGTGTTTTTGTTGAGGCTTGGGGCAACAGAAGCACAAACCAGAGAGGGCTTTATAACTACTGCTCAAGCTCAGCATCCCACCTCCCTGGCAGAACTCCAGGTGACATGGGACCATGGCACTCTGTTCCCAAAGTGGTGCCAGTGACCATGAACCTCCCTCAGAATGAAAGTTCCCATCATATTACAGATCCAACTGCCCTTTGGCCCCAAAGAGGAGAGGCAAGTTTTCTGCTGTCTAGACTAAGACTCTATTCTTTTCCTGATTGAAAGTAATTATAATGGGAGCATCTATTGCTTGTAGGAGAAACCCCATTGATTAATTGATCCATTGACCCGTTAATCCATTCATCCATGGACCAACTGACCTATTGCCTGCAAGGGAAACCTTATCCCACCCAGTGGGCTGTGGTCTTGTCTCCCTGCCTCATACCAGACACAGCCAGGGCATTTCTAAAGCCTGGGTTTTTCTGTCCTACGTGACACCATATGGTAGCCACCCCATCCTGGCCTGGGCCATGTCTGGGTCATAGTTTTTCCTTTGGCATCAGGAGCAGGAAAGATCAGGCTCTTTGCCCCCTGCCATAGCTGGCCTCCCAATCCTCTGTGACCAAAGGTAGGACAAGGGACACACACTCCCCCAAACAAACAATAATTTCCGTTGTGATGCTGCATAAATATGGATTAAGGAAGGAAAGGGTTTTCTAACTCAGCAAGGATACAGAGCTGGGAGCATAATAATGTGACTGCATATGTTATTGCATCGTAAGTAGAACACAACTTCGCAGTCTGCATGTCATTAATTCATGCTGGTGGGGCTCCCTGCCCCTCCTCCCAGGGGTGGGTAAGTACTGGCATCAGGCTAAGAGGTCCCCCCACGTGGTCCTTCTCAAAAGGAACGGAAAATGTGCCCCACCAACAAAGTGTTTCCTCTAGTAACAACCTCCTACAACCTGGCAGATTTCCCAGCTTCAATCATTTAACAGCCACTAGTACTTGTTACAAATGTGTAACACGTATGTACTCCGTGCCAGACCCGGAGCTGGGTGCTTTGCATACAAGACCTTGTTGAATTCTCACAGCAATCCCGGCAAGCGGCTCCTATGATTCCCATTTGGCAGATGAGGAAACGGAGGGTCACAGAGGTGAGATAAATTGTCCAAAGTCCCACAGTGCGTGGCTGAGGCAGGATTCACACCCTGTCTGATTCCAACTCCACTCTCTCCGCCGTCTCGCTGGATAACCTCCAGAACGGGGCCGCGTCCCCACGTGATGTGGAGAGCCTCACACCTTGGAACGTCCGGGCCCACGCACATTTACAGCATCCTGTGCTTTGTTCTCTTAGACACACTCGCTCGAGCTTGTCAGATGCGTGTCTTGATTTGGGTTTTGGCAATCTGCTCACCCAAACTCTATGTTTTCCAGTCTTGCCTCACCAAAAGCCTACCTCATCATGCTTTTAAAAATAAGAGCCTAGCATCTTACCCCAAACCTGATGTCAGAGCTCCAGAAGATAAGCTAGGGCGTCTGTATTTCTAAAACAAATTCTCCAAGTGAGGCTTATGGTCAACTAAGCATGAGAAACTGTCTCCCAGTATCTGCCAGATGCTGAGATGGAGAAGAGGGAAATAAAAAACCGGGTAAGTAATGGTCCTTACCTGCAAGAAACACATATTCTGTTAGGAGGCGAGATGGATTCAAACCCCACAATGGGCCACAATTAGATAAGTGGTGTCATCCTGATTATGGAACAACTAGAGGCCTGGTGCACAAATTTGTGCATGGGTAGGGTTCCTCAGCCTGGCCAGCGATTGGGGCTGATCGGGGCCATCTTGCCCAGTCCCGGTCAAGGCTGATCAGGGCGGCTTGCCGGCAGGAGGGACTGTGGGAGGTCGGCTGGCCACAGGAAGTTGGCTGTGGGAGCGCACTAACCACCAGGGGGCAGCTCCTGCATTGAGCGTCTGCCCCCTGTTGGTCAGTGCACGTCATAGCGACCGGTTGACTGTTCGTTTGGTCAACTGGTCGTAACGGTCACTTAAGCTTTTATTTATATAGATTGCTATTCAGAACAGGGGTCAATCATTGATTAGAAGAATCTAGAACTTCTTAAGTTATATAAATGTCTAACCACTGTGCTATACACCTGAAATTAATATATTGGCTATTAACTGTAATAGAAATGTTTTTATAAACAAATACTTAAAAAGAAATCAAGGAGGTCTGCATGGAAGAGATGGAACTTTAAGTGGGCTTTGTAGAATTGGAGGTGGGAGGAGGGAGAAAGAAGGTCATTCCAGACAGAAAAGGCATCAGGAACAAGAGCCTGGAGAGGAGAATGAGCTTGGTATTTTTATGAAGCAAAGAGTGGGTCAGCCCACTGATCTGGGAGTATGGAGAGAGAATGTGCAGGAAGGAAGTTAGCCTAAGCAGGGCAGTTTCTAGCAAAAGACTGGTTTGGGTATGGGTGACACTAGGGAGCCATTGTGGGCTCTGGAGTAAGTGTTCACATAATAGAAGGGGTGCCTAAGTGAAGAAGAGGCCCCTTCTCCTCAGCTCCTTGAACTATGAAAGGTAGCACCTCCTGTTCCAGATGAAAGACCCAGGGGTGCCTTACATCGGGAGGCCCCTTAGGCCACAAGCAGGTCTCCCAAAACTGCAAGAGCTGTCTGCAAATGAGGTGTCAGGCTGAGAGGAAGGCGGCAGGGACTGGTGGTGAGATTGTGCACACCTGTTCCCTAGATGGAGTGGTGAGGAAGGAGACAGTGTTGACATATCTATATAAATAGAGGAATATATATATACTAGTATACCTCCCAGAGGGAAAGGCTTCAAGCCAGCAAGCAGGGGAAATTCCGCATAAGCTACCTGAAGCAATGTGATGTGCCTCTAAATTATTTTGGTATCAAATCTTGATTGGCCTTATGGAAAGAAAAATGTGCCAAAAAGAGAGGCTTATACGGAAAAAAAAGCAGGCGCCCAGCCTGATTGCCTTGACACAGAGCAGTACGAGCCAAAGCTTTCCGCAGGAGAAGCAGGCCGTGCTGAGTGGCAGCACTTCTATGTGCCAAATGAGTGGCCCTGAAACTTAGAGTTGGTCAAGACTCTTGGTTTAAGGGACAAGAACCCAAATTCAAAGCCGTTCAACCAAAAGGAAAATGTGATGGCTCAGGTACTAGGCTCAGTGGGCTTCAGGCACAGCTGCACCCAGGGCACTCCTGCGGTCCGGTCGGGACTGGCTCTGGCCTCTGGGCTGTGTGTTCCTCTGTTTGGCCTCACTTTCTGGCACTATTTCTTTGTGTTGTCAGAAAGGGGATGCCCATTGGCTCCAGCCAAGGTCCTTCATGGGGAGGGAGACCCTTCCTTTCCCAAGACCCATTTTGGTCCTTGGCCCACCCCTGAGCCGATCAATGTGTTTGGCGAACGGGCTCACTAGTTGGCCAGCCCCAGTTTTATGTCTATTCATGTTGGGGCTTGGACCCAGCCCTTGATTGACAGCCCATCAGAATCCCAACGTGCTGGGAGGAAGGAAAGTCCCCGAAAGGGGAAAAAACAAGGTCAGGAAAAAAAGGATCAGACAGGAGTTCTGAGTGCAGAGAGGATGGTTCTGACGGCGCCCCAAAGAGCACAGTCAGTGGGGGAGACAAGGCGTATGGCAGAGGGATGGCTTAACAAAGACCTTGCAAGTCTGCTGCAATCAGATTTCCGTCAATCTGGCTTTTTTCAATGTTCATTTTCTCTCCTTTCCCTTCTTGTGTCTACTTAGTGATAGCATTAGTGCTGAAGAGAACCGGATTGGGGGCATTTAAAAGGCTGGATCGTTTATTTCTCATAGGCCATAAAAGGAAAGGGGAGCAGTCCCCTTTCTCCCGTGTACTAGTAACTTCTGGGCAGAATGGAAAGCTGTCCTCATTTTCCAAGAGCAGAGGGTCCGCACTCCCAGAAACCACTCACCTTGGTGGAGGCAGCCAGGCTCCATGGAAGCAGAGTTCCAAGCACTGGCCCCCCAGGATCTAGCATTGGTGCTCTGGATAATGGTCATATTCATCCTCCCAGGGGTCCCCTCAATCTCAGTGGACAACTAACTACCCTGATTTCTCACTCACTGGGCTGGGGGGCTGGTGAGGGGCTTCTGTCCCCAGCTGTGGGGGTCCAGGTGGCCTCGGGCAGAGGAGAGGATGTTCCGGGCAGGGCTGATCCTGGGTTGCATGCACTCACTCGTTCTTGGCCATTCATTGAGGGTCTACCATGTGCAAGGTACAGCGTGAAGGCCCGGAGCTTCAGGACAGTTAGGCACTGCCTTTGCCCTAACCAGGCTCACTGTTTACCGACATGCGTGGAGATAAAAATTGCTTTTGCTACTGAAGATCCCCACACATTTTGAGAGAATCATTCCCTCCTTGCCTCAACCATCTGTAACACTGTTAATTCCAGACCCCATCTCTCTCCCACCATCACCACTGGCTCAGGCATGGACCGGCAGGTGAAGCAACCTGATAAGAAAGTTTTATTAGCATCTTCTCCAGCTGGAGCCTGCAGGCACCATAATCTTTTCTTCTTATTTTTCATGATGATCTGAGGATGTGACCCATGGTGCTATGAATGGAACTTTTTTCAATTAAACTTTTGAATTGGTTATTGGGGTATATAAAAATATAATTATTTTTAATGACTTTGCATTTAGCGACTTCATTAAACTCATTTATTCATTCTAATAATTTGATCGGGGATTTTCTTGGGTTTTCTGAACAGATGATTATTTTAACTGCAAATAAATAGTTTTGTCTCTTTCCTTCCAGTTACTATATTGCTAATTTATTTTCCTGGTTATTGCTTTGGCAAATAGCTTCATAAAACATTGAATAGCTAGTTGGTCAGGAGTGGGTATATTTGTAGTGTTTTTTATTTTAATGCAAATAATTCTAAAGTTTCACAATTAACACATGAAGTCATTTTTAAAAAAATATGTTTTTATTGATTTCAGAGAGGAAGGGAGAGAAAGAGATATAGAAACATCAATGATGAGAGAGAATCATTGATCAGCTGCCTCCTGCATGGCCCACATTGGGGATTGAGCCCACAACCCGGGCATATGCCCTGACCAGGAATTGAACTGTGACCTCCTGATTCATAGGTCGATGCTCAGCCACTGAGCTACACCAGCCGGGCCATGAAGTCACTTTTTTAAAAGGAAAATAAGCATGTATTATTAATAGAAATTTGTATATATTCCTTATAACTTTTTATATCAGTGGTAGCATGCTGTACATGATGTTACACACCTTAGTAGTAAACCTATATGAATATGTCTGTCCATGTTTTGAATTTGTATGGAAGGATCTAGAAGAAACTGGGAACATTAGGAGCTTGCAGGGAAGTAGCTGAGTGGCTGGCAGGACATTTAGCTCTAAGTACCACTTTAGCCGTGCACCTAAGTTTTGATATGTAATACTTTTAATATTCTTCAGTTCAAAGTATTTTCTGTTCCATTTGTGGTTTCCTTTTGCTTGTTTAGAGTGCTTTTTTTAGTTTCCAAATTTTTGGAAGTTTGACTTTAATTTAATTGCACTGTGGACAGAGGATGTGGACCTTATTTTATTTCTCTGAAAATATTGTGATCTAATACACGGTCAATTTCTAAGAGTTCCACACATACTTGAAAATAATGTATTCTCTATTTAGTGAATACAAAAATGTTTATATAGATTTTAACGTGTTGAATGTTTTGTTTAAATTTAAGTCCTAAATATTTTTATTAGCTTTATATAACACTAGAGACCCAGCGCATGGCATTCGTACACGGGTACAAAATTCATGCAAGAGTAGGCCTTCCTTCCCCTGGTTGCCGGCACCAGCTTCCCTCCGGCGCCCAGGACCTGGGCTTCCCTCGCAGCCCCAGCTTCGTCTGGAAGGGCCTTCCAGTCGAATTAGCATATTACACTTTTATTTTTATAGACTAGAGGCCTAGCGCATGAAATTCGTACACGGGTACAGTCCCTAGACCTGGCCTTCAATCAGGGCCATCTTCCCCAGCTGCCAGCAGCCAGCCCCACCCTCCACTGCCACCCACCCCCAGTTCCCTGTTCGCCATTGGGCAATTGGAGCCTGCCGGCTCGGGGGAGGGACTGAGAGGTTGGCCATCCCTGCTCACTTGCTGTCCCCATCCCCCAACGCCAGTAACCCTTTGTGTGGGGGGCGAACGGCGAAGTGGGGGCCTTGGCCAGGCACCGACCATGTCCACCGCTACCCACCCCCAGTTCCCCATTCCCCATCAGGCGATCAGAGCCTGCCAGCCAGGGGAAGGAACCAAGAGGTTGGCCAGCAGGCCCCAATCAGGTGATCGGGGCCTTGCAGACTGGGGGCAGCTCCTACGTTGAGAGTCTGCCCCTTGGTGGTCAGTGTGCATCATAAGGCCCCAATCAGGCTATTGGGGCCTTGCAGACTGGGGGCAGCTCCTACATTGAGCATCTGCCCCCTGGTGGTCAGTGCACATCATAGCAACCAGTCATTCCTTTGTTTGGTCAATTTGCATATTACCCTTTTATTATATAGGATTCATCTTGAGGTCAGCTAAAAATGTTCACTATGATAATAGATTTTTTTCCATTTTTCCTGGTAATATGATCAGCTTTGGTTTTTATAGTTTGAGGTTATATTGGGAAGACTATCCAGGTTTATGACTGCTATATGTTCCTAGGGGGCTATTTTTAAAAATATTATGTACCACCCTTCTTTGTCACTATTAATGTTTTTTGCCTTAAGTTTTATTTTGTCTGATGGAAGTAGTATACCTTCTTCCTGTTAGTATTTGCATGATGTAACTTTCTCTACATTTATTACAATCCTTCTATGTGGCTTTGTCAGTATGCCCAGGATTTAAAAAAATATATCAGGTAATCTCTAGCTTTTCATTGGTGAATTTATTCCATTTATCTTTAGCATAATTATTGGTACATTTAAAGTTATTTTTTACCATTTAATTTTGTACTTTTAATTTGCCATCCTTTTCCTTTTTTTCTTTTCTTTTTTCCCCATTTATTCTTCTGCATTGAAAAAGTTTTCTATGTTCCCTCTCTGTGGATGCAGAAGCTGTAGGTTCTGTTTATGTTTTCTTATTGTTATCTTTAACTATAATTTTAGAAAACATCTGGAGTCAATCAACATTTCTCTCTTCCTTTAAAACATGGAAAGAAACAAACTATTTTAACTACATTTTGCTACTCATCTTGTTATTTTTGCCTACATTTTTGTTTTAACTCTTTTTTTAAAAAATTCAATATCTTATTTAATTAACAGTTAGTTATACTGTACTGTATACTTGAAAGTTTCTAAAAGATTATGTCTGAAAAGCTCTCATCATAAGAAAAAACTTGTAACTATGTGGTGATGAATGTCAACTAGACTACTTATTGTGCTGATCCTCATGCAATATATACATATGTTGAATTATGTTGTACACCTAAAATAAATACAATATTACTTGTCAATTATATCTCAATAAAAGAAGAAATTCAATATTTTAACCTTTCATAGTTAAGTGTACCAACACAGATGATCAATTCATCATTATTTTCTTGACTGCCATGCCTTCCCTTTGAGTTAATTTTTCTTCTTGTTGAAACATATATATTAATAATTATTTTAATGAATGACTTTGAGTAATGTATGTGTTTAATCTTTTTTGTTATTGTTGTTCATCTTCACTAGAAGATATTTTTTCCATTGGTTTTTAGAGATAGTGGAAGATAAGGAGTAAAAGAGAAGAGGGAGGAGAGAAAGAGTGAAACATCGATGTGAGAGAAACACATCGATTGGTTGTCTCCCACACTCGCCATGACCTGTGCCAGGAATGAACCTGCAACCAAGGTATGTGCCCTTGAATCGAACCCACGACCTCTTGGTGTGCGATCCGACACTCTATCCACTGAGAGCGCTGGCCAGGGCTGTGTTTAATCTTTGTATGCCAAAACATTTCTTAATTTAGCTGAGGCTAAAATTTTTACGTTGTCATTTAATTTCCATCATTACCATGAACACATTTCTCTATAGTAAGAAGTGGTATAAAATAGTGGTTATGAACCTTTGGAACCAGATCAACTTAGTATGTGTCCCAACTCCTCCTCTGACTAACTGAGAGAGCCTGGCCAAGAGCTACTAAACTTCCCAAATGCTCATTTTCCTCAGCAGTACAAAGGGATAACAAGAATCCTAATCCCATAGAATTCTTGTGAAGATTAAATTAGTTATTATACATCAAACACTTGGTGTGGTGCCTGGCGCCTAGTACCATCCAAGTGCTAGCTGTCATATCACTATCTTCAACCTCTTCTGTTGCTGATGAGAAAATGAAGGTCCGTCTACTTGTGGTTCCTTTTTAGGAAATCTAGCCCTCCTCTCTGGTTGCCTTTAAGACTGTCTCTCTGTCTTGGATGCTCTGCAGCTTCCCTCAGAATGCACTTTCAATTCAGGGGCTCAGTCTTCCTACCGTTCTGGAAAATTCGGAACCATCATTCCTGTATTATTTTTTCTCTACTATCTCTCTGCAACTTCTATATGCTGTATGTTGTAGCCTCTCAATCTACCCTCCATATTTCTTAACTAGAGGCCCGATGCAGGAAAAACGTGCAAGAGTAGGCCTTCCTTCCCCCTGCTGCCAGCAGGCACCCAGGACCCGGGCTTCCCTTGCAGTCCCCGTCTTCATCCGGAAGGTCGTCCAGAAGGACATCCAGAAGGATGTCTGGTCTAATTAGCATACACTTTTATTATTATTGATTGTTATTACACACTTGTAAACTTTCGTCTCTCTCCTCTCTCTCTCTCTCCCTCTCTCTCTCCTATGTTTTGGGTGAACTCCTTATTATCTTTCAATTCAATTTTTTTAATGACTGCACCAGTTTTGGGTGAACTCCCTGCTATTATCTTTCAATTCAATTTTTTTAATGACTGCACCAAGTTTAGATTCTATCCAATCTATTAGATTTTTTTATTTTAGGGATTATATTTTCTATTTCCAAGATTCCTAATTGGTTCTTTCTTATATCCATCTTTTTTTAAAAGCTCATTTCTGCCTATTTTTGTAACACAAATGTTTAATTATTATTTATTTTATATTATTTCTCTGCTTTCTTATTTAATGCCTTAGACGTATTTCTTTTAAAATTCTTAGACTGTAATTTTATGTCACTTGCAGTGAACAATTTTTCAGTAGTTGATTTATTGGTTACTAACTGTTAGAGACAGGTTTCTTCATGTCTTTTGGATTTTTGGTTTGGAGAGTCGTTCTAAGCTTGATCACTTTCTCTCTTGTCTTTTTTCTCTCCACTCTAATCCTTTCTTGTCAAGGAGTGTTGCAGTTTCCTCCATCGGCCTTACCTCTAACTCAAGCATGTCAAACTCGCCACTGGTGGGCCACATGCCTCGTTTAACTGAACCTTATGCTGCGGATGTCAGCTCTTGCTCATTGGCAGTGTGATGGCTCACTCAGCAAGCAGGTGGCTCAGTCCAGGTCCTGGTCCCTGCGCTGTCCCAGTCACTGTCCACCTGATCATTTAGCTCCACATCAGCGATAGCATTGAGCAGTGGTCAGGGGGAAGTTCATCATCTCTTGTCCTAAGTGGAGAAAACACCAGCCCTACATTCAGCCTTCAGGGGGGGCCCTGACCCCTGCCCCACTTGGAACAAACATGTTTAGTCCGTTTCCTGGGAGCCAGACTAGCCCACACAGGTGCCAGAACCCGCCCACCTCTGCCTGCCTCTGCCCAGGAGCCAGCAGCACTGTGCCTCTCTCTCTTGTTCTAGTCTACAAAGGTGATCTCCTGTATGTGAGCTGAATTATGCCTTTTTACATTTTCAGTTCTTTAAAGTTTTATTTATAAATGCTATGTGTTTATAGCAGAAAGTGTGCCACAAACGGTCATGCCAATGCAATCTTAACCAGAAATGCTTCCTATTTTTTTCTATAACGTACAATTGCTACTGTTATAAGTACATAGATAAAAGGGCCACATCCTCCGGCTTTCGTAAAATAAGCATCATCTGTGACCTTGGCCAACATTGTTTCCTCATTCTGGTAGAGGCTGACGTCAGGATGCCGTGGGCTGAGCGAAGATAAGAACTGGAGACACCAATAGCGAGCAAGTCTTTCAAAGACATTTCCCTGGGAAAGAGATAATGGGCCATTTTTATCTTGTTTAATCAGAGATTAAACAAGTGTGTATAATCATAGGATAAAAATAGGGAGGCGGCTGGGAGGTGGTGTAAATTAGGAATTGAGAACGTAGTCTTCCGATTTAGACTTGGGTTTCAATCAGAGCTCTCCCACTCACTATGTAACTTGATGTCCTAATTCTGTAAAATGAGAATAACAATAGGATCTACCTTATGGGGTAATAGGGAGGATTAAATAAGATATTGTGATGGACTTATCTGGTATAAGTATAGTGATTGGCACTTAGTAAACATACAAGTCTTGACCATGGTTATGACTAATGGCTCATATTTTATGTGTCAACTTGGCTAGACACTTAATAGAACACCAGTGTAGATGGTGCTGCGAAGATGTTTCCAAGGTGGGATTAACATTTGAAACAGTAGACTGAGTAAGAATCACACTCCAGATGGTGGGTGGGCTATATCCAATCGATTGAAGGCCTCAAGAGAGAAAAGCAGAAATCCCCCAAGGAAGAGGGAATTCTGCCTCCAGACTGACTGCCTTTGGACTTGAGCTGCAACATCAAGTCTTCCTTGGGTCTCCATCCTGCTGGCTTGCCCTGCAAACTTCAGACTTGCCAGAGCCAATTCCTCACATCCACCCACCCGCCCACACACACACACACACCCTATTGGAGTTCTGTTTCTCTGGAGAACACTGACTGGAACGGTTGGTATAGGAGGGAGAAGAGGGGAAATCATGAACAGTAGTTAGCTCTCCTGAGGAGTCAGAGTGTGAGTGCCTTAGGAAGGGGAGTCCCATGGGGAGCTCTGGGATGGAGGGGAAGGCAGGAGAGGTGGGGGCAGCTGCAGTAGGCATGTCCCTTCTGATGGCTATTCTCTCCGGAAAGTAGGAAGTGAGGTCACCTCCTGGGCCCATGGGGAGGTGGCTCGTGGAGGATAGTGGGAAATCAGGGTTCACTGGTGCTCAGCAAGCTCCCTGGGAGCACCAAGCTCATGGACCATCCATGGAACAGGAGGCCTGGTGTGGGAGGAGAGAACAGCCAGCTGAATCGAGGGCTGGTCTCCACAGCAGAGGGAACTGCAAGTCTGTTAGCAAGCGAGGAGAGAGCTGGCAGATGGTGGGGGCGGGAGCTTGGCCTTCTCCTCAGAGCTCTCCTCAGCACCTGCCCACTCCTTGTTCCCAAGGGAGAACTTGAAGGAGATTCCCACAGAGGGGTGATGGCTGTGCTCATCCTTGGCATATGCCAGACTTTCCTCAGACACCTCTCTCACATGCAACCCGGGGGAGCTGGGAATAGGTTTCTTTTCAGAACAGACAGCTGCGTGTGAAGAGCCAGAGTCACTGCCCCCAGGTTTACATCTAGGAATCATAGAACCCAGAGCCTGAGCTGGGCGAGTCGGACAAAGGCCAGCGAGTCTCCCAGGCAGGACCCAGGTCTCAGCAGTCCCAGCAGGGAGAATCCGGAGTTAGGGTTCCAGTCTCTCATTTGAATTTGGAGCATCATGGGTGAACCAGAAAATTACGCAAAAGCCAGCGAGTCTCCCAGGCAGGACCCAGGTCTCAGTCCCAGCAGGGAGAATCTGGAGTTAGGGTTCCAGTCTCTCTTTTGAATTTGGAGCATCATGGGTGAACCAGAAAATTACCCAAATAACTGTCCCTGTGAGGGGCTCGGGGGGCCGTGCAGCTCACTTGCCTCCCACTTCCTGGGCCCTGAGGCAGCCCCCAGCGAGGGAGCAGCGGTCTGAGAGAATCCCTTTTTTCTAGTTGTGGCCATTCCCCTTCAACCTCCACACTCTGGCCTCTCACCTCACTGTGTCCCCTCACCTCAGGGTGGTCTTCACTTACCCTTGTGCCCGGAGAGGCCTTGGAGCTCAGCTCCAAGTCTGTGAGTGTCCCAGTCTGTGTCCTCTGCAGCCTGAGCTGAGCATCCACTGCTGCTCCAGCTGTGAAGGGGAGCACGCGGTGGGGCCTGAATACCTCCCCTACCCCTGGTCTAGCTGATGGCAGCCAGGGCCAGTCAAACCCGAGAGGTGCTGGCTGGCTGAACTGAGGGAGGGGCCCCGCTCAGCCTCTTACCCCCAGGACTACAAACAGATGTCACAGATTCCTTCCTGGAAATAAAGCTTCGAACGATTGGTTGATATGCAAATATAGAAAACGATGATCAAGTTTCTGTGCTGTACGAGGAAAAGATGGATGGTGGTGTGGCTGCGCAACAACGTGCATGTACTTAATGCCACTGAACTGTGTACCTAGAAAACACTTAAGATGTTAAATTTTATGTTATGAGTACTTTACCACAATAAACGACTTTTTAAAAAGAAAGAAAATGGTTAAATACCCTCCTATACAGATGGACATAGGTAGGTTTGAATACTGACTCTTCTGTTTCCTCCATGTCTAACAACCTTGATCGAGTTAACAACCTTGATTGTCACTTATGTGGACCCTGAGAAAGAAGATGCCTACTAAGAAGGGCTCCTGGTGGCTAACTGGGCTAAAATTAAAAAACAAAACGAAAACAGCCTAGTAGCCATTTCTGCACAGGGGCCTCTCACACAAACTGCTCTTCAGGGAGAGGGCTCCACTGAATGAACTACCTGCTCTGCACTGAACTGCCCGCCTGCACTGTGTCTCTGCCATCTGATCCAGCCCTCATAAAGGAGTTTCTGGCATCCTATTTCTACCAATAGTACTGAGGCCAAGCAGTGGTTCTATTCTGACCAATCAGGACAGTACCTTTTGTGTGGGGCGCGGCTACAGTGTTTTGGACAGGTTCAAGCCTTGGACTGATGAGAGGGCACAGTCCTCTCGTGGCCACGTGCAAGTCCCAGCTTGGAGGGCAGAGGCTTCCCAGCACAATTATAGCCAACAGCTATAGCTGTAAGCTTGAACCTATGGTCCGAACACGTGGCCCCACGTGCCTGAGTGGTAGAGTTCAGGTGCATGTCGTGGAGGGGGATTGAAACCCATGAGAATGCTGTAAACATCTGGATCATGCCCTTACTTTGCCTCGTGGCATCTGCTATAAAATAAAGACATGGCTTGTGGGCGCTGGTGCTGTCCATCAGAGGGGCGGCATCCCACTGAGACCCAGCTTTCATTCTCTTGTCTATCTTTTCTAAGCCTTTCACTGCCCCCACTCAGGGTCACTGAACCAGGCTGAGCTGGCATGGCACATAAGGTGCCCTGGGGCTGAGTATGCCATGGCCGTGCTGGCTCCCCACACTTTTGTACCAATCAAACTGCAAAAATTTGGAGTCCTCATTTGCATGAGGATAGACCAATCAGGGGCCAGGGGTGGGGACTTCTGTCTATATAAGCCTGCTCCCCTCCCTCTCTGAGGGTGAACTTTCCTTTTCCACTGAAGACTGTGTCTCCCTGACTGAGCTGAAACACTGAAGATGCCTCAGCAGAGCAGAGCAGCGCAAAGCAGGAGCCTGCAGAGCTGTGTAGCTGGTGAAGAGCCTGGCCCCAGGGCTGCCTCATAGCCATGGTGTTTTCAGTCTGTGCTGTATCACAGTTAAGCTGTTTTTCACTGAAGAAAGTTTCCTTCTTCACCTGTTGGTGTTGAATTGGTGCCAAAGACCATCGGTTGACACTATCATATTTAGACTTAAAGCAGGAGGCATTGTGAGTTCTAGATTGTGTTGAAAGGGATTTTGTTTGACTGGGTATGATGCCAGGTTGGGGCAGTGGCCCAGGGATTGGTTTGCATGTGATGGTTTGCTTAGGGGCAGTTGTTTGTATGTAACTAAGGGGGAAGGAGGCAGGTGTGTGCACAGGTGTCTGAAGAGGCAAGGAGAACAGTGCATGTATTAGCTAGGGCTCCTTCAGTTACCAAAAAACAAAGGCCAGTTAAGTGAGTTTCAGCAAAAATTAGGAATTGACTGTGTGGCTTCCAAGCTGTCCCCTGAAGCCCAAGGTCAGGAATGCAGCAGAACCTCAGGAAAGATCTGGAGCCAGGAACTAGATGGAAGGCTGCCAAGAAGGTCTCTTCTCTCTACTTTCCTCTGTGCATTTGCTCCATCCCTATTTTCTGCAAACTTTCTCTGTGCTTCTTCCATGTGGTAAAACACAGCTCCTGGATTTCTTAGTACAGGTTTACCCCATGAGCTCCAGCATAGAAGCCACAAGCTTCGTGAGAGTGGCACCCTGGTGCGGGTAAGGAAGCTCTGTGCCCCCTCCCATCTGGCTCTTCCCTGAGTTATATACTTTTATAATAAACTAGTAGTGTAGTAGGGAGTAAGGGAAGGAAGGAGGGAGGGAGAGAGACAGAGACAGAGACGGAGACAGAAAATATGAATAAATATATTTCCAGGGAAGGATACTGTTTGGGTTCCATGTCTTTTCTTCGCCACTCACTATTGTCACGGGGAGAGGGAGCTTGGACTGCCCAGGCCTGGGCCCTGCGGGTCTATTAGCAGAAGAAGGGAAATGGGGGAGCTTGTTGAATAGAGAAAGAAGTGAACATAGTCCACTGTAGGGACAATTCCCTTCCCTGCTTCTCCCACCCCCACAGTCTTAGCCCAGCTCTGGTGCCCAGGCTCAGGCAGGCCACCCCAAAGGACAGCTCCAATGCCTTACAATGGGCCATCTAAGTTTTTCCCAAAGTTTTTACCATAATAAATAATTCTGCAACCAGTCTCCTTGTAGTTAGATCTTCACACACATTCTTGACTTATTACCATTTGTGAAAGTCAGAGTGAGAAAAGCCAGAAGAACAAGTCTTGAATAAGGAAACCTCTGGGTAATGCAGCAAGTCTTAGCCAGAACTTTGAGTTGCAAACAAGAAAAACTGAAGTCAAGCCAATTTCAGCAAACAGAATATTTATTGACTCCAGAAATGAAGGTTCCTGGAATGGAGCTGATTTCAGGCATGACTGGATGCAGAGACTCCATATCTTTCTGTGTCTCTCTGTGTCCATTCCTCAGTTTTGAGATATTGGGCTCTTTCCTGCTGCAGATGAGCTTCCTCCGTGTGGTTTTGTGGGCTACTCAGGGGAAAGTGCAAATATGGTCACCGGCAGGTTCAAGTTTACATCATCCAGTCTCAGTAAGAGTAAGCTCCTTTCTCCCAATGCCAGATCCAAAATCCCCAGAAGGGTCTGATTGATTTTAGTAGGGTGACATTCCCACATCATGAACCCATCACTACAGCCCAGGGAACCTACCCTCTGGCCAGAGAAAGTGGGTCCTGTGATCAGTAGCCCCAAGAGACCCATGTGGCATGGAGGAGAGTCAGTTGCCAAAGGAAAGAAGAGAACTATTATGAGAATAAGTAGGTAAGGGCTGTTGGCAGCGCAAAAGAAAAAAGATACAAAAGTTGAGTCCTATAGGCTGCACACCAGTGTATCCTGCTGCATGGGGTTCAGGGTGGGACAAACAGGAAGTTGTCTCCCTAAAAACAGAAATGAAACCCACTTCTGCGAGTCATGGTACACCGTGTAAACTGCACTAAGGCATGGCCTCCAAGGGGTGTTTATGAATCTATGTTTTTGCCTGTGGATACAGTGAAGGACCTATCCCTTCTTTGAGACATAGTACAATTTTGATGAGAACATCCTTTTCCCCCTAAAACCATTGCATGACTCCTGATTTCTAGCAAAATCCAAGTCTAACTCCACTCCAGTGTGCAACTGCACTATGATGCAAAGGAAGAGCTTAAGCTCTAGGGTCAGCAAACCAGTTTGCATTGCATGTTACATAACCTCTCACGCTTCAGTTTCCCCACTTATAGAAGTGAAATACTGTTTCTTCAAAGCATTTGCTTTTAAGCTTTTTATTGTAGAACATTTTGAGCATACTCAAAAGTAAACACAATAGTACAGTGAACCCCAAGTACACATCACCCAGCTTCAATAATTATCACCACATGGCCGATCTTTTTTGATCTATATTCCCCACTGACTGTCCCCACACCCTGCTTTTGGAATATTTTGAAACAAATTCCAGATATCATTTCCTCCATAAATGTTTCAGTATGTATCTCTAAAAAATAAGAACCTTTTTCCCCTAAACAACCACCACATCATCGTCATGCCTAAAATTATTAACCGTATTGCCTTAATATTTAAAAAATTGGAGCTCAAATTTCTTTATTGTCTTTTGAATTGTTTCTCATATTTGATTTATTTGAATCAAGATCAAAACAAGGATCAATATATTGCATTTGGTTGATATGTCTCTGAAGTCTTGTTTAATCTCTAGGTTCCAACAATTTTCAATACAAAATCAATTATATTCTGAAGCAAATTTACCCAATGTTGTTCACTTTTTGAACAGTTGGTTTTTTTTTGTAAATAGGGATCCAAACAAGTCCAATCATTTCATTTAGTTTATTTGTCTATTAAATCTCTTTTCATCTCTAAGTTTCCTTCCTTTTCTTTTTTTCCCCCCTTCTATTTTATTTATTGAAAACATTTGGTAATTTGTTTTATAGAGTTTTCTTGTTCAGGATTCTGCTGATTATATTACTAGGGTGCTACTTAGCACGGGGTGGGAGGCTTCTAGGATCTGGCATTGCACATCCCTTGGAGAGAAGTTGACGCTGAAACTTACTTGCTGAGTGACTAGGGGCAAATTCCTCAATTTTTTCAAGCCTCAGTTTTTTCATCCTGAAAGAAGATAAGGATACTCAACTCTTAAAACTATTGGGAGGATTAATTAAACAATGCATAGTAGGGATTGTGTGTGAGGCATGGAACATGGTGAGTGCTAAATTAATTTTTTACTGTTGGGGGAAGCAACCTAAGTGTGTATGTATATATATATTAGAGGCCCGGTGCACAAAAATTTGTGCACTCGGGGGGGTAGGGGGGGTCCCTCAGCCCGGCCTGTGCCCTCTTGCAGTCTGGGACCCCTCAGGAGATAACGACCTGCTGGCTTAGGCCTGCTCCCGGGTGGCAGAGGGCAGGCCCAATCCCTAGGTGCAGCCCCTGGTCGGGCTCAGAGCAGGGCTGATTGGGGAGTTGGGGCGCCGCCCCCTGTCATGCACAGAGCAGGGCGGATTGGGAGGTTGCGATGCCACCCTCAGTAACGCTCAGGGTGGGGCCGATTGGGGGGTTGGGGCACCGCCCCCTATCACACTCAAGGCAGGGTCGATGGGGAGGTTGAGGGGCCACCCCCTGTGATGCACAGAGCAGGGCCAATCAGGGGGTTGGGGCACTGCCCCCTGTCACACACAGAGCAGGGCCCATCAGGGGGGTTGGGGCTCCGTACCCTGTCACGCACAGAGCAGGGCCAATCAGGGGGTTGGGGAGCTCCCCCCTGTCATGCACAGAGCAGGGCCCATCAGGGGGTTGAGGAGCTCCCCCCTGTCACGCACAGAGTAGGGCCGATAGGGGAGTTAGGGCACCGCCCCCTGTCACACACACAGCAGGGCGGATCAGGGGGTTGGGGCGCCGCCACTGTTACACTCAGGGCAGGGCCGATGGGGAGGTTATGGCTCTACCCCATCACACACAGAGCAGGGCCCGTGGGGGGGTTGGGGGTTGGGGCGCCTTCCCCTGTCACGAACAGAGCAGGGCTGATAGGGAGGTTGTGGCCCCGCCCCCTGTCACACATTTAGCTCTGGCTCTAGCTCTGAGGCTTCGTATCTGGTTTGTTTGCCGTTCTATAATCGAAACAATGTATAACTTCAGCTCTGAGATCCCGGCAGGCTGAAAGCTGGTTTCTGGGGTTTTGTTTAGCTACTACATTTGCAACATAGTACATAGTTGCTTAGAGTTGCAACTCAGAGGCCGGCAAGTGAGGCGGGGAACGTTGGAGTCTGCAGTCACTGGAGCAAGCCAGCCTCATGTTCGCTTCCAGCTGCCTGGCTGCCGGCCGCCATCTTGGCTGACAGTTAATTTGCATAAGGATATGCTGATTAGCCAATGGGAAGGGTAGCGGTCGTACGCCAATTACCATGTTTCTCTTTTATTAGTGTAGATATATATCCAGCAACTGAAATGGTGGAATGACCAGAACGACCGGAATGACTATGGTTATGACACACACTGCAGCAGCCAACCAGTCTGATCCGGGCCCCAATAGGCCCCCAACACCCCTATCGGGGGCGGGGGCAGCTGGCCAACTGCCCGCAGTCCCTCCCCCTGCCAGCTGGGCCCAATAGACCCTCATTGGGGTGGGCTTGCCAGACCCCATTGGTGCACGAATTCGTGCACTGGGCCTCTGGTAAATGATAAAAGGCTAAGCTAGATGTGGTATATACATACAATAAAATATTATCTAGCCCTAAAAAAAGAAGGGCATTTTTACACAGACCACAAGAATAAACATCGAAGACATTATGTTAAGTGAAATAAACCAGGCACAAAAGGACAAATATTGTATGCTAGAGGCCCGGTGCACAAAAATTTGTGCACTTGGGGGGGAAGGGGGGGGCCCTCAGCCCGGCCTGTGCCCTCTTGCAGTCTGGGACCCCTCAGGAGATAACGACCTGCTGGCTTAGGCCTGCTCCC
>NW_005369915.1:2189574-2240920 GCF_000412655.1 Myotis brandtii
GGCTGATGGCTGTTTGCAGGCTGGCCAAAGCCCCTTCAGGGTGGGGGTCCCCGCTGGGGGGCCTGTCCAGCCTGGGTGAGGGGCTGATGGCTGTTTGCAGGCTGGCCAAGCCCCCAGCGGGGACCCTTACCCCATGAGGGTGTGGCCAGCCTGGGTGAAGGACTGATGGCTGTTTGCAGGCTGGCCACGGCCCCTAGCCACCCAAGCTCCCAGTGGAGGCTGGCTGGAAGCAGGTATCTGGGATTTATTTATCTTCTATAATTGAAACTTTGTTGCCTTGAGCAGAGGCCACAGCTGGCCAGAGCAGGCAGGAAGCTTGGCTTCCTCCATCGCCGGGGCAACCAAGCCTCCTGCTTGCTCCAGCTTCGTGGCTGCCGGCCGCCATCTTAGTTGGGTTAATTTTCATATAGTCGCTCTGATTGGCTGGTGGGCATGGCTTGGGCATAGCAGAGGTGTGGTCAATTTGCATGTTTCTCTTTTATTAGATTAGATGATTCATCCTATAGGAATAGTTAAATTCATAGACTCACAAAGTAGAAAGCTAGTTGCCAGAGGCTGGGAGGAAGGGAAAACAGGGAATTGTTTAATGGGTACAAAGTTTCAGTTGGGGAAGATGAAAAACTTCTAGAGATGGATGGTGGTGATGTTTGCACACAAAGTAAATGCACTTCATGCCACTGAACTGTACACTTAAAAAATGGTAAATTTTGTTATGTATATTTTACCATCATTTTTTAAAAAGCTGTTAAATGAATTAATCTCGTCTAGAACAATAGCCTCCAGCTGCACCCCTGCCTTTCATTTCATGCCTCTTGGAGATGACTGGCACAATTCAAATTACAGGCTATGATCATAAAAGAAAATGAACTTAACTGAACTGAAATCCTGGCCTGCATCCTCAAATCCACAAATGCTCATTAAGCATTGGCTCTGAGCTAGGCCTGGCTGAGGGCCATGGTTTGGGAGTGGGGAGAATGGGAGAATGCAAAGGAGTCTAGGACACAGCTCCTGGTCTCCAAGGCCTTCTAATTCTCATCAAACTGGGGACATGAACCACAGGACAAGTGTCTCCTGAGGGTAAGAAGGATCAAGCAGTCTTTCCTGATCTTCCATTCCTTCTTCGGTAAAATACAGGCATTCCATGTTTTATTGCACTTCCCTTTATTCTGCTTTGCAAATATTGCATTTTAAAAAATTTGAACGTTTGTAGCAACCCCACATCGAGCAAGTCTATCGGCGCCATTTTCCAACAGTATTTGCTCACATCGTAGCTCTGTATCACATTTTGGTAATTCTCATAATATTTCCAACTTTTTCATTATTGTCATGTTTGTTATGGTGATCTGTGATCAGTGATCTTTGATGTTACATTCTAGACGTCATTAAGAATTTTTGTGATTCATGGGAAGAGGTCATAATATCAACATTAACAGGTGTTTGGAAGAAGTTGATTCCAGCTTTCATGGATGACTTTGAGGGGTTCAAACTTTCAAACTTCAGTGGAGGAAGTAACTGCGGATGTGGTGGAAATAGCAGGAAAACTAGAATTCAAAGTGGAACTAGAATTCAAGATGTGACTGAATTGTTGCAATCTCATGATAAAACTTCAACAGGTGAGGAGTTGCTTCTTGTGAATGAGCACAGAACATGGTTTCTTGAGATGGAATCTACTCCTGATGAAATGCTGTGGAGATTGTTAAAATGACAACAAAGGACTTAGAGTATTATATCAATTTAGTTAATAAAACAGTGACTCTAATTTTGAAAGAAGTTCTGTGGGTAAAATGCTAACAAACAGCCTCACATGCTGCAGAGAAATCATTTGTGAAAGGAAGAGTCAATTGATGTAGCCAACATCATTGTTGTCTTATTTTAAGAACCTGCCACAGCCACCCCAATTCTTCAGCAACCACCACCCTGATCAGTCATCAACATCGAGGCAAGACCCTCCACCAGCCAAAAGATCACAGCTCACTTTGGCTCAGATGATGGTTAGCATTTTTAGCAAAAAAAGTATTTTTTTATTAAGGTAGTACATTGGTTTTTTTTGGACATAATGCTAGTGCACACTTAATAGACTACAAGAATAAACATAACTTTTGTATGTATTGGGAAACTAAAAAATTCCTGTGACTTTATCGCAATATTCACTCCATTGCAGTGGTCTGGAAAGAGAACCTCAATATCTCTGATGTATACCAGAACCAAAGATTTACCTAAAGTGTTGTCATGGGCACTGTGTCCTTCCTTGCCTCACCCCACTTCCTATCCTCCCCACTGTGCCACCTTGAGGCCTGGAGGAGGCCTCGGCCCCTGACCACATGAGCATCTGGGGGACAAGCAGATTCTCCTGAGCATTTGAACAAAGAATCCCAGAGAGGGCATGGCAGGGGGTGACCTGGAGCCTGACAATTGAGGAGACCCAGGCTGGTTGGGGCTGGTCCTCTTGAAGGCACCTGCAAACAGGAGTCCACAGAGAGGGGAGGTCTTTAGGGAGAACCTGTAGAACCAAGCCAAGGATCAGAAAGGAGCGAAGACAAGAGAGGAGGTGGAGGAAGACAGAGACAGGTGACGGACGGGTAGGCAGATGGAGAATAGAAATTTATTTCTCACCGTTCTGGAGGCTGGAGGTCTAGGATAGGGGTGCCAGCACAGTCAGGTTCTGCTGACCATGAACCCTCTTGTGGGTTACAGACAGCCATCAGCTCCTTGTGTCCCCACATGGCAGAAGAGGTGAGGGACCTCTATGCAGTCTCTTCTATAAGAACAAGTATCCCATTCATCAGGGCTCCACCTTCATGACAAGCACCTTCCAAAGACCCTACTCCTAATGCCATCCCATTGGGCATTAGGATTTCAACATATGAATGGGGATGGGGAGGGGCACAAACATTTAAACAATAGCACAGCCCAAGTCTTAATCATCATCGCCTTGCAATGCCCAGCATACAGTAGGCACTCATTATATTAGCTGAACGAACAAGCTACTTAGAATATATGTGGGAGGTGGAGAAGGTCAGTTGGAAAAACAGGCTGAGGGCTGACTGCGGAGGACACTGACACCAATCCAAGGGTGGCATTTGGCCTTTTCCCTGAAGGCCATGGACTGTCATTGCAAGGTTTTAATGCGGGAGCAATATGATAAAAATGTCGCTTCAGGAAAATGATTCTGCTCTTGTGAGCATTGACTCTGGACCTGCTGAGACAACAAGGCATAGATACATGGCTCACATCCGTCCTTGGAAATGCAGAGCAATTGTCCCAGTGAACCAGGCTCTAAACTGGCTGAGCCAAGAATTAGTTCAAATCTTCCAGTTGGAGAGGTCTCAGCTCTTTCTATTACAAAAGGCAGTCATTTACACTGACCCAATGGGACGTCACGGTAACCACTCAATGAAATCATATAAAGCTGCCCATTACCTGTCGTCCCACCAAGACCTCAGTCCTTTGAGCCTGCCTGTCCCACCCACCACGCCTCCCCTGGAGAGTACAGGACCTGGAGTCCCTTCTCACACACCCTTGGCTCTGATTCCATCTCAGATTCTGTCTGTGGCGTTTGGCTGCCTGCAACAGATCTGGCCCTTCTCACCCAAGTTCCAGGCCCAGGGAATCAATTCACACTCTCCGCACAAGCGCAAGGTGACTCCCCGCTCCACTGGCCAGGCTACCTGCCACCACCTTGAGAGAGGCAGTATGGCAGAATGATCAAGTCCAGGTTTTGGGTTAATCCTGGCTCAGCCACTGACATTTAACTCCATTTTTGTCAGCTGATAACAATGTCCAATTCACAGGGCAGCTGTGGGGAGCAGGCGAGGGATTCGATACATCAGAGGAGGCATGCGAGCTACCTTTATGAAACTGACACTGAAATAGAAGGACGCAGCCAAGTCACTTTCACGTATGAAAGGTTAAAATTCGGTCAAGTGAATTTCACCAAGTGCCTTTAGTTCAATCTCATTGACAAATGCTTCAAAGTAACCCTGCGCTTACACTGACCCTACGGGTGTCATCATGGATTTCAGTGCACTCGCACACGGCAGTTACATGCAGCCGTCTAATTTTGTTCCTGAATATAGCCTTGCCTGGACTCAATACAATCTCCCCCTCCAGGCATCCTGGCTGAAAGTGGACAGAGAAACTGAGTTGCCTCATGCTCCCTGGGATGAAATGTGGTGGGTGTGCCCCATGGGAACGTGTGCGGCAGTTAGAAGCCACAAACTAGATGCACATACATGTAACATGGGCACATCTTTAAAAAACATGGTAGCTGAGACTGTGCCAGGCACCATATAAGTACTTGACATAGATTAAATTATTTAGTCCTCACAAATCCTATGAGGTCAGGGTTATCCCCAATCTACAGAGAAGTTCAGTAACTTGCCCATGTTCTATAGATAGTGAATGGAGAGGCTGAGATTTGAACCAGGCAGCCTACATGCTTCACCTCAATACTGTACCGTATGCACATGCACACACACACTCACATACACACACACACACACACACACACACATGCATGCACCCATACATCACAGCAAGGTCTTTGGCACACCAGCATTCTGCCCAGAAACTGCCAGTTTGTTCTCAATCTACCTTGGCCCTTCCCCTGCTCCTTTCTGTATCATAGGGAACTACAATCCCCAGGTTCCCTTGCCTCTACCTTTCAGTCGGTTGAGGTAACAGGAAGCTCTGGTAGAAGATTGAAGGTTGGGAGGAAGGGACAGCCAGGGTGCTTCCCCCTCTTTATTTCTGTGGTTTCTCCCACAGCCCCAGTGCCTTTTGTGGCTTCTGCTCCTTCCAGAAGGTTCCTCCCCTGATTGTTTCACATCCCACCAGGCAGTCCCCACTTTGGAGGCCCAGCTGTAAGCCTTAGCTCTGGACTCTGGTTACATCACTCTTTCCATTGTTCCTCCAGCTCAGAGGTGGGGGTGGGGGTTTCCTGGGGTGGATAATCTCTCGGTCATCCCCCTAGCGATGTTTATCAGTTCTTCCATCACTCATCTAACAAATTCCCTATATTGTTTCCTCTGTTTGAAAGATCTAGTGTAGTTTCTGATTTTCTTTCTAGATCCTGATTAATAAATCGTTTAGCTCAATTGGTTAGAGAATCATCCCTATATGCAAAGGTTGTGGGTTCAAACCCTGGTCAGGGCACATACAAGAATCAACCAATGAATGCACAGATAAGTGGAACAACAGATCGATGTTTCTTTCTCTCTCTCTCCTCTAAAAAGAAAATAATAAATAAAAATATATTCTTACTTTGGTGGAAGGACCGGCTGTGAGTCACGATGCTTTGGATGGAACACTGGGTTTCATTGCCTGTTGTCCTTGGGCTTCGGATTTCTAATTCAGTGTTGATATTGGATTAGGGGTGTGTGTGTGTGTGTGTGTGTTTTAAGTACATTCCTATTCAAATGCACAAATATACATACATACACGCATATATGTATGCCCATGTACATATGTATATATGTGCACACCTGTTCAATAATACTTTCCCCCCCAGAGATAGATTGAATTCAAGGCCACTATGGATCACTTAGGGCACGTGCACATGGAGCAGAGAATGAGGATAAAAAAGAGAAAACAGACAAACAGAAAGTCCTGGTACTGACCAAGAATGATAACAGGACTTAAGTACTATCTGAACTTGAGGTCTCACCCAAGTAATTCTTTATGTCCCTCTGTACATGGAGACGCCTCCCAAGTTTGGGGGAAAATGTCTGACTTCAGACACAGCATTCACACCACAGATATGACATACAGAACTGGGAGGTGGGCTAGCTCCCCATTTGAGCCTCGGGGTGCCTCTCCCGGGGCTGGGGGTGCTGACTCCCATGTGCTGTGTGAGGTCTGGCAGCCCCCATGTCAAGGCAGGGGCGGGGGGGGAGGGTTAGAGAAGGAGAAAAAGTAATAAAGGACAACCAGCAGCGTCTGCCACACACAGACACTGGAGGGTAGGCTGTGCTGTGAGGAGATAAATAAGATTTTTTGAGTCTCAATGAGGGAACCTGCCACCCCCAGGCAGGAAGCAACTGGAAAGCAATGCATGGCAGTGCAAAGTAGTGCTTCTTAACCGTTAGACGTGCTGCCCCCCAGGGCTAGGCACATCCCTGAGCACCTTACACATCCACGCTGTGTGCTCCTGAAGCGAAGGGAAGCCCTTTGGGGCTTGTAATCACAGTCCCTTCTGCGTGGACCTCGCGCTGGGAGAGCCTGCTCCGCGGATGCGACCGCGCTGGTGGAAGCAGGCAGCCCGGGAAGGCTGCTAGCGCCATCTAGTGCTCAAACGGACAACCGGCTCAGCGCGCACCTCGGAGGTGGGATTTCAAGCCACCGCTGCTCTGGTCTCTCCAACCCCACACCTGCCTTTTCAAAAACGTCACAGCTTGCCAATTTGCAAATACTGGGAAATCACTTTGCCTTACGATCTTCAAGGAATAAACCTCCCGAGCCCACTGCCAGTTGAGCCCGCGAAAGCTGCCAGACAATGACCTAACTCTAAGGGGCTCCTCGCTAGTTGTGCATTCTGGGCTTATAAAACCCACCGCGGCAGGCACAGAATCCCAGGAAACTTGGCATCCAAAGTTCATCTTCAGCATCGCTCAGGGGCCACCTGAGCTTTTCCTAGGAGAAAAATCTCTCTCTGCTTCCCAGAGCTCCCCACTGCCACTAACTAAATAACTATTTCAAAACGGTTGTTGGTTCACACTGAACATTTAGAACATTTTCTCTTCTCCTTGTAGGGGAGAGAGGGGGCTGTTTCGGGGTTCTTTGAGCCCTGATTTCCTCACCAGGATTCTGGGAGTGGATGGCTTAGTTCTCCCACCCTCTGTGTCTTAGGACACTGCAATCAGGCTCAGTCCTGAAAAATGAATTAAAATGAATTTTCAGCTGAAAAGGGGCCCTGATGTATTTATAATCAGCTAATATTGTCATTCAACAGGAAGGAATAATAATAAACTTGAGTTAGGGTGCAAGATTTTGGAACCCACAGTTGTGTGTTGTTCTTGTTGTTCTGAAATAGTTGAGGAAGAAAGACAAGAGGCAAACGCTGAGCGTGGCACGAATGAAATCACAAATATCAAAACCACTTTGACACTCGGCTTCCGGGGGGAAGAAATAGAACTTTCTTGTCTTTTCCATCACAGACTTGATTGCTATTTTGATCATCTTTCCCTAATTACTCAGTCAGTGATTTCACCTCATCCTAAGGCCACTGTCACACAGCCGCTCCTGTGACTCTCTCGTCCCTCTCCCCTCCCCAAGCTCCCCGCCCTCTGGACCAGGCAAAGGGAAGCTTAGGGAGTGTGGGGGAGACTTCCCTTCCCTGCTTTTCCAACATCAGCAACATGCCAAAGGTGCTAGGGGGAATTTTGTCTTTCAGTTTAGGCTGGGTTATGACAAGCGCCTTTGACCTTCCCATCAGCCTCTCAATTCAGGCCATTTCACAGCATCTTTTCTGCAGCTGAGACGAGTTTGTGGTGGCAGGGTTGTTAGATACAACCTTGGGCTGAGGAGCGGCTCAGTTGTTAAACAGCCTTGCTCTGGAGTCCTGCTGGCAACCAGGAACAGCCCTGAGTTAACGGCCATCAGGGCAGTGCAAAGAGGGAGAGTGCGTCCTGGCTAATGATTCAGCACAATGGCACGGCCCAGCGCTGTCTATATATGTACTTACCGCCAATGAATTGGAATATGATAAAGTCAGCTCATTCACTCATTTAGCCAGTGTTCATTGAGAGCATTCACTCTGCTGAATGCAATGAGCTGACTAAGAGAACTACACTAGAGGGGAAGAGAGTCCAATGTCTAGGTCATATGCTTGGCCTGTTCAGAGAAGAGCAGGAAGACAGGTAGAGCTGGAGGTACACAGGGTGGGAGATGAGTCTAGGAGGTGGGAGCTCGGGCTGGAATGCCACATCATGTCCTGCTTTCTAGGCCACCTTGACCAGAGGGAGGAACCAGGTGCTGGCCTGCAAGCAGGGTAGGTGCAGCAAGCTCTCAGTGGGTGGAAGAGCAATGAATCAGGGAAGGAGACGTTGGGGAGAGTTAACCCGATGACTTCCTGTCAGCCATCTACCCCAGAGTGAGAAGATATGGACCAGAGCTTAGGCTGGGAGCCAGCTGCCTGGGTTTGCATCCAGCCTCTCCCAATTACTTCCTAGGGACCCTGAGCAAAGGGCTGTGCCTTGACTTCCTCACACATAAAATAGGAATGAGAATAATGCCACCCTCTACCCCATAGAGCTGTTGAGGGGATGACATTAATTAATGCATAAAAACACCCAGGAGGGTGCCTGTCACACAGTAATCTTTCGGAATGTGCTAGCACTACCATGGCGGCTATTGCTGCTGTGAGGGGAGGGGCTGCAGGGAGCAGGGAGAGGACATTTCGGAGGGAGGTGAGCTGAGCTGCCTGCTTCCCAGCTTTGCTTGGGGCAGTTCTGAGCCACGGCAGGTGCCATTCATAAAAGGCAGGTGCCAGAGGGGCTGGGGGAAAATACACTTTCATTAATCTCCCTGACTGTAAAGCCAAAGTCAAAGTTGCTTCTGATTCCTAAACTCTTCTTTACCTTCTCAGGACCCATGACTATCCCCTTTTCCTGGGGTAGGAGCTAAGTTAGGGAGGGAGAGGTAGGGAATAGAAGGAAGTTGGGCTCAGAGCCAGAACACCTGGGTGGGAGTTTTCTTCGCTCAGCCTCCTGTCAGCTAAGTGGCCTTGGGCGAGAGCTTTCACTTGAGTCTTGATATCTTCAGCCCAAGAGAGAAGCCAATGGCTTGAGACCTGCCTCTGCGGGGGCAGTGGTGGGGCGCGGGCAGTGGTTCCCTGTTCTGGCTGCAAACTCAAGTTATTCTGGCTCGAATTCTGTCCTCTGTTGGCTGTGGATCTGGGTGAGTTACCCATTCTCTCTATGCCTCAGTTTCCTACCTGAAAAAGGGGGTAATAATAGCTTCCACCTTGTTTTGGGCTGAGTTGTGTTCACCACAAAATTCATATCTTTGATAAGTCTTAACCCCTAGTACCTCAAAATGTGACTGTATTCAGAGACAGGGTCTTTAAAGAGGTAATCAAAGTAAAACGAGGTCATTGGGGTGGGCCCTCATCCAATAAGACAGGTGTCCTTATAAGGAGAGAAAATTAGGGGACAGACCCAGAGGGAAGACCAGGGAGAAGGAGGCCATCTACAAGCCAAGGAGAGAGGCCTCAGAAGAAACCAACCCTGCCAACACCTTGATCTTGGACTTCCAGCCTCCAGAATAGTGAGAAAACAAATTTCTGTTGCTTAAGCCACACATCCATGCTACTGTGTTATGTCTTCCCGAGCAGATTGAGAGGTTAAATGAGATGATGCCTGTGAGATGTTTTGAATAGGGCCAGGCCTGCAGCCAAGGCTCCACACACTCCAGCCAGGGCTCCACACACGCCAGCCAGGGCTCCACACATGCCAGCCAGGAGCCCACTGAGGCGGGTCTGGCAAAGAATGACATTTTATTTTTTAATGTTTCAATTACCATTTGCATTCAGTATTATTTTGTATTAGTTTCAGGTGTACAGCATAGTGGTTAAACAATCATAAACTTTACAAAGTGACTCCCCTCAATATTTCCAGTACCCACCTGGCACCATTCTTAGTTATTACAATACTAGAGGCCCGGTGCACGAATCCATGCACCGGGTCCCTCGGCCTGGCCTGCGCCCTCTCTAAATCCAGGACCCCATGCTGTACTTTTCATCCTTGTGTCTATTGTATAACTGCCAATCTGTCTTTCTCAATTCCTTCACCTTTTTCACCCAGTGCCTCAACCCCAGTGCCCCTCAGGCAACCATCAGCCTGTTCTCTGTGTCTATGAATCTGTTTCAATTTTGTTTATTTGTGTATTTTGTTCTTTAGATTCCACATATAAGTGAAATCATATGGTATTTGTCTTTCTCTGTCTGACTTATTTCACTCAGCGTAGTACCCTCTAGGTCAGTGGTTCTCAACCTTCCTAATGCCGCGACCCTTCAATACAGTTCCTCATGTTGTGGTGACCCCAACCATAAAATTATTTTTGTTGCTACTTCATAACTGTAATTTTGCTACTGTTATGAATTGTAATGTAAATATCTGATGTGCAGGATGTATTTTCATTGTTACAAATTGAACATAATTAAAGCATAGTAATTAATCACAAAAACAATATGTAATTATATATGTGTTTTCCGATGGTCTTAGGCGACCCCTGTGAAAGGGTCGTTCAACCCCCCAAAGGGGTCGCGACCCACAGGTTGGCGACCCACAGGTTGAGAACTGCTGCTCTAGGTCTATCCATGCTGTTGCACATGGTAAGATGTCATTATTTTTATGGCTGAGTAATATTCCACGGTGTAGATGTCCCATTCATCTATTGATGGGCACTTGGATGAGGCGCCCATGTTTTCAAAGCCTGAGACGGGCAGGAGCTGGCTGTGCTGGGGAAGCCAGAGACTGCAGGCCATGAGGAGTCAGACCCCTCCTTCCTCCAGCAGAGCAGCAGCCTGGGTTTGGGCCCCAAATGTGCCTTGATTTCCTCATCAATAAAACAGTGGCAGGGACAGGGCGGGGGAGGTAATAGTAGTAGTTCTCATGGAGCTGTGAGGATACACGTATGTGGGGAACTTGGTGCCATGCCCTGCACATGGGAAGAGCCCTAAGTGTCGCTCCCTTTGTTATTCATACCAATAACAACAAGCCACGTTTCTCCAGCACTTATGCCAGGCGTCTAAAAGCTTTCCTTGGAACATCGCATTTAGTCTCATGACAGCCTTTAAGACAGGAACGGTGGTAATTTCCCCTTTATAGTTGGGGGACCGAGGCACATGGACATTGTGTCCAAGACCACATTGCAAAGGATGCGGCCAAGGCGGGACATTATCGGAGGCAGCCGGACCCCAGGAGTGGACCCTGCCTGGCAGCTGGGGCCAACACAGTCTTGGCAGAGAACACTCTGTGGGTGCCTTCACTCAAGGCGTCCCAAAGACCTACCCACCCACCCCCCACTCCCGCCAAATAATGCATCCCCGGGCCTCCCAAGCCTTCTCCCCCAGAGGCAAAGCTGAATGTTAAATCTTCAGCAAGCTCCGAGGCTCCCGCGCCCGGCGGTCTCAGCTGAGGACTGACATGTTTTATTCTTGCACTGCCGAAGGGGCAGCGCCCGGAGGAGCAGAGCAGACGGTGTTCCTCCTCGGGCTCACTGGCGGAGAACCCGGCGCGGAACAGATCTCCTCATTACAGTTTGGTGATGCGCCATTTCCTTCCAGGAAGGGGAGAGACTGTGGGTGCCTGTGTGAAGCCTTTGCAGATGGCTCCTAATAATGCCATAGAACCGGGGTGGGGGGGGGGGGCAGGCAGGGCAGGCCTGGCAGAGGGGACAGTGACACCAGTCAGGGCGAGCCGTGGCTGGCAGAACCCCGTCCACATCTGTCTCCTGAGAGCTCCAACTGCTGGGCTCTCCAGGGACCTTCTGGTTGGATTAAAACAACAACAAACTATGAGTCTCTGAACTCACATTCTTTTAAAAATATATTTTTTTTATTGATTTTTAGAGAGAGGAAAGGAGAGGGAGAGAGACAGAAACATTGATATGAGAGTGAGGCCCAGGCATGTGCCCTGACCGGAATTGAGCCAGCAAGCTTTCAGTGCACAGGGCGATGCCCAGGGTCTGTTGGATCATGTTATCAAGCCCATCCCTGGGCTCGTCCACCCATGAAGGAGGTCAACTTTGCCTCTGAGCCTCCCTCTCCACTCCCTTGGTGTTCTATCAATGAGGATTACTCTGGTTGTATGAACCTAAAAATAAAAAGCCTTTCAAAGTGAGAGGCAACAAGCATTTGTTTGAGATCAAAGATTACCTATTCAGAACACACGGATTCAGGCAGAAGCCCAAATAGTGTTCCAATTAGGAGACAAAGACAATGGGTATTTATGAAAAAGGGAAGGGAGATAATACCATGAATGGAGGGAAGGCATTTCTGTGGGTGCAGATAATGTAATATATGACAGGAGGTCTAAAAAATGTTTTAAATTATCAGCCCGGTAGGCATAACATCTGCTTTTTTGTTATCCTTGCAAATAGTTCTTTAAGATGCGAGGTTACTTTAGGCCCAGTCCAAAGGTTCTTTTGCTCAGTTTTAACATTCCAAAGGTTTGAGGCATAAGCCATGCAAGGCAGTTCCTCTGGCATGGCAGCTCCAGCTCCATTTGAAAGTGGCTCCATTTATTAATATTCTTCTTCTTTTTTTGACAGACGCAAGCAATAGAGAGCTGAAAGAACATTGACTTACGTAAGACAGCTGTTGATCTCTTCATCACATGAAAGCTGGTAAGTCAGAAGTCCAAGGCTTGGCCAAGTCTCCAGGGACCCAGCCTCTGTCCAGGTAATCCTCTGAGTCTCCCAGGGCCAGGTTTCATTGACATGGCACAAGGTCATAGCTAGAGCTCCAGACATTACACCCTGTTAGTGGAAGCTAAGAGGAGGAAGGCTTGGCAAAAGGTCTTCATCAACTGTCTTCTGAGGAAGGCCCCTAAAAGAGCCACATGACAATTTTGCTTACTTTCAATTTAATCATGTGGCTATATGCAGCTGCAAAGCAGATTGAAAAAGGGAATCTTTGTCTGGGATGGTCAGGGCCCACTAAAAATTGTGGGATCTAGCCCTAACCAGTTTGGCTCAGTGGATAGAGTGTTGGCCTGCGGACTAAAAGGTCCCAGGTTCGATTCCGGCCAAGGGCATGTACCTTGGTTGCGGGCACATCCCCAGTAGGAGGTGTGCAGGAGGCAGCTGATCGATGTTTCTCTCTCATTGATGCTTCTAACTCTCTATCCCTCTCCCTTCCTCTCTGTAAAATATCAATAAAATATATTTAAAGTAAATAAATTAATTAATTAAAAATAAATAAATAAGAATTGTGGGATCTATTATTACAGAAGAAGGAGGAAATGGATACAATTTCATGGGGCATACCTTCTTACCCCCAAACTTTTCAACAGAAGCTCATTTTCTGTAATGTGCTAGACATCATGGACTTTCTCGTAAGCCAAATCACTTGGTCATTGAAGGAAAAGTGGAGAGTAACAGGTAAGTGTTGGGTTTCTAATCCTGATGCAGCCATGTACAAACGGTGTTACCGTGGGCAAGTAACTAAACCTGGTTTCTAATTGACAAGATGGGGTTCATGACACCTGTGTCAGGCATAGGGTTGTCATGAGGATTAAACCAGAGGGCAGGTAAAGTTCCCCGTACACAGTGTGTGTCCCTGTACACAGCTGGCTTTGTCAACTACTGAGTCTCTCTGAGTGTTAGGTTCCTCATCATTAAAATAACGATTTGCTTTATATAACGTTGTGATGAAAATTAAATGAGATGATATGTAAAGTGTTGTTTAGCACAATACTTAGCTCTTAAGAAAACCAAACAATTGAGCCTCTCTATTATTTTGGCCTCTCAAAAATCCCTGCAAGGTGTCAAAATATAATTTTCAAAAAGTTAAAAGCATGGCTTTTATAAAATACAGAATGAACACAAATCAACTCATTAAGTAAATAATGAGGAAGCCAGTGCGATGGAAAAGCTGACGTATAGAATAGTTGAGGTGTTTATAGACAGGCAAGAGAAAGGAAAGCAAACAAGAAAAGAAAGAAGCAGAAAGTTAGAGGAAGATTTCTATGTTAGGTTCAGAGCTGGTTAATGTTCTGCATGGCAATAAAGTCATAGGTTATCTTTTCTACCAGGAAGAAACCACCTCCATCTCTACGGGGCAAAACCCTGCACGTTAACATGTAACACTCAGCGTCTGGTTCTTTCTGTTCAACAGTAAGCAGCAAAGTCCAATATGGGCGTGTTTTCCTAGAGAATTAATTAATGTTTTGTGAGCCTGGATGCTGGGGTGTGACATGGAAAAGGCGTGCAGTCATTTCTTGCTTTATTTTCATGTTTCAGAAAAATATTTTTAGCAGAAATAATTCTCAATGTTTGAAGAGACGATGCAGATTCCTAATGATGACCGGAAGGAGAGAATAAGAAATGGCCCCTGCCTTATGAGTCCTCCCTGCCCGGTATGTGTGGTGTGAGGCGTGCTGTGTGTGTGTGTGTGTGTGTGTGTGTGTGTGTGTGTGTGTGTGTGAATAGTTGACTTTATGATGTGAACGCAGAGTTGGCCATCCAGCCCTGAAAAAACACCCAGAGAATCAGAAAGGTAAGACAGAGTCAGGTGGAAAAGGGGAGAGGAACATTCCAGATCAAGGGTCCCTGAGAAATGGCACAGAGGTGGGGGTGGGGACTGGCACAGCGAAGGAGCTGCAGGCAGCTCCGTGTGGCTGAAGCAGGGCTCCCGTGTTATTACAGATGAGAAGTTAATTAACTTGTTCAAAGTCCTTCGGGTAGTGCGCGGAATGGGTTTGTGCAAAGTCCATTCTCTTTCCCATACTGCCTTTCCTCTCATTGCTTTTTAAAACCTGCCCTCCAGGGACCAAAGGTCTGTGCTTAGTCATTTGCAGGTTAGTATTAATTTAAACCAGTATGTCGCTCCTCCTGGGGCAGTTAGAGTTTTAGGCGGCTTCCTTCTGAAATGAAATGAAAGGTGTTGACCTGCATTAAAGGAATCCCTGGCATCTCTCTCCTGAAACCCAGCACCCCCGAGAGTCAGACGAAAGCTGGTCAGCCACTGGGAGCCAGGACCCCAATGCCGGCTCCTCTTACAAGCTCGTTAGGTTTGATGAGAAAATGTTGGCCTCCAGGCCCAGGGATGGAGGTAACAGGATCCTCTGACACATTCAGACTTATAAAATTGGATGTGGTTTAATTGTCTGGAAAGAAGTTATTTCAAGACGTGCCCTGGCCTTTGTGGAGCCTGAGATCATTGGTGATACTGGAGGGGGTCGGGAGCACAAGATAAACTCAATAACTCTCATCATTCCACTCTTCAAAGCGTGCATTAGTGCAATCCCTGATGTCTACGGTCGGGGAGAATATACTGCTTCACTTTCCCGGCATTTAAGTAATTCATAATCAGACTCAACCGATGTGCGTCTCTAGGTTCACCACCAACCTTGTTCAAATCAGCCAGGTCTCCTGACTTTGCACACAGGCCTTGCTCCCTGCCACCCCGCCTGCTCACACAGACCATCCTCTCTGCCTCCTGGGCTAGAAGACTCCTCTTCGTTTCCCCACCTTCCCAAATCCTTGAAGGTCCGGGTCAGGTCCAACCACGCCTTCCTGGGCTTCCCACTTCCCAGAGCTGGGGACAGCATGGTTTCTGTTGGTCATGTTGATTGAGGACCTTGTTTGTGTCAGGCACAGAGACTATAGCAATCAATCAAATGGTTTCCTGCTTTCATGGAGCTTGGGTTCTAGTAGAAAAAAACTGTTCTTCCTCCACTCCAATCAGCTCCTATGCCACTTTACATTAATCTATGTATTTATTCAGTTGACAAGTATTATTAAGCATCTACTATGTATCAGGCACTGTTGTAGGCAGTGGGGTTGCAACAGGGAACAGAAGAGACCAAGGCCTTGCTACCCTCAGAGTTCACATCCTACAGCAGATAGGATACCAAACAAATTGATTTGTCAGGTAGTCAGAGATTCAGGTCAAGAGATAAAGTGGGTGGTAGGATGGATGGCACTTGTTTAGAAACTGTGATCAGAGAAGCTCTCTCTAATACAGTGCCATTGAAGCAAAGACCTGTGAAAGCAATGGCCAGATGAGTGGGCGACCATAACACATGTGTATGGGCCTTCTGAGGGGTCAGCACAAGTCTTGGTATGGATCCTCCCAGCTGATGTGAAGGAAGGAGTCTGAAGGCAGGTGTCCAACACAGAGCCAGCACGCCCTTTTGTAGAACTGTCCGGCTGTTTCAGCATGCCTGGGTCCCAACAGGCCCAAGGCTCTTGACACAAGGGCCCAGACTTCCTTTTCCCCTACTCACTGCATGCTGAGAAAGGTGCTGCTTAGTGTCATGGGTGTAGATCTTAGATATGCTGTTGGGAGTTGTGTGTGACTTTTGGCAAGGTGCTTTACCTTGCTGACCTTCTATTTTCTCATCTGTAAAATGGGGATATTGGTAGAACCAACTTCATAGGATGGAGGTGAGGATCTCATGATTAACAAAGCTGGCCACACAGGAAATGGCACCTGAGTGTCCCCAGCAGTAGACACACTGACTGAGCTCTGGGGGATGTTGAGTGTTGAATTCTGTCCCCCAAAAAGATATGCTGAAGTGCTAACTCTGTCACCTGTATATGTGACCTTATTTGGAAATAGAGTCTTTGCAGATGTAATTAAGTTAAGTGAGGTCATAGTCAATTAGTATGGACCTTAATCCAGTGTGACTGGTGTTCATATTGGAACAGAAGGGACATACAGACAAAGACAAACAGGATGAACCCTGTGTGACCACAAGACAGAGACTGAAGTGATGTGTCTACAAGCCAAGGAGCACCTAGAAGCCAAGAGAAGGCCATGCAACAGATTCCATACCAGAGCCTTCAGAGAGCATGGCCCCGTGGACAGCTTGATTTTGGGCTCCTAGCCTCTAGCACATAAGGCAATAATAAATTTCTGTTGCTTTAAGCCACCCAGTTGGTTGTGCTTTGTTACAGCGACCACAGGAAACTAATACAGGTGACATGTATCTCCGGAAGAGCTGAGGATCTAGCCGGGCACCAGAGAGCTGTGTATTTTACCATCAGATCTTTGGGGGTCTGCTGATGCCTGCAGTTCTGGGGTCAGATGATCAGATCCTTGGGGGCGGGTTTGGAAGTGGAGAGAGAAAACTGGATAAGGCCCTCGTTTAGTCCTAAGCCAGAGGCCTTTCAGCCTGTGGGTTTAGCCCTATGACTTCCAAGTGGCTTTTTGGGGTTTAGTCTGAGCACAGGGGCTGCCCCAGTCTTTCTGGCTCGGAGTGAGTGAGAGTGCACAAGCTTTTCTGGACACTTGCAGCACTCACGAAGCCGCCCGTCTAAATACAGATGGAATCTAAAGCTCGGGCCTCCGTCGGCACTTCGGTGAAACCCTGGTGATAAAATAAGAGGGAGAAAGAATCAGGATCTGGCCACGGCGTGGGCCAACATTCCAGAGGACTGATTCAGGATGGGAACGATTCCGGAGGCCCCCCAGCAGTCTCCGAGCTCTTGGTAAAAATATCAACACAGGCTGAAATGCAATTGCATGGGCGGGTACAGCATCATCCCCCCTGGAGATTGAGAATTAGAGTGCCTCGGGAGTGGGAGGACCCTTCAAAGTCAGATCATAATGTATGACTGTTGGATGCAAGGGCTTTGGAGGCAGGTGGATCTGGGTTCAAGTCCCACCTCTTTGACTCTGGGGAAGGCCAGCTCCAAGCTCTGCGACCTTAGCTAATCTCCTTCTCTGTATAATGGGGACCAGATGCTACCATCCTGGGATCTAAAGAAGCTTATAGCCCTAGCCGGTTTGGCTCAGTGGATAGAGCGTCGGCCTGTGGACTCAAGGGTCTCAGGTTTGATTCCGGTCAAGGGCATGTACCTTGGTTGCAGGCACATCCCCAGTAGGAGGTGTGCAGGAGGCAGCTGATCGATGTTTCTCTCTCATCAATGTTTCTAACTGTCTATCCCTCTCCCTTCCTCTCTGTAAAAAAAATCAGTAAAATATATTTAAAAAATAAAAAAATAAAGAAGCTTATAAAGTGCCCGACTCATCACAGCTACTGAGAGAGTAGTTAACTCATTAGCATTGTTGTTATTTCACCCGAGTCCCCAGCAACGCCGTCTCCGGCCCATGCCTGTCTGAATACCTCTAGTAGAACATTCTGTGCTATAGTAAGATGGTCCCTTGTCAGGAGCTTCCCTTTGCTGACATGTGCTCTATGTTTGGAGACAGGTAAGGTAGTGTTATCAGATGGTTAGGCCTTGACCCCTGGGCCTGCATTCAAATCCTACCTCTCCCCTTAGGACCTCTAGGCCTTTGAGCAAATGACTTAACCTGTCAGTTAATTAACCATCACAATGGTTACGTTGCTTAAACTTTTAGTGTCTCAGCTTCCTCATTTGGGAAAAATGATGATGGTGGTGGTGGTGGTACATACACCCTATAGCTGTCATATGATTGTATAAACAAGGGACTTGGAAGAGAGCCTGATATAGCAGGTGCTCGTTAATTAGCTGTTATTGAGGTAAATTTCATCCCTTGGTTTAATTCTCTCATGCCCGCCCCCCAGTTTGTGTCTAATCTCCGAACACCCGTGCTGGCGCTGGAATTGGGGTGGCCCCTGTGCACTCGCCTGGGGCCCCACACTTGGTTTAATGCTCTGCAGTTTCAGACTTGAAGCTCCTATTCATTTTTGAACAAGGGGCCCTGCAATTTCATTTTGCACTGGGCTCCGCAAATTATGTAGCTGGTCCTGCCTGGAAAATTGGCATCGCTGGCCTCTGGCCTTCGTGCAGAGCAGAGCTAGGCAGGCCGCCCTCCGCAGAGCCCGGGCCTCCCTCTGGCCCTGTTCGCCACCACATGCACCAGTTTGGGGCTTGGTTGTCTGGTGCAACCCTCTCAGCTCTCATTTGCCCCTTCTCTTCCCATCCCTTGGTCTCCACCCTTCACTCCCACTCTTCCTGCTTGGCAGCCAAGCTCAGAACTGCGCCCCTGCCCTGCACCAGGCGTGCCAGGCACCATGCCTGGCAAGAAGGGCATTCTCCCTCCTTCAGAGGCCTCACTCCCCCCACACACACACACACACACCGGCCTCCCCCAGTTTGCAGTGGTGAAAATGGATCCTGTCTCTGCAGAGTGGAGTCACAGGGCCTTTATAAAACCATGAAGATTGCAGAGTGAAAATCCTGGCTTCCTAGCCGGGAGGTGGGGTGTGAGAGTTAGCCGAGGCTCCCTGACAGAGGGCATGCGCCCCTGAAGGATTCGTGGGCGTCAGGCTTTGCTCTGGCTCATCAAGGAAAACAGGCACAATCTGTTATTGTGTGTTAACCTGGAGAGTTGGCCCACTTGCCACTACCCCGGCGTCAGTCATTGTCTTGCTTCTCTTGTCTCTAAGAAGATAAGGAAACTGGGTTAGTTCTCAGCAAACCTGATGGCCACCAAGAATTTTGGGTCCTGCGTGTCACGTAAGAAATTCTGCAGAAGCGAGTGGATTGAAGATGAAATGAGGCAGCGTGTGCTTTAAGATGCAGACAAGAGCGGAGGGATTGGGGCTTGGAGAAGGCTCACACCCACCAGTGGTTCCCCTGGACGAAAGACACCAGCTAGACACCTGGGAAAAGCGGCCCAGGGCTCTGAAGCAGAACCCTGGGTGGGCAGGAAACATTTGGCAGCTGCCAGGCTGAGCAGGGGTCAGCCGGACCCGAGCCTGGGGCTCAGGCTCAGCAATGGGGGAATAAGGCCTTGCAATTCCATTCATGCTGCTCACATACACGGCCCTGTGGGAGCGGTGGGGGTGGCGGGGGGTGGAGAGGGAGGGCAGGTTGCATTCAGGCTGAGCCTGAGACCTGAAGAACGGCAGATGGGGAGCTGGGATCATCTTCTCCCACTTCACACTGAGTGAGCTGGCATTTGGCTGGAAGAACCATCCCCAGGGCACCCTCTGGGCTGCGACTCCTCTAATCACGCAGGGGCACAGCCTCCTCCGGGTTCCCCTGGAAACCAGAGACTCCCAGGGTGGGACCCTGAGGGCATCCCTGCCTGACAGTGCAGCTGGAAGGGCAGGGTATGTCCCGACTCCTGGGGCTGCTCCAACCCTGCAATCTGCTCGCTCCACTCCAGAGGCTGGGAGGAGGTTCTGTGGCTCAGCGAGTCTGCAAAGCTGCTGTCTCCCCCAGAGCCCAGACACTTCACCAGCTCGGCCAGGAGACAGGAAGGCCTGTTGCTGGAATGTTTACTCAGCCCCGAGGCAGAGGCAGACCCAGGGCAGAGAGCCACACCCAGGGATGTGAACCCAGACTGGATCCAGGAGGCAGCCACATCCCCAAGGCCGATCCTCCTCGGGCTGGGGCTCAGGAACACCAGGGAGACCTCACCCTGCAGGTGGCGTTAAGAAGAGACTGGCCTTGGCCAGAGGGACACCAACTTGAGTCCCCACCTTGCCACCCACTCCCTGGCCCAGTGTAGGCTGTAACTTCCCCTCTCTGCGCCTGGTTCCTCCTTTCTAACTCGGAGGGGCTGGAGCAGCCTCCTAAGGGAGCTTCCAGCTCCAAGTTTGGGATGATTTGAGCTCACGGTGTCCGGAGTCTGCTTTGCAGATAGCATGTGGGGAGTGAGGAAGCTGTATAGAGCTGACTGATTTCCCGGGAGAGTCCGGGGCCACTGGGAAGCTCCGCAGGGTAGCCAGCCCAGGCCCCACAAGGCAGCTGTCGCGTAGGATTAGCTGAAATCTTGCAGCGGGGACCTGGAGGAGCTCATTAGATTTACCTACATGGGTACCTTTCACAGCTGAGTGTCCTGGGGAGGGAGGGGCTGAGAAGGTAGCTAAGCAGGGCAGGAAGCCGAGCCTGAAGCTGGGGGCGACGCTAAAAAGAGGCCGTAGAAGCATATTTAATGGCACATAAAAATGTGCAGTGATAAGGTGGAAAAAGCAGGTTATAAAAAGCAGCATATGTAGGGCAATTCTCTTATTATGGGGAAGAAATATTTCCCTCTAAATGTAGACACACACACACACACACACACACACACACACACACACGCTCACAGAAGGAAAGCCCCTGAATGCAAGGAGTGATTATCTTTCTTTGCGCTTTTATTCTCTTCCTTTGTGCTTTCTGTAGTTTCCAAGCGTTTTTGTAAACATTAAAAAGAATTTTTTTCACAGAAAGCTTGAAGTACTAACCCTGACACATACATTATTGGCCTCATACACACAGCCTTCTCCCAGGGAAGGGCCTGCCCACAGCCTGGCTGAGGGGCTAGTAGTTCCTAGGCGGCCCTGTCTTAATTTGTACTAACCATGGAGGCTTCAGAATTTCTGATTGGGAAGAAGTAGAAGTTACATTTAAAATAAAATTGGAAAGCCTGGCCAGTGTGGCTCAGGGACTGAGCGTCAACCTATGAACCAGGAGGTCGCGGTTCATTTCCCGGTCTGGACACATGCCCAGTTTCAGGCTCCATCCCCGGTAGGGGACCTAGAGGAGGCGTGCAGGAGGCAGCCAATCAATGATTCTCTCTCATCATTGATGTTTCTATTTCCCTCTCCCTTCCTCTCTGAAATTAATATATATAGTAACATAAAATAAAATTGCAAAAACATCAATTGTCTATGTAAGAGAATGGGGAGAAGCTAAACTTCCACAGTCTTCTCCTCCAGGTTGGCTGTTAAACCTTCTGGCACCTTCCTGCCCCAGCTCCCTCAGCACAACCCATGGGCTGGCAGAGCCCTGGTGCAAAAACGGACGGCTGGGCCATCAGATTCCCTCTTCAAGGACTTGAACTGAGACATTAGAAAAGAGTGAGACAGTTAGCAGTGGGAATAGTAAATGAAAAGCTGTAAGGACTGAGGCCAGCAGTGCCTGTGGTGTCAAGTTAGGGACTGGGCCTTCCTAGCCACCCATCTTCCTAGAGATGGTAGAGTCCAGCTCTCACACTCAGTTGCCAGTTTTCCTGGCCTGGGTGGCTTCTCTCAGCCTCCCCTCACTTTCTCCACCTTGGCATTTCCCATTGCCCATGCCCAGTCCTGTGAGGTCCCCACCTAAGGTGATAGCCCCAAGGTCATAGTCCCCAGGTCTAGGCCAAGACTGACTGAGTTGGCAGGTCTCTGCTGACTGGCTTCCATCTCTAGGCCCCAGTTTCTCTTGTTATTTCCAGGGCAGAGTGGGAGCTCCACTCCTGAGTCCCTGGACTCCAGGGGCTCTAAACTGACAAGGATCCAAGCTGTCCTCAAGCCTAGCCTGGGCACAGGGCGGGCACTCACCCTGGGACCTGCCCCAGGGCCGCTCCCTCTGGGCCCAGCTCCACATCTGAGCTTCTGCTTCCTTCCTGAATCCTGTGATGTTCTAGGCATCAATTTAAAACACAAGCAAGGCATTGAGAGGCAAAACCTTACATTTAAATTTCAGAAAGGGACCCTCCTTACCCTTTGATGTTTACAACAGAAACAGATCTTCAAAGGGTATAATGCTTACCTCAGCGCCTCCACTCCTTAAAAGAAAAAAATTATCCACTGGCTGAAATGCATCATTTCTAATTAGAGCCTTAGCCAGGATACTGTGGAAACGCCCTCTCTCCCTGCCTCCTCAGACCCTGCTTCACCTCCCCCATAGCACCTTCAGTCTAGTCCCCCCACTCTCTGCCCACAATATCTACTTTGGGGATCTATTCACTCAGATGACACAGTTCAGACCCGTAGGAAACTGAGTCAACTCCCAACCGCCTCCAGGGATGGAGGTGATGGGGCGATGTTTTTGTTTTTGGAAACTATTTCCAACATATCTCCAAGTCTCTGCTGGGACTTTTTTTCCACTGGCTAAAGCACCTCCAGGCCTAGTCACAGCCTGCATTAGTCAGGATGTGATAGGCCCGGCTGCTGTAACAGGTACATCCCCAAATCTCAGAGGCTTACCCCAATAAAGCATTTGAAGCTGCACTGTCTTGAAACTGTAGCTTCCAAAATCCCATGTCACTGGCTCCTAATTGCTTGTCATCTCTGCTCTCAGTCCATTGGCCCGAAGCTGACCATAAGAAGCACGTGGAATTGTGGGTAAGTGTTAACTGCTACATCTCCCCTTCCCAGTTGATGTGGCTCAGGGAGCATGTGCTGCTTTCATGATGTTGCCCTGGATGCCTCAGAAAGACCAGTCTTGTGGAAAGGGGTGTGTGTGAGGTTAATTCTGCACTTACCCTTCCAGATCCATACTCTATCCTTCTGGGACCTAGAGTCTGCTGGTTCCTCTGCCCTTTGACTTCAATGCAAAGGGAGCACCTGGAAATCACCAGTGGGAACTGGAAGTTCCCAGCAGGAAGTCAGGAAGGTGGAGGAGAGGGAGGGAGAAGGTGCTGTTTCCCCCAAACTCTCCCTGCGGAGCTTTGGTTTGACAGCAGCTGCTTCCTCCCCCAGACAGCACCTGTAAGGTGGCTTCTTTCCCTGTGGAGCTCATCAGACTCCACGAACTCCACTTCCTCCCCTTGCCCCTCTGTCATCCTGCTGTGGCTGGTCCCTGGGGGCTTCATCGTCATCCTTTACTGATTCCCTCAACTCCACCCAAGCCTCAGAAAATGGCATCTTTGTCTTCATTAACCTTTTTTCAACTTCCACTTAAACGAACCATCTTTCCAATTAGAAAGGATCAGCTGAGCAGGACTATCCCCCAACCCTACCCCAATAATAGTAACCACTAGGTGCCAGGCACCGTTTTAAATCCTTGTCAATAAATTCCTATATTGACAAATATAATCCTTATGATAACCCTTTGCTATAGATGGCGTTGTTTTCCAATAAAGAAACCAAGAAACAGAGAGGGTTAGTAACTTGCCTAGGACCACACAGCTCTGAATGGTAGCACTTGGATTTGAACCCAAGCAGTCTAATGTAGGAGTCCTTGCTCTTAATATCTACCTACTATGCCACATTCAAACCCACAGGTTAAAGAACAGAGTCTCATACGTATTGGGACAATGAGTCCCACCCACATAGGTCTATGGGAGGTAGTTCCCAGAGAGAGTATAAATGAGGGGGAAATCGCCCAAACCTAAAATCCTTTCAAGGCTTAAGGCCTGCTTTGGACTATGAATTCCCTGCTTAAAATAGAGGAATAAATGCATGGCTCTATTTTGGTATTTTCCTTTAAAATTGTAATTTTAACATAGGTTACATATGCATACTGTCCAAAATTAAAAAAACACAAAAGGGTAAGTGGTATACCAGTGAATTTCCCTTTAACTCTGTTCAGCCACAAGTTCCTTTCCTCTAAGGCAGCAATTTTCAACCCGTTTCACCTGATCTGACAAAAAAAAAAAAGATATAATTTTGACTCATTCACACGGGATGGCTCTTGTTGCGTTGGCTGTTGTCATTTGCTTTTATTTGACAATCTAAGGAAAAGCAGGTCAGTGCCCCTGACTAAATAGTCAGGTGTTGCATGTTTTAAGAATGCTCATGGCACAAGGTTGAAAATCGCTGCACTCAAGCAACCCTGGTTACTTCTGTGTCCTTCCAGGGGGAAGTAGGTTTCTCCCCCACCCCCTTTTGTTTTTACCCAAAAGGTGGCATTCTAAGCCCATTATTCTGTTTCTTGCTTTGTCACTAACAATATGTCCGGGAGATCATTACAGCCCCAAATATTAGGTGTGCTCCCTTCTTCTCCCCCTCCCCCCTCCTTTTCTTCTCCTCTTTCCCTTGTAGAGAAATATATTTGCTACCTGACCTGAAAGGGACATAGAGAGCCTGTGGCCTGGCACCCATCTTCAGAATGACCGTGTTTTTTGTTTGTTTGTTTGTTTTTGTTTTTTTAAAAATATATTTTATTGATTTTTTACAGAGGGGAAGGGAGAGGGATAGACAGTTAGAAACATCGATGAGAGAGAAACATCAATCAGCTGCCTCCTGCACACCCCCAACTGGGGATGTGCCCGCAACCAAGGTACATGCCCTTGACCAGAATCGAACCTGGGACCTTTCAGTCCACAGGCCGACGCTCTATCCACTGAGCCAAACCGGCTAGGGCCAAAATGACCGTTTTTAAAGTCACCACCACTCCCCCCCTCACCACCCCCGCCCCAACACACACACACACAAACACTGTTTGCTTTTAAAATTGCAAACAAAAATGGGGACACTAGCCCTGGCTGGGTGGCTCAGTTGGTTGGAGCCTCATCCCATACACTGAAAGATTGTGGGTTCGATTCCCAGTCAGGGCACATACTAAGGTTGTGGGTTCAATCCAGGGTTGGGATACGTACAGGAGGTAACTGATCGATGTTGCTCTTTCACATTGATGTCCCCCACCCCTCTACACACACACACCTCTCTCTCCCTTTCTCTCTCTGTAAAAATCAATGAAAACATATCCTCAGATGAGGATTTAAAAATAAATAGGACACTAGTACAACAGAGCCCCATATACCATCACCCAGATGCAGTGATTATCAAGCTTCTGTGGCATTTACTTTATTTTTATTCATTTAAAAGTTCTCTTTGTCTTTTGTGCTTGGCTGATGTATCCCAGCATCCAGTCATTTCACCCCTACGTTCTTCCCTATGCAGCGTGAGACGTGTCAGCACTGTTTCCACGTAACCACAAAGCTATGATTGTGCTAATAAAGTCAACATGAATTCTCTGCTCTTGTCTTATGCCTAGTCCATAGCAAATTTCCCCCATTGCCTCCGAAGTGTCTCTTCTATAGACAGTTTTTCAAAATGATCCGTATATGACACTTGGTTACTGTGTTTCTTCATTCTCTTTTCATCTTTTTTCCCCCCATTCTCTTTCAATCCTGAATAATCCCACCGCCGTCTTTATTTCACTCCACTAATTTGTAGAAGTCACGTCAGTTGTCCTGTAAAATGACCCACGTTGTGAATTTGTGTCTTTGCTTCCTTGTCGTGTCATGTAAGCCGTTTTGCTGTCCCTCCATGATTCCTGGGAATGGAAGTTAGCTCTCAGGGTGGGGCACAGCTGGCCTTTGTGGAGGGACACCTGCTGGTAGGACTGTGAGCTGCAGGTTGGTGCACATGGGGAGACACACAATGTCCTACTTTCGGTGACAGGGAGATTAATCACTGGTACAGGTAGTGACAGCCTGATCCCTCCATGGTCAAGTTCGCCTCCAATCTTTCACCTAATGAGTTCATCCGTTAATGATCATTGTCTGAATCAACTATTTCCCTAGGAGTTACAAAATGATGATATTCTAATTCGCTCATTGCTTCCCCACTTGTCAGGCAGAATCCTTCTGCCTGGTTTTAAAGAGCTAGAGAACTGACCTTATTCAAGTCTTGCTCTGAATGACTTAAGACTATTTTTAAAACTTAGATTCACTCCTAAAACACCTTGTTTCTCTACCATTAAGGAAATTTCAAAGACTGTCTCTTCGACTCGGAAAGCAAGTCTGAGAGGGGAGTTCTTAAAATTATTTCCCAGCTGTGGCACCGCTGGTGTAAGTACATGTCCATCCTAAACAACAACAATAAAATAAGTACATGATCCTAAACAACAGCAACAAAAATAAGTACATGATCCTAAACAACAAAAACAACAGCAACAAAATAAGAACATGGCTGTCCAAGGAGCCTGGTCATTGGGCACACAACTTCCAAAAGTTCTTTTTTTCTTTTTCTTTTTTTTAACTTCAGAGAGAGGAAGGGAGAGGGAAAGAGAGAAACACTGATCATTGCCTCCCATACACACCCCAACTGGATCGTGCTCTGACTGGGAATCCAATCTGTGGCCCTTCAGTGCACAGGACAACGTGCCAACCAACTGAGCCACACCAGCCAGGGCCTAAAAGTTCTACCATCCTCTCTCTCTCTCTCTCTCTCTCTCTCTCTCTCTCACACACACACACACACACACACACACACACACAGAAATATTGCAAACCAGATCAAGAATGAAATTCCAATGCAGGATTTACTGTATGTGGCATTCTTTCAAAAATCTCTGTTCCGTTTCTGCCCTGGAAACACCCTCCTTGAGAGAAATCAGGTTGGGGTGGTGACATGACATCCTGCTAAGAGTTCTAGGAAGATATCGGTCAGGAAAAAGACACCCCTGATGCAGTGTGCTCTCTTCAAAAGAAATCTAAGAACAGGCTTTGAGGAAATCCATACTTTCACAGCCCTCTTGCTCATAACCTTTCCTGGGTTTGTCAGCACCTACCTGCTGTCACAGGAAGGAGAGTAATTGCCCCAGGATCACCTTTGGCTGAAGGAAAGCGGCTTTGGAACGCCCCCTGCTGTGGTTGCCCTCATCTCTATTTGTCTACTTGACACTTCTTTGTTGATCTCTGAGCTGCTTGCTTGGGATTAGCCCAACTGCCAAAAGGAAGGTGGGGAAGGTGTCATTTTCTTTTTACTTAGGTTAAAAAAATCATTCTCAGAAACAAATCAATTCCAAATCCAATAAAATCAGAGATTGTGAGAGCTGGAAAGGGATGTGTGGAAACATCTAGGCTTGAACTAAAAGGCATTTTGGCTTATAATCAATTCTCTGTTTACGGACATGGAAACTGAGACTCCGAGGGCTGGAGTGACTTACCCAGAATCTCATGACAAAGTTAAGACTTGATGCCCTAGCTGGTTTTGCTCAGTAGATAGAGCGTTGGCCTGCAGACTAAAGGGTCCCAGGTTCGATTCCAGTCAAGGGTATGCACCTTGGTTGCAGGCTCCTCCCCAGCTCTAGGCCCTGGTCGGGACGCGTGCAGGAGGCAACCAATCGATGTGTTTCTCTCTCATTGATGTTTCTCTGTCTTTCCCTCTCTCTTCCACTCTCTCTAAAAATCAATGGAAAAATAGCCTTGGGTGAGGATTTAAAAAAAGAAAAGAAAGAAAAAGACTTGAAACCAGGTCTCCCCACTTGAAATTCATGAACTCCCCCTCCCCACATTTTATACATTAGGAGAAAGAGGTCTGGAGGCAGTCATGTCACTTGTTCAAGATCAAGGAGTTAGACACGAAGAGCCTACTATGTGCCAGGTACCATGCCAGGCATGTAATTACATCACACTGCTTCCGGAATGAGTGATGTGTTTTTAGTACTATTCGTTCATATGCCATACAGCTGTTTCACACAGAGAAGCTCATTTGATGTTGTAAATATTCAGCAGTTTGTCATTGCTGCTAATTTATCTCCTAATGGGTAAAATTCACTCACTGTGCGTTTTAAGGAAAATTTTGGCTCTATCAAAATATTCTTCATATGAAACATCAATTCCAGATTTTCCAGGGCATGCCATTCCCTTCCTGTGTCAAGTGACCAGAGTGTGGAGCTGGGAGGCTAAAGGCCCTCGTTCTGGCCCTGGCCCTCGGCCCCCAGCTGAGTGGCCTTGGCCAAGTCCCTGGCCTTCTCTGGCCTCTGATGCTTTCTGTGTAGAATGAGGGGATTGAATTAGTTGAGTGGTTTCCAATTGTGCTTATACCCAAACCCTCTACTTAGAAAGATTCCTTCAAACACTAATGCCCTTGATGAATTAATAAAGTGTCTCTCCTCTTTGTAAAAATTAATCATAGATCCGTAACTATGATAGCTTTTGATAAGAATAATATGCCATAAGAATGAGATGTTGCCCTGACTGCTGTGGCTCAATGGTTACAGCATCGGCCTGCGCACTGAAGGGTCATGGGTTAGATTCCCAGTCAAGGGCAGGTACCTGGGTTGCAGGTTCAATGGGTCTCTCTCACATCTTTCTTTCTCTCTCTTTCTCTCTCTCTCTCTCTCTCTCTCTCTCTCTCTGTGTGTGTGTCCTTTCTCTCTCTCTTTCCCTTCCTTCTTCCCTTCCACTTTCTCTAAAAAAATAAATGGAAAAGTTTCCTTGGTTGAGGATTAACAACAAAAAAAGAAAATATCCAACTTCATTTTTTAAAAAAGAAAAGAATGAGAGATGCCTTCAGCCCCCAAGAGCAAATGTTAACATTAATCCCACATGGTTTTGTTATTGGTAAATGAATGAGTTCTCTCAGGCTATCAGAGTATCAGTTCTTAGATCTCCATTCTCACTTCGATGGAACTTCATCCCTAACCTGCCCCAAGAAGTCTTAGGACCCACTGGGCTAAAAGCTCTCTGTAGTCCTCTGGTTTTAACATCCTTAGGATGTAAATCCTGCGCTCTTCCCAGGGGGGTAAATACTTGAGGTTTCATCTGCTGGTCAATTCCAAAGCTTGTTTTTAAGAATGTGACTTAAAAACATAAAACCGTAATACGTTAAACCAGAAGACTCACTTAGTCTAGGTTTCTTTAGTCTAAAAGCAGACCCTGAAACAAGGTCCCTATCATTTATTTGGAAGGTGATGTGAGAAGGAGGAAGTAGAACAGGGAAAACAATAAAGCCAGTTAAGGGGTGTTAATGAGTGGATTGCTGCTATGCACTCAGGGGCTCAACCCCATGGAGGGGCAAGAAAGCTGGGCTGTTTCTTCACCAACTCCCAACCCTCGCTGATTGGGGGCTGCTCCTTGGCAATTTATACTGCCCCATGAGCACAGTCAGAGGCCCGGGATGCATCTGCTTTTTGGGAACTATCTGTAGGTGACCTCTGAGACAGGTGGAGGGAATATCAGTGGGACATTACAGCTTTTCCAGAGAGACTAAATAGAAAGCATCTCACTGTGAAAAGCCACAACAACTATCCATTCATTCAACAAGTATTGATTAATGATGTCAATGAACAAAAGGGACAGGGATCCCTGCTTTTGTGGAGTGTATATTCCAACAGGAGAAGGAAACATAATATGCATGAAAAATAAATGAATTATACATAGTGTTACAGAATAATATTCACAATAAACATGTAAACTACACAGAGCTAGAGGAGGGTAAAGGGCATTGGGAGTGCTGGGTTCAGTATGGAGCAGTTGCATTGTTCAATGGGGAGATGAGGGGAGCCTCTTCAAAAAAAAGACCTAAAGGAGGTGGTGGACGGAGCTATGGGGAAATCTGGTGGGAGAGAATTGCAGGTGGAGAGGACAGACTCCTTGAGGTGGAAGCATGAGCAAGCCCGATGCACTCCTGGAGTAGTGAGGAGGCCATTGTGCCCGAGCAGAGATAACAGGAGAGGAGGTAACAGGATGTAAGATTAGAGGTGGGAGAGGTCAGATCATGAAGGATGTCCCAGGCCTTTGGTTTATTGCAAGGACAGCAGGAGACACTGGAGGCTTCTGAGAGAAAGAGGGATGTGATCTGCCTTGTGTCCTAACAGGATCACTCTGGCATGCATGTGGAGAATAGACTGAAGTGAGGTGTATCTATGATCCATGCTGTGTAACTTATTACCACAAACTTAGTAGCTAAAAACAACACATACCTATTGTCTCAGTTTCCTGAGTCAGTAGTCCAGGTATGGGTCAGCTGGGTCCTCTGCTCAGGGTGAAATCCAGCTGTTGACTGAGGCTTCAATCTCATGTGAGGCTCAGGGCCCTCTCCCAGGCAGAATTCAGATCCTTGTGGTTGCAGGACTGAGATCCCATTTTCGTACCAGCTTTTGGCTGGGATGGCTCTGAGATCTTTAAAGCCACTCCAAGTCCTTGCCATGTGGTCCTCTCCACAGACAGTTAACAACATGGATGCTTCTTCAAGGCCAGATGGAGAATCTCTCTTTACACTTCAAACCTCTTTCTTTAGGGAAGACTCAGTCCCTTTGAAGGGCTCACCTGATTAGGTAAGGACCAACAAAGATATCCCTCAAAGTCAACTGATCAGTAAACTAGTCATGGGGGTGACACTACACCCCTCATACTTATAAGTCCCACCTCAGGAGAGGGCAGCATACAGGGCCATCTTGGAATTCTGCCTACCATGGTGACAAGGATGGAAGCCAAGTTCTGTTGAAGTTGTTGTCATAATCCAGGCAAGAGCAGACAGGGGCTCAGACATGGTGGCAACAGTGGAGGGGATGGGAAAGGGTCAGAGTCTGGTGGTGGCAGAGCCCATTGGTTTCCTGTCAGACTGACTGTCAGGTGTGAGCAAAAGAGAGAAGCAAGGATTTTAGCCTGAGCTGAAGGTTGCTGGCAATAAAATCACAACCCATGGTAGCCATGCCACCTGATGCCAGTGAGAGGTAGGAACCAGGCCAAAGGGAAAAGTGATCCCCTCAAAGGCAAGGTCAGGGAAGCCTTGATGGTAGGAGCAAATAACTGTAGTGTTTAGATAGGTGAAGAGAAGAAAGGAAGGTATTCCACGGGACTGAGGTGGGCAGAGGCATGGAGAGGGGCAGGAAGGCACTAAAGGTATTTTGAGGGTCATGAGTGGATTAGTTGGGCTCAAATGCAGGGTCAAGTGGGTGAGCAAGATGGGAAGGCTGGCAGGTGAGCACTGATCCAATAGGACAAAGAGATTTTGCTTTAGAGAAACATTCACAAGAGATGATACAACAATATCTGTCATTACTGTATTAGTTGCTAGGGCTGCCATAACCAAGTACCACCCACTGGGTGGCCTAAACAACAGAAATTTATTTTCTCACAGTTCTGGAGGCTAGAAGCCCACGGTCAAGGTTATCCACAGGGTTAGTTTCTTCTGAGGCCCCTCCCCTTGGCTTATAGATGGCTGTTTTCTTCCTGCGTCTCCACATGGTCTTCCCTCCATGTGGGTCTATGTCTTAATCTCCTCTTCTTAGGACACTAGTCATGTTGGATTCGGACCCACCCTAACGTACTCACTTTATCTTAATCATCTTCCTAAAGATCCTGTCTCCAAATAGTCACATTCTGGGGTTCTAGGAGTTAGGATTCCAACATACGAATTTTGAGGGGACACAGGTCAGCCCATGCCACCTACAGTGTTTATGTAAATGTGTTAGGCATTGTAGAGACTAGAGAAGAAACTGTCCTCATTTCTCTTCCCTCCCGTTTACTGGAAACACATCCAGGAGGCCAGGGCCCCGGGGACTGGCTGTACCAAGTTTTCTGACACCCACTCGCTGCAATTACTCTCATCATCACTGGAAACCACGGTGTTTGGCAAGAGCTGATGCAAAGTTAATGGGGAGCCATCATGGAGCGAGGCATCATGTTTAGTTAGCGAAGAAACGGGAGTGACCCCTCTGGGGTTCTCCACCCGCCGCCTTGCTTGTTCCCCAAAGCCTCAAACTGAACTTTCAAAGGCAGGGACCTGCAAAAAAAACCACGGCCTGCTCTCTTGATTAAAAAACCAAATAATAGTTCTGTGCTTGGCTATTTGATGTCTGTAATGTGAGTCTACATCGAGCGGGAGCACGAATAAAAATAAAAAATAGCCATTTTAGAAGGCAGATTTTGCTTATTCTGTAAGATCAATCACCAGAGCTGCCATTTTCCTAGTCATTTCAAAACCAGACACCGGTAATGTTTTTCCTCTACACAACTGTCTTCATTTGTGCTTCTCAGAGGAGTGTGCCCCTCTGGATTTTCACTCAGTTCAGCCAGGGCAGCAAGCTGCGTGCCCTCCACATGTTTACCCAACAGTCTAGCATCTCGTTTATGAGGCTTAAGTGGCCCCGCCGTATTCCAGGCCACATTTGCTTCGCGGCAAAGTTCAGTAGCTGGCAGCTCACATTTGCCCAAATTGATTCCACATCTGCCTTAAGTAAACCGCTCCCTCGGACACACGCCTGCCTGCTTTCCCCCTCCCTTGCAAGTCGGCATATGCTATTAGAGGTTGGGAATAAAGGGGCTATTTTAGAAAGGAAGAAAAACATGTGAAAGGTCAGCCTGCGGCTCAGAATACTGCAGTGGGTTACTGTTCCTGCTCTGAAGGAAACCGAAGGACTTGGCTAAGTAATAAGGCACTTCAACCCTCGTGCACTGGCTCATGCTGTGCAATCCTTTCGTGTGGAAATCTTGTTCGAGTAAAAGTCTCAACCAACAGAAACGTCAGGAAACCTCATCTATCCAGAACCATACAGAATCAGAAAGTAAATGTGTACTCCCCTTGCCCCTCACCTCCCTCCCACCCCGCAAAACCTCGGGGCAGCCGAAATGCCACAAAGCCTTGCAGTGAATGTATCCATTCCAGAGCCTCCAACTCCACATGAAGGGGTTTACTTTCATTTGATGCCAGATTCCAGATTTTTGGCTGATTTCCCATCTCACTGTGGACTAGCAGCAGCAAACCTGAGATGAAGCCAGAGCCTGCGCCTTACAGCTGTGAGGCAGGGCAGAGATAAGGAAAACAGAAAAGTCAGAAATCTCACAAGCACAGCAGGTAAACGTCTGACCCAACCCAAAAGCCCCTGAGACACAACCGCACAGTAACAATAAACCGAACCCATAAAGAAAGGCTGGGTTCTGTTTAACCTCTTTTATCTAAGGTGGAAATGACATGCAGAATACATTTTAGGAAAATGATTAAAATGTGAAATTGAGATGCTTGGTCAAGACCCTTTGGGTTGCATGTGACAAAAACTCAACCCAAACTGGTGCAAAAAGGAAATTTATTCACATTATGTGTTGATTCAGAGATAGCCTTGCTTCAGACACAGGGAATCTAGGAGGTGTGAGCAGTGTCTTCAGGACCTGCCTTCCATTTCCTGTTGTTTCCTTCTATGACGGTATTAGTCTCTGGCCAGCTCCACTCTCTTGGTGGCAAGACAGCCGCCCATAGCTCCAAATCTGGTGAAAAAGAGACCCTCCCCTTGTCTGACCACACAGGCCAACAGGCAATGTTAACGCTAGCATAGACATGATTAGCTTGGTTTGGGCACATGCCCATCCCAGATCCAATCCCTATGGCCAGGAGTTTGCACAACAATCTGATTGGTCAAAATCAGACCACATGACTACTCCTGGAGCAGAGGGTATGTCTGCTCCCCGCAAAGCGGGGAGAGAATGGGAGAGGGATGAGCAAAATTGGGGGTGGGAGTAAACATTCCCATGAGAGAGGGAGTAAGAAGTGGGACAGAGAGAGCAGCTACTGTCTACCAGGAGAGGCAACGCCTGTAACCATAGGCCAAGCATGTCAAACTCGAGGCTGCTGAGCTGCATGCCTCGTTTATTTGGCCCATAGTTAGCCTTTGAGTTTGACATGCTTGACATAGGCTATCCAGCAGGGCTCTTTCTTGAGGACTCTGGGTATAATTACTTTATATATTCACAAATGATTGTGACCTATAGCTTATATTTTAAAAAAATGATCGTGATAATATAAAATAATGGTGTTTCTGGAGTTTTCAATTATGTAACTGACTTTTCTTATTGCACCATTTTGGGTTTTTTAATCCTCAACTGTGGACATGCTGAGAGAGAGAGAGAGAGAGAGAGAGAGAGAGAGAGATCAGTTACTTTCCGTATTTCCATATGCTCCCCAACCAGGGATCAAACCTTCAAACCAGCAACCTGACTGGGAATCAAACCAGCAACCCCTTGGTGCACAGGATAAAGCTCAACCAACTGAGCCACTCGGGAAAGGCACCATTTGGAGTTTGGTTTTCTGTCGCTGGCAACCAAGAGTCCGGACAAAGCATCCCATTTTATTTTTTGCACTTTCTTTTAATCAGGCATGGTCACGGAAAGGGAACGCCAGGAAGAGGAGACTGCTGTGGACCATTCCCCAACTCTTGCAAGGAGCAAAATTCTCATCTCTCCCAGTGTGTTCAGATGACCCGTTTGGGAAACACCACTTAGCAGAATGGAAGTAGAGGAATGATGGGCACCCTGCTGCTTCCAATTAGGGGGCAGAACCTGGGGAGGGACCTGGCTGACACTGCCTGGCTGAGCACCCTGCTCCAGGGAAGAGAGCAGCAGAGTCACCCTCTCAGGCACTGCTGCCTTCCCACACACAGGGGTTGCCAATGAGCTGTGTATTTTGTTACCAACAGGCAGAATCAACTGCAGAAGGCCTCCGGCACTCAGCAGGTGTGGGTGAATCAGGGAGATTGAAATCACCTGTCCATGGAGTCCCATCCGGGCTGCAGATGCAACAGAACCCGGGAGGCACAGGCAGGCAGGGAGGCAGGCAACTTGCTGACCACACAGGACTGTTGAGCCCCGTCTGGTGTGGACCCGTGAACATCCTCCCAGGTTCATCCTCCAGGTCAGTGCCCAGTTGTTTCTCAAGACCAATCCATCGTCACACTTCCCCTTCCTAAGTGAGAGTAGCCACTACCTGAACTTGTAACCGCATGGCTTAGTTTACAGTTTTTGTTCTTTATCTAAATGGAATCTAAAAAGTAATACTCTGGCAACTGGCTCCATTCATTCAGCATTGTTCCGGAGATTGTGTTTGTTCTCATAGCTATACCGTATTCCGTCCGTGTGACCACCACCATTCATTTATTCATTGTTCTGTCGCTGGGCATTGGAGTTGTTTCCACGGCTGCTGTGGGCATTCTAGCGTGTCTTCTGGCAAACTGGTGAATGCATTTCTGCTGCTTGAATAACTAGAAATGCAGGACACAGGGTTTGCAGGTGTCCAGAGTCAGGACATACACTAAACCTTTTTAAAGGCACTTTTCATATTCCATATTATTTTCATCTTTGTTGTGAATTTACTTCATTTCCCTTATTAGATTAGAAGTGGTTTTCAATTGAATAAATCCTGTTTAAGCCCTGCCTCACTTTCAAACGAAGGGTCTCCCATACAATATGAGATAGAAAACTGAAGTGAGAAAGCAGAAAGGAAAACAAGCTCAGGGGGAAAAAGGCTGAAGTGGATGTAATGACCCACAGGTCTCAGGTGCTTTTTAAGAAGCTGACTGCAAGTGTGGTTGAGCTTCCTATCAGCCAATACAAAGAGGGAAACAAGTGACACAAATCAATGCTCACTGGACAGATGTACCAACTGTTCAGCAGCATGGCTACTTTTGGTTCTGAGATTTAAGAAAGGTCACCCCACCTGGCCAGTGTGGCTCAGTTGGCTGAGTATTATGCTGTGCACCAAGGGTTTGACTCCTGATTGGGGGCACATGCCCAGTTGCAGGCTCTTTTCCCAGTGTGGGGCATACACGAGGCAGTCAATCAATGTTTCTCTCCCTCTTTTTCTCCCTTTTCTCTCTCTCTAAAAATCAATAAAAACATTAATAATAAAAACGAAATGTCACCCCAAGGCTTTCTAAAGAGGATATTGTTGGCCCGGCTGGTATGATTCAGTGGTTGAGCTTCGACCCATGAACCAGGAGGTCAGGGTTCAATTCCCAGTCAGGGCACATCGCCTGGGTTTCAGGCTCCATCCCCAGTAGGGGGTGTGCAGGAGGCAGCTGACCAATGATTCTCTCTCATCATTGATGTTTCTAGCCCTCTCTCCGTCTCTTCCTCTCTGAAATCAATAAAAACATCAAAAAAAGAGGATATTGTTGGACATCAAAAATATAGGACCAACTTCCTTTCAGTAATAACAGTAAAATATTGTCAGTGTCTCCCCTTCCTTTATAATCTCCCTCAATATGGGCATGCCAAAGCACAGTTCACTATCAGCAACAATTAGGGAACTAATGCAACCAGATACACAATTCTCAAAAGCTCTGACTATATCCACAGGGGGCCAGAGGGGGGGTAGAATCGAAGTGTGGTCCAGGGACCTCTGAGGGTCTCCGAGACCTTTGTAGAGGCTCTGTATGGCCAACACTATTGGTGAAAGGCCACGAAAGCGTTCACCCTTTTTTACACTCATCTTATGAGGGTGCACAGTGGAGTTTCCGGAGGCCACAAGACATGTGATATAGCAACAAATCGAATGCAGAAGACAATTTGAGAATCTAGCTGTCTTCTATTAAGCTGGACATTAATTAAGCAAATTATTGTCTTGGGAAATACATTTTTTACACAAATATATGTCATACTAACTTAATGAGTTTGTTGTTATTTTCAAATGAATATTTAAAATTTGTTTTACTAATACGGTATCTATTGACATAATCCATATAAAGAGAAACACTTTGGAGTTCTCAAAATTTTTTAAGAGTGTTAAAGGGTCCTGAGACCAAAAAGTTGGAGAAGCACCAGTCTAGAGGAAGACTTCCCCAAAAGGATGTTGATGGTCTCTAATCCCAGAAGATGTTCTGTGATCAAATACATCTGGGAAATGTTATGCCTCTCTTGGAAAGCATCAAATTAGAAGTAGTTAATTAACTTTAACTGTCTCTTAATGTATTTGACTAAGATCCCCTCTTTCCAGTGCTTTCCTCAGCAGCCAGGAGGCACACCTGGGATGAATGAACTGCAAATCCCTCGGTCAGTCCTCGTGAGTAGCGTCTCTTACAACCAGCCTTTGTCAAGTGTGGGCAGCAAAGTGTGATATTACGTTACCCCTCTGACAACAGGAAGAGTGATCCTTTTATAAACATCAAGGCAGCTGAGCAGAACAAGAGAGCCCCCTTTATCTCAGGGAAGAGGTGAACCAAGGGCAGGGTCAAGGCCAGGACAAAGATCCCACTCAGGAGACTAAACTGAGTCTGTTTCATCTGACAAACTGGCAGCCCAGGCCCCAAAGTTCTCTGAGACAGTCATCTCAGCCTGGAGAGCATCCAAAGCAGATGCTACACACGCTTGTCTCAGTCATAAAGAAATGTCAATTAAGCACCCACAGAACATTGGACTTTAAGTTACACAACTTCCTGGTGGCCCCTCCAAGGAAAAGAGTGGTCAAATTGTACCCGGAATGAGCCAACTTCTTTTATTGTGTTGTTAACTATAAGTCAATTAAATGTTAGGAGAATCCTACCAAAAATGATGACTTTGGTTTTGGAATAATCCTATTTCTTTTTTTTCCCCCCTAATCTTTATTGTTCAAAGTGTTACATATGTCCCCCTTTGACCTCTTCTAGCCCACTCCCCACCCCCACCCCAGGCCTTCACCACCCTGTCTGTGTCCATGGGTTATGTATGCAAGTTCTTTGGTTGATCTCCTCCCACCTTCCCTCTGAGGTTCGACAGTCTATTCCATGCTTCTATGTCTCTGGATCTATTTTGTTCATCAGTTTATTTTGTTCATTAGATTCCGCATATGAGTGAGATCATCGGATACTTTCTCTTTCTCTGATTGGCTTATTTCGCTTAGCATAATTCTCTCCAGGTCCATCCATGCAATCCTATTTCTTTTTGACAGTAATTACAGAATCCAGCCAGTTGTCTGTTAAGCAAACTCCCAGTTCACAATAATAAAATTATGTCATCAGGCAGCTCATCTAAAGAGAGACTACAGAGCCCTGACAGGTTTGGCTCAGTGGATAGAGCATCAGCCTGCGGACTAAAAGGTCCCAGGTTCGATTCCAGTCAAGGGCATGTACCTTGGTTGCGGGCACATCCCCAGTGGGGGGTGTGCAGGAGGCAGCTGATCGATGTTTCTCTCTCATCAATGTTTCTAACTCTCTATCCCTCTCCCTTCCTCTCTGTAAAAAATCAATAAAATTAAAAAAAAATAAAATAGAGACTACAGTAATATGCAAGGCACTCTGAGAAATCTACAACTGGAAAAGATGTGTCTTTTCAAAAGCACATATAATCTAGTAGGGGCCAGAATGAGCACCAGAGAGAGAAGTGAGTATTCTCACGCTCCTTTCGCAGCACCTGGTGAGGCACCTGTCAGAGAATTGCATTGAGTATTTGTCTCAACAAATTTGCTATTTGCCTTTAAAATGTTTACTTGTATACAAACTGACAAACACCACCCACTCAAATATCTAGTCAAATATAATCTAGTCAAATAGTACTTCATTGTTATAATTTAGTGCATTTATAAGAAAGGATTTACAAAGGAACCTAGACCGTTGTCAAGTAAAAAGAAATCATTTTAATATGCCCAGTTTCACTTCTATTAATTCAACACTGATGCCTACTATGCATGCATTCACATTAGTTTGACTTGATTCCTATGCATTTATTTTCCAACACGCAGCCACCTTTGGCGAGTTAGTTCATCTGAACTGTTTATTCTTAAAGAGGACAATGAAGGTTGTCCTTAAAGAGTTTTATCAACTTTAACGTTCTCAGAGAGACCTCTGAGGCTCCTCAGCATGGTGGGTTTTCACTGAAATCTTCTACTTGGAAGATGGCAAAACAGACTCGGATCCTCCCAGGTCTCCTGGTTGCTTGTATTCATATCACAGCACACGGTTGGGTAAGAAGTAGAGACTGAATAATAAGTAGCTCTCCAAACACAGCTGGGTGAGGCAGCTTCATTTGTAGAAAGTAAAGCGAATCACGAAAACCTTCCTAATGGTGTGATTTGTTCCAGGGTTCTCTGGGTATTAAGAAGGGAAGTATTAGTCCTTGTGCACAGTAATGTTTACGGCATTACAGTTTTCTTCTCCAGCCGTCTTTCTATATGAGGTGATTTATCGCACTTGCTGCAGAATGGAGAGCATGAAGATGTCTAATTTCATAATCAGAGCTGGTGACAGCCTTCTCATTTCCTGCCAAATGGATCAGACCACACTTTTAACCCTATAGGAGAAAACATGAATAAAAACCGGGTTCATTTTTAAACTTCCTATCACTTCCCTCAACCCCCAACAAACAAAATGACATCAGAATTGGGTTGTGCAATTGACATGCAGTCTGAGAAGGCGGCAAGCTGCCGGAGCCCTGGAATGAATGGCTGGGAAGCCATGGCAGCCACGAGAGGCTTTTAAACGGCTCAGAAAAGGCCCCAAACAGGAAGATATGCCTCTGGCCTACTTAAAAACGAAATAAAAAAGAATGTTGCCGCAGATTACAAGAGTTTGGGTTAATAGGCTGGAAACCTCTCATTCTTAGCCAACTTGGATCATCTTAAAGTAACTAACCATCCAGCCATAAAGGGAACTTTTGAGCTTTTGTACAAAGCAGAATCCCGCATCAATTAAAACAGCTCACGAGTAAACAGTGAGGGTAGTGTTTAAATAGGTGCTTGGTAAATAAGTCTGCGAAACAGCTATTCTCCCTCCATATTTAATTGTACATGTTACACTTTTACGCCTACTTATCAAAGGCTAAAGAGGAGGGTGCAAACTTGCAAAGAATATTCTGGAGGGAAATATTAAAATGAAATCTCGAGGAGGCACCTATGAGGTGGCAACTGTTGTGAAATACGCAGCAAATCACAATCCAGCCTCTAACTGGAATTTCTCCCGCTGCAAAGCAAACACACACACACACACACACACACACACACACACACACAACACAACAGTACAACTGAGACTTTGTTTTGATTTTTAAGTTTACCTGGTGGCTGCACGTCTTCTTGAACAATACCAGCCCGGTTTATAGCTTGTTCCTTCTCTGAGAAATACAACAGAAAAATTACTTTTTAGCAAGAAGGGGAGACAGTGGTGGTGGAAAGACTTGTATTTACATGGGACGACAGGACAACTAGAAACCACTTTATATGAATGCTTTTAATTCAGAGATGCCATTACTAAAAGTTTTCATGTTATGGCAGACAGATCCTATAGCAAAAAGCCTGGTTATTTTCAGGAAAAGCAAGCAAGCCATATTTCAAGAGAAAAGCTCCCAACTAACATCTCTTCTCTGTGTGCTCAGCATTTTTGGAAAGGCAACAAAACAACCGAAAAAACAATTTTGAAAGAACTGGTGGGCGTGATATTATGAGGGGAAGGCTGCTGAATTGAAGGAACAAGTACAATTAACAGAAAATGATGTAGTTTATATGTCTAAAATGTACTCCACTGAAGGAGTAGGCCCAGAGCTAAATATGCTATGTTTTTGATAGGAAATAGAGCAGAAAATTAATCTTTGGGTGGGTGGCTTTGGTTTGGGTAATTGAAGCTTCCCTAATTGATTGCAGGTGCTGTGCCAATTAGACAGTGCGTGTTAGCTACAGCGGCTTGGCGGATCTCTTTGGAGATGTCCAACAGGCAAGGGCCATGAGAAATTGGGCGTTTTATATCTGTGGGCTTCAAGCACCCTGACACGTCTTTCTGAGTGGTTTAGAATAAACCCAAGGCCTGAGAAGACAAAGACTTATTATTCTAAGTATCGTGAAAAACAAATGGTGGCTTTTCAGGGGAAAGGCTTGCAGCCAAAGGATGTTTACTACTAAATTACAGTAATTAAGTGTTGTAATCAGACCTTCGCTGTAATCAGGCTGACAGTGTTTCTTTAAAACCACATTTAGCTCTTATTTAATATTAGGCCATTTTCTTTATTCTGGCCTCTGAATTCTCATGAAGTTACACAAGCATAAAGGTATAGGAAACAGGGTTTTGCCCAAGCCAATAGTCATTGAATTTGCTTCTCCGGCGATGTGGCAGAAAGTCAATCCTAAGTGACCTGCCTGATAGTTTTATCAATGCTAAGTTTTGCTTTGGCCAATATACAACTGGGAACTAGGGATGACGTGAATCTTGATATCCAATTCTAAGAGGGACACAGAGAAGACAGAGCATAATGAGGCCCATTACAGACAATGGCCGGCCGTGGTCTCCTGGGCCTCTGTGAAAAGAACGGCAACCAAGACCCTCTGGACCAAGATGTGCCAAAGACTTCTTCCACCTCGAGGGGATGACGATGGAGCCTCTAAGGCAGGGTGGGGAACGTCTGGCTTGAGGGCCCTATAAGGCCTCCGAAATCATTGGGTCTGGCCCTGCCAAGGCATTAAGGGTGAGAGTTAATTAGACGTTTGACCAAATAGAGCAGGCTAATTTTTAAGTTGATAATTTTGTATGGCCCAAGAATGATGTTATAAATACCCAAATGGCCCTTGACAGAAAAAAGGTTCCCCACCCCTGCTCTAAGGCATAAGTCTTTCTAATATAACTCAACAGGTGATCTCATTTCCTAAGAGGTTAAAGTCCTAAAAGACTGGGCCCTACCCCAGTGTCAACATGGAAGTCTCGAAGTATGGATGCGTCTCAAACGTGCTCTTAGGAAATGCTAGTGAGTTAAAGACTATACTGTCCTTGATTGTGCCAGGAACTAAAATATATAATTTTCACCCTAGCCAGTTTGGCTCAGTGGCCTGGGGACCAAAGGGTCCTGGGTTTGATTCCGGTCAAGGGCACATACCTTGGTTGCAGGCTCCTCCCTAGCCTGGGCCCTGGTTGGGGCTCCTGCAGGAGGCAACCAATTAATGTGTTTCTCTCACATCGATGTTTCTGTCTTTCCCTCTCTATTCCACTCTCCCTAAAATCAATGGAAAATATGTTTGGGTGAGGATGAACAAAAACAAACAAACAAAAAAGATACATTTTTCCACACCTAAAAGGTCTATTCTCTAGTATTAAGGAAGAGGGAAGTGAGTTTTTTAAAAAACTGATCGCCAGATCAATTGATTGCTAGACCTACGGATGTAAGGAAATCAGACATCCTGGTGTACCGAACACATTCTCTGAGAGGCAGGTACTGCAAAGCCAAAGCAGCGGGCGGACTGCCAAGCATCACAGGAAGTTGACTTTTGAGGCAAGGACAGAATGCCTAACTGTGTCGAAGCTCTTATAATGCGATGGAGAACCGAGTAAAGAGAAAGGAATCCCTGTCCTCACACATTCTTGCTAATTGCTAATGAGGTTGGAGAGGCTGAGGATTTAATTTAAATAGACCATAATCACTTTATAATCCTTGTCCTTATGCAACCACCTCTTCTTCTTCTTTTTTTTTTTTTTTAATGGCTTGGACAGGCAATTTAAACCGATTTGCTGAACCAGTTCCTAGCAACTGATAACCGGAATTAGCAGCCCATCTACATGCCTGGTTCTTCAATCCATTAATGTTTTATAAATACTCTAAGGCCAGAGCAGTCTTATATAAATTCACGATATGACACAAAGACACTGTTTGTGAATGCAGAATGCGCTAAAGGAAAACAAACTGGTCCCTCAGGATTTAGCAAGTACCTCTTGATGAGGCTGACAGTTAGGTTGCTATTGTGTTATCATTAGAGAAATAGCAGATGTCTATAAACCTCAGGAAAAGGGCAATGCAGAAGTCAGGGGGTTTAACTATAGGAACAGATCAGGATAAGCTAATGACTGACTTTTCAGCAATGAGTGTGTGCTTCTACCTTGAGTGAAATGATTAAAACGCAAATATGTGATCCTGGGCCTGGGGCTCTGCAATGCCAGTTGGAAAAGGCCCCGTTCTGAGTCTCAGCAAGCCCGACTCTGCCCCCTGGTGTTAAGGCAGTGGTTTGATTTGTAGTTTTAATTGAGGATCCTTACCTCTTAGTCGCAGGGCCAAGGTGCATTATTAAGCTGGTAATGCATGCAGACCAGGAGGCTTTTGTATGGCAGTAAAAGAGGTCACCTAATAATTTTTAAGTCTTTGAAAATGAAAACATATCCTTATATTTCATGGCCATATTGTCCAGGTGTAGACTATGACCCCAGGACCCCCCCCCCCCCCCCCCCCCCCCAGTGCAGCAGCTAAAATAAAAGCAACGCACAACCTAAGTAATGGGACAAATGGCAACATTTGGTTGTCAGCTAAATATTAGATAATAGCATTGTATCGATATTAAATTACCGGGATTGGGTAACTGTATTGTGATTATGTAAGAGAACGTCCTTGTGCGTAGGAAACACATGCTGGTGTTTAGGAATGAGAACTCACGTATTTAACTTACTCTCAAATGGTTCAGCAAAACAACAGTAATAATTCTACTAATCATAGATATAATTATATATGTATATGTGTCTCTATGTGTATGTAGGTATAGATTTGTTATATTTTACATATGGGGGAGAAAGCAAATGTAGCAAAATGTTAACTGATGCCCTGGCCAGGGGGCTAGGTCGGTTAGAAGTGTCTACCTGTACACCGAAAGGCTGCGTGTTTGATTCCCAGTCCGGTCACATACCTAGGTTGTGGGCTCAATCCCTGGTCAGCGATGTTTCTCTCTCACATCGATGTTTCTCTCACACCCTCTCCCTTCCTTTCTCTTTAAAAATCAATTTTAAAAAAATCCATGAGTGAGGATTTTTTTAAAAAAAAAAGGTAACTGGTAAATCTAGGTGAAGGATAGACAGGAATTTATTGCACAATTCTTGGGTCTTTTCTGTTGTTTTTTCTCTCTTCTTTTTTTAATAACAAAAATACACAACTGCAAAACAAGTGTAAGGAAGTCAACAACACTGTGACTGTTCCATGATGATTACTTCAAAGTAGCTTTTTGCAAATAGCAAATATAAATTTTAAAAACTACTTTCCCAGGCTCCCATCTGCTGCTGTTGCCTGGACACGTTCATCATCCAGATGTACACGGGGTGATCCAGAACTAGACAGGCTCTGGCGGCAAGTGTGTGAGCCAGCAGCCGAGGGGACCAAATGGCCACTAGAGGCACTGGCTCCTCCCAACCCCATAAACACTTTTGATTCCTCACCAGAGTCTAGTCGAATCCAGAGAGCTCTGTAATGCTGGTTAGAAAATGAGACTTGTCTGTCTGTCTGTCTCATTGGACTCCACAGTGGAAGGAATAAAAAGCATATTCTAAGCACCTTGCATGTGATAGGGAAAAAGCCCTTCTGGTATGATTTGCACACCAAGTGACTTCGTGTAACTGTATTCAGACTCTGTACAATATACTGCTAGTTGGGAGCAGCGAGGTGCAGCAAACACAACCGAGAGGTAGGAGAACTGAGGTTCTCGGGGCTCTTACATGTAACCCGCGCTCTGCTATTAAACACTCCTCGCTGTCAGGTGAGAAGCGCAGCAGTAAGCAGCAGACAAGGTTGGGGAGTTAGGGGCGTGTCCACCCAGCAATATGCTACGTGACCTTGGACAAGTCCCCTACGTAAATGAGAGGACAAGGAGCACAGGGTCTCTGCAAAACTATGATTGTATGCTTCTGCAGATCTAATAAATTTCAAAATGAGCAGGACCGCAGAAAAGGATCTGACTCTGTCTCATTTCACAGGCTGGCCTAAAATGCCATAGACAGGTTGCTTGAAAAGGCCTTATTCAGAATCACTGTCTAGTTCTGCTATATGAAGACAGATTAGGCTTCAAGCTACAGCATCTGTTCTCGGCCCTGAACATGGGCTCTTCAGACAAGCCATGCTCTGCCAACAGGATGAAAGCTAAAAGGCACATCTGGGATTCCCTCAGAAGCACAATGGTCTCCATACTTCTTGTCTGGGATCACTGACCATGAAGGCCAACTGCATCGTCCCAGTGCTCACTTCAGAACCGACGTAGCACGTGCAGAACTGACCTGCACTTCACATAACGCTGAGTCAAGTCTGGCTGAGTCAGTGGAAGAGCTGAAGATCACAGTGAACGTGGACGTGAAATCCCATGAGGCAGTCTTGTGACAGACTTGCCTGATTGTATGGAAGATCTCCTGGGCTTGACTTTACCTCAGCAGCCTTCTCCTCTTTTCTGCTGCACTGTGGCTCATTCCAGCAGAGGCCCTGGAACCTCCCTGACCCCGCACTCCCCGGACCCGAGCTGGCCAGCATCAGTCAGGCTAGCCCAGCTGAATGGCCCACGCTGACTTCACCCCTGAGCCCTACATGGGCCTCGGCCCCTCCCTTCCCACCGTTGGCAATTCTCAAGGACTGGATGTCTGCCCTGCCTTTCCAAGAACTGTGGGTTTCTCCTAGGTCTGCCCGGAATCGCGAGGAATATAAACGTCTGAGGGACAGTCAGAGAGGAAGACCTAACAGGAGAGGCTAAGAGGAGTGGCTGAAAGGCAGGAGCAAAAGAGCAAAACCAAGAGGACTGGCGGAGCGGGCAATCACAGAAGCCCAGAGACAGGAGGGTTTCAAGGAAGGAGTGCCTGGCTGGTGTCTGTGCCTCCCCCACTGACAGACGACCCGACCTCCTGTATTACAAAGCGGACAGAAGTCATCACCTGAAGTGCCCACAGCTTCCCAACATCAAACCTAATTTAGCTGCGTCCACACCTGCCCTTCCTCTTGAGCTCACAGAAGGGTCCTGCCTCCCGTCCAAGGCTCTCTCCTCCATCTGGTCTCACGACCCCATGCCCCCTCCCACTCTATGGCTTGTCTTCTCTCTCCAGCATCTTTCTTTGTCCAGAGATTCTTTTGGCTCTCCCTTCCCTCCCAGAACCCTGGACCTGCTGCAAATACACTTTGTCATTCTCTTCCCCGTACAGCCAAACACCTTTAGTCAACTTAATACACTATTTACTCTTCAATCCACTGCAATCTGCTTTCTGCCCACTACCAAACCACCTAAAGTATTCTTAACAAAATCATCTATGACCTTTACCTTTTTTAAAAAATAAAGATAATGGCTATTTTCACTTATCTTCCTGTCTCCAAAAAGCGTGACCCTGCTGACCACACCCCTTTTCATGAAGAGCTGTCTTCATGGGGCTTGTGACTACAGCCTCTCCTGGTTTAAATGCTCTTGCTCTGGGCACCCCTTCTTGGTCCCCTCTGAGGGGTCCCTTCTCCTGACAGCTTGCTCTTCAGTGTCCACCAGCATTCTGGTCCTTGGCCAGTTTGTCCCTCTCAATCTCTGGATGCTGCCTGGGAGCTCTTACCTCAGTGACTCTGACCCCATCCACTGCTGATGACACTGCATGTCTAGCTCCTGCTCGGACCCAGGACCTCAGCTCCAGACTGGCACCTCCCCCTTCCTCTGGGAAATCTCCAAGAGCACATCCTGACACCTAAACTCAGCACACCCCGAATGCAACTGGTTCGTCCTCACCCCCAAAACTGATTCCTTCTTGGCTTTCTGACTAAATGACCTGCACCACCATCTCCTCAGAGGCTGGAGCCAGAAAGCTGGGTGCCATTCTCCTTCCTCTCCCTCCCTTTCCCTGTGGCTACTCAGTCACAAATCCATGCAGCATGTACTTCTTAACTACAGCTCCTAAAATCAATACTTCCTCCCAGTCCCAGAGCCACCACCCTGGTTCAGGCTCCAGTCACCTCTCCCTGCTCTCCTGTGCCCACAGGATGTACAGCCTTCCTATGCCTGGCCTTCCTGCCTCCAGCCGGGACCCGCCCAGCCCTCCTTCACATTACAGAGCAACGCCTGCAAAGAGTGAATCTCATCACCTCGTTCTCCTGATTCAAATGCTTCAGTGATCCTCCCCTGGCTGGACCCTGAGGAGGCAGAGGGTTACTGAAGTATTGGAATCAAGCGAGATGATCAAATTCAAAGAACAAATGGCATGACAACAGCCACAGCAGAAGACCTGGTTCTCTATACTTTCTGACAAACAGGAACGAATTTTTCCAGTTACAAAGTCTCACCGAAGGAATATTAAGATGTATTTCAGAATGAAGAAAGCTGAAACTCGAAAGGAGTGAGATGCAAGAAGGACTGATGCCTAAAGAATGTGGGTGAAGAGAAATGATCAGCGACTGTAGACACACCGTGATTTAGGGAGCATCAAGCACATGGTAGGACTGAGGCTATACATAAGATTAGGATGGGGCTCAGGCGTGCTAAGGTCTTCGTATATTTCATAGGCGGGTAAAGATATTAACTAACTTTAAACAATAATCATAAAATAATAAAAATAAAATGGAAAACTTTTAAACTACATAGTACAGGAGAGAAAAAAATAAAGCGTTAAGGCACAAAAGGAGAAAAAGGAAGTATAGAGATAGAAAACACAAAATAAGATGGAGGAAATAGAAGTAAACATAATAGTAAACATAATGAAAACGAATTCAATGCAACAGTTAAAGAGATAATCAGATTGGATTAAAAATCCAGTTTAGCCCTGGTCGGTATGCTCAGTGGTTTGAGCCTCAATCCACACACCAAAGGGTCTCAGATTCAATTCCCGGACAAGGGCACCTGGGTTGCAGAGTTGATCCCTGGCTCTGGTCAGGGCACATGCAGGAAACAACTTTTCAATGTACCTCTCTCACATTGACATTTCTCTCTCTGTCTCTGTCTCTCTCTTTCTCTCTCCCTCCCTATCTCCCTTCCACTGTCTCTAAAAGTCAATGGAAAAATATCCTCGAGTGAGTATCAACAATAACAACAAAAAAATAAAGGCTGACTATAAGAGGATAGATATACCAGGAAACTATTAACCTAAAGAAAGTTGATTAACTATAATATCAGATAAAGAGTGGGGGAGGAATATCTGGGGTAAAGACCCTTATATAATGACAATTGAAAACAATTCTCCAGAATATTCTAGATTATGTGCACCCAATAACATGGCCTCAAGATATCTAAAAGAGTTAAGAAGCTTGATCTGTAACCAACATATATAGAACCTGTATCCAACAATCAGAGACTAGACAGCATTCCTAGCACAAAGAGAACATTAGTAAAAATTGATCTGTGCCAAGCCACAAGGCAAATCTTCACCAATATCAAAGAATCAAAATCACAGTCCACATTCCTTGACTACAGATGCAAATAAGGCAGAAATCAGCAATAAAAAGTAAGCAGACAGACCACGTGGCTACTGGTAGAGAATGGGTAGTAGTTGGGGCCTGGTGGAAGCAGGGAGACCAGCTCAGAGCCCAAGCAGTGGGTAGAGGAGGTGGGTAGGACGAAGGTGAAGTGAGACAGAGAAGTGTTCTGACTGTCTTGTTCCATCAGGTACACCCAGCACCTACCAGTGACAGGTGCACAGGAAATACGAAAATCCAGGGTTTTGGGTTTTTTTCATCCTCACCTGAGGGTATGTTTTTATTTCATTTCATTTTATTTTATTGATTTTAGAGAGGGAGAGAGAGACATCGATGTAAAAGATAAAAACATTGATCAGTTGCTTCCTGTGGGCACCCCCACTGGGATCGAACCCGAAACCTAGTGTATGTGCCCTGACTAGGAATGGAATCCCAAACCTTTTGGTGTACCGGATGATGCTCCAACCAACTGAGCCTCCCAGCCAGAACTAAAATCCAGGTTTAAAAAAAGCTATTTTTTAAAAGCTAAATAAATGCTAGTTGAATGTGCTGAAAGTAAAGTAAACTCTGTCCTCCCAGTGGTTTCCCACCGTCACCAATGCCTCCTGCCTGGATCCTAGTTTCCTGACAGTCCAGCCAGCGCTGGGTGTGTCGACCTGCCGAAATCTCCTTGTCTCACATCTCTGCCCTCGTGGCTCTTTATTTTTTAAACATTTTTATGGGGTGGGTAATATAAGGCTGTTTTCGGTGTTTCCACACCTGTTATCTCATTAAAAACACCCCAAAACCTGTAAAGTCAGTCTGTAAGCTCCACTGCTACAGATGAGGAAATAGGCTGAGCTCAGAGAGGTTAAGGACTTACCTTAAGGGCCCTCATCCTATAGACCCTCATCTGCCTTACACCCTTTTCTCACTCCCTTAGAGGCAGTATCATGCCCTGGTGCACCGATCTATGACTCATCAACTGTGGGTCCTTGTACAAATACTTAACTGTTCCAGACCTCAGTTTGCCCACATATAAAATGGGGATGATGCTCACATAGCAGCTACCCCAAAGGGCTGCTATGAGAACTAAATGAGTTAATATATAGGAAGGGCATGGAAGGTTGCCACACATAGTATGTATAAGGAACTTTCAGTAAATACTAGTTGTTTAGTATTATTTACCTGTTTAAAAAAAAATCAGTTTTGACTCTCAAATAAGAGTTGGGCGAATGAATTAAAACTGAGCCATAAAAGTGGGCAGGCGTAGACTGCCTTCCAATTAAAATGCAGATACTGTGGCCACTCACAAAACGGGCACCTAAAAGGCCTGATTTGCCTGTTTCAAGTGACTCAGACAGCCACGGATTCTAGAGTATCCCTTTAAGACTGCTGTTGGGACACAGGGCACAAACCCACACCTTGATCATCTGATCTGGACCAGGATTTCTCAGCCTTGCCACCACTCACATTTGAGGCTGGGTGATCGTGAGCATCTGCCCCGGGCACTGCAGAAAGATCGGCAGCATCCCTGGCCTCTATCCACTAGAGCAGCGGTTCTCAACCTGTGGGTCGCAACCCCTTTGGGGGTCGAACGACCCTTTCACAGGGGTCGCCTAAGACCATCAGAAAACACATATATAATTACATATTGTTTTTGTGATTAATCACTATGCTTTAATTATGTTCAATTTGTAACAATGAAAATACACCCTGCATATCAGATATTTACATTACGATTCATAACAGTAGCAAAATTACAGTTATGAAGTAACGACGAAAATAATTTTATGGTTGGGGGTCACCACAACATGAGGAACTGTATTAAAGGGTCGCGGCATTAGGAAGGTTGAGAACCACTGCACTACAGCCAGTAGCACACTCACCCCACCCACCCCCAGTTATGACAAGCAAAATGTCTCTAGATAAAACCAAATGTCCCCTGGGGGACAAAGTCATCCCCAGTTCAAGGCCACTGCTCTAGTCTTTAAAACTGAAACTTTTCTAGTGGGACCCAAAGCAGACACCCTTGTCCCATGTTCAATTCTAGAGGCTGCATCAAACAGCCTGTGACTCGGATCCAATAAGGAAGGATGATGGAAATAGACTATGGTGGGCTTCACACAGTCCTACATTCCCCCACTCCCGCCCCCCCAGGCACGGTACCTAGCTGGAAGGCAGAATGCAGAGGCCATTTTAATCTTGGCTGATGAATAGAAGCTACAAGGGAATTTAAATGTGTATTTAAAATGCTCTGCCTCCATAAACCAAAGGTTGTAGCATTTGTAATGGGCAGAGCATTTATACGGGAGCTTTTGCCTTCAAATCGCCAAGCTATCAGCTTCTGCTAATATTCTCCAGGGGCACGGTTGGCCCTCTTCCATCTTCAAGATGATTCAGGTTTCCTGGAGAACAAAATGAGCCTCTAATGCCTAATATTTTTTCTCTGACAGATGGTTTCAGATGTATCAAAGTGCTAATCCTTGCTGAGGTATAGGTCTCAAGGAAGGAGAGTTTGGCTTTTAGTATGATAGGACTTGAATGATTAAGGAGGAAAATTACTCCCAGGATATATTCACCATTGTCATGTGAGCAACCAGCTTAAAATGAAGACAGCAGAATCTGAAAAAAGATTTGAGGAAAGAGAGGAAAAACTAAAAAACCCAGGTTAGCAGTTTAGGTTTGGAACATTTCCGCCCAAAGACATCTCTGGGAGTGGAAATGAAGTTGCCAATAAAATCATCTTCAAGCTCAGGAAGATTAGGGTTCAATCTGTCTCCCCCCAAAATCATTTCAGCTGCAGTGTGTGCAAGCTCTGGAGACAGAGGCCTGGGTCTGAATATCTGCCTTGCCACTTACGAGCTGTGTGACCTTGGGCATGTTAGACAACCTCTCTGAGCCTCAGTTTCCCCACCTGTATGACAGGTAACAATACCTACCTCAAAATGAGGTTAAAATTTAATGATCCAATGTATGCCTAACCAGACACATGATAAGCATTCAGTTAATGTTAACTGTCAGTATGAACTAGTATTTATTATCGACCTACTAGGTGCAGGCTGCTTTCATGACCACCTCTGAGTCTCAGGAGAGGTGAGGGTTTGGTTTTAGATATCATAGAAATAGTTATTTGCTCAGGATCCGAGAGATTGAGTCATGCATCTACAGTCACAAAGCTGCGCACAGCAGAATTCAGACCCAGGTCAGCCTGACTCGGGAGCCAAGATCCGCCCGCGTCCCCACGTGGAGATGACGGGACAGGGAGTTACTGGGAGTTACTAGGTCACCACACGCGGGCAGAGGTCACTCACTGTATTCCTCCGGCCGCATTAGGGGCCGGAAGTAGATGGGGTAGAAGGCGGCGCCGATCAAGGAGATGAAGCCGCCGAAAATGAGCGCGGTCCGAAGGTTCCGGGACATGGCGCCCGCGGGAACTGGCCCGGCCGGCTCTGAACCCCGCAACGCGTAATCCCGCTCGCGTTGCCGGGTCCTGACCCGGCTCGGAAGAGGTGG
>NW_005369915.1:2241013-2245610 GCF_000412655.1 Myotis brandtii
ACCAGCGCTCCGCCTCCTGCGCTCCCTGGCGGTGTAACACACCTGTGGTCACTAGAGGAGGTTTGGGAGTGGAGGCTCCTTGCTCTCCATGACGCGGACCCTGTTCTGCTCCCTGCCTTGCCCCTCCCCCAGCCTGGCTCCCACTCAGCCGCCCCACCCACCATTCTTCTGACCTCTTTTGCCCCACCCTCCTTCACCAAGCACCTCTCCTGTCCTTCCCTTGTTGATTCGATTTTAGCAACTGTCTACCATGAGCCGTGTGCTCTCTGTGGCTCGCTGGCTCAGTCCTCTTTTTAGTCGGCCCATTTCACCGGTGAGGGAACCACGGTTTGGCTGCCTGGCCTTGGACAAGTCCCTTGGCCTCCCTGAGGGTGATTTGAGGGGATTAGAGACAAAGGGGCAAATCTCCTGCCCCAGTATGGCCTGCAGGTGGATTCTGAAACCCGGGCCATAGGACCTTCTGGACCAAGACCATCCCGGGAGGAATGTTGTTTCAACATCCATGCTCCAAGAAGACTTTTAATGATTCTGTTTTTCCATCCCTCCTGTCTCCTTGTTCCCTTACCAATGAGGATGGGGAGTAAATGGGAATCAGCACAGGGCAGTGAGCCAGCAGCCAGTCCCACAGATGGGACCTTGGGGCTCTGCCTTATTGCTGGGGTGGGAGGCGACTGAAGACAGACATCTGCTTTCTCTTTCTGTGACAGCCATTCTCCATCCTTCTGGGTGGGCTATGCCTGCATATGACCTAACCAGGAGTCTACTCGGCGGTTGAGACTAAGATTCCTCTGACCGAACCGTCACTCAATCTTTTACAACTAAGAATGATACCTGCAGCTGGGAGCTGGGGAGCAAAGAGGATATTTATCTTGACCCCAGCAGCATTATTTAGTCCAGAGAAGATCTATGATCTTTCAGAAATGGTATGCTATCAGAGCACAGGTTCCTCTTTCTTTGTAGTTTTGTCATTGAATCAAGCTACTGTCTACCTCTGTGGTTCCAGAAGAATATAAATAAGGTGTTTGATCTGTCAGCAGATTTATGAACTATCAGCCATGCCCCAAACACCAGGCAAAGTGCTACAGGGGACACGAAGATGAGTAAGAGGTGACCCTTGCTCTCCAGGATCTTGCCATGTGGATGGAGAGACAGGACATATACATAAAAAGAAAACAAATGACCCGCTGTTGCTGGTGAGTGATATGGTCCTGCGGGCTACAGAGGTTCAGAGGAGGAAGACGGATGACTGTGCGGCCAGGCAGTCGCTCCTCAGGCCCTTGCAGGAGCTTGTTAGGGTGAGGACAGAAGACTTCAGAGCAAAGAGGGAATGAAGTGATGCATGCTTCACATCACGTGATATGAAAATCCCCAGGTGTAGTGCATATTTGTCATTTTAGCAGCATCCACTTCGCTCCCAGTTAATAGTACCCTGAATATCTTTTGGCAAATCACTCCTCTCCCATTCTCAATCCATGAAGCAAGCTGGGGCTTCTTGCCCCCACTCAAACCCTTATTTTCCCCAGCTCCAAGAGTTAAGCATATAACCAAGCTGACCAACTCCCTCACCAGACGGGTTGATCCTCTAATATAGTGATGGCGAACCTTTTGAGCTCGGTGTGTCAGCATTTTGAAAAACCCTAACTTAACTCTGGTGCCATGTCACATAGAAATTTTTTGATATTTGCAACCATAGTAAAACAAAGACTTATATTTTTGATATTTATTTTATATATTTAAATGCCATTTAACAAAGAAAAATCAACCAAAAAAATGAGTTCGCATGTCACCTCTGACACGGGTGTCATAGGTTCGCCATCACTGCTCTAATAGTACTGCATGACCCATGTTGAGCCAACCATAGCCTGTCCCAGCTGCTGGAAAGCTGACTTTGAACTTGAGAGGATGAGATCGGAGCTGCTGGGGACCACCATTTAGAGACTGAGAATGAGGACAATACAGCAGAGGGAGGCCTGAGAGATAGAAGGAAATCAGATGCCGACGTTACATTTGAACACCTGAAGCCAGCTGTGCCTAAAGTGGGATCTATCCCTGACCTTCTCAGTAACACAAAGTCCCTCCTTCACTGGAGCCAGTTTGAATTTCTGTCTTTGAAAACAGAAGGAGTCCCAGATGAAATCACCATGGGTGTGATTTCATTTGCTTAACATCTCCCTGAGCGGCGAGGCAAGAATTGCCCTGTTTTATAGACCATCCATGCCATTTGTATAAGCTTATTAGCATCATCACACCAAAAACAGCATTTGCTTGCCACTGAGTCCTACCAAATATAAGCCCATCTCTTGGATCCCAGTGTTCTCCCTGTTTCTGAGAATCCCACTGACCTATAAATTAAATCAGCAAAGTCTTAGCGTCTGCCTACTCAGGGCCAAGCACTGAACTAGTTGGCGGGGAACACAGAAAGGAAGCAGACAGCATTTGTGTATTCAACAAAGTTCACTGAGCCAGGAGCACTGTGCCGGGCACTTTTCAGGTGCTGGTGGAGGCAGCAGTGATTTAACAGGAGAGTCCGCTGTCTTCATGGTGTCCACAGTCTGGTGGAGGAATGAGATGTGGCAACACATAGTAATTGCTGTTTGGCCTCCGAGCCTTCCCTAGTAATAGCTCCTGATGCCTCTCATCTTGGCATTCTTGGTTGGACTGTGAATCTAGGCGCCCTGTACATCTCTATCAATCCCAATATCAAGGTGTAGAACACTTCCCCTGCGCCAGTCACGACCACAGGTTTATCCATGCAGTACTCCCCAACCCCCGTGACTAGGTGTCTCCATTTGCAGAGGGTGGAGCTGGGCCATAGCAAGAATGGCTAGCTCAAGGTCACGCAGCTAGTAAGTGGCAGATCTGGGATTCAAGTTCAGGCTGTTTGTCTCTGGAGACCTGCTCTTGCCATTACTCTGCACTGCTTTGCTCTGTCAGTGAGCTCATGTTGTCTGAGTGTGGGTTCAATGCTAACCTGGTCCCATTGTCCTTTCTCACAGAAATCAGATTTGTAGGGATGGGAACACAAAGACAGACAGCACAGATGCAGTGGATTTTTTTCCATTGATAATATTATCATGAGGTTTTTGCATATCTTCCACTTGCCCGAAACCCTGGAGCTTCTGTCGTCCGCCCTTGCAGTCTGATGTTCTACTGTTCATTGTATTTTGTGGGCTGCTCAATGTGCTTCTAGTAACTCCCTTTGACCAACAACTTACTTAGGTCCTCTTTCAATGTTGTTGTTGTTGTTTTAATGTTAATCTTCACCTGAAGATATTTTTCCATTGATTTTTAGAGAGAGTGCAAGGGAGGGGGAGAGACAGAGAGAGAAACATCAATGTGAGAGAGACGTATGGATTGGTTGCCTCCAATACATGGCCTAGGGCACCCAGACCTGGGCCTGGAATCGAGCCTGCAACTGAGGTACATGCCCTTGACCAGAATCAAATCTGGGACCCTTCAGTCCGAAGGCCAACGCTCTATCCACTGAGCCAAACCGACTAGGGCCAGTAACTCCTGTTGGACTTCAGTTAGAGTCAGTTTTGGTTGCATGGCACCAAGAGCCCTTACAGAAACAGACATTTCCACATGGCATGGACAGAGGGCTTGGGCTTCATGGCTGTGTGAATGTCTGTGAAAGCCAGAGGGAGTGTGGGCCTGGAGGAAAGTGTTTGTGCAAAGAGAGAGAGAGCTCAGGGATGTAGGGAGACAGGATGATGCAAGTCAAATGTGTCAGGAGTCCTAGGGTGCGTATTTTCATCTCAATCAGTGAGAAAAAAAATTGGTTTGGGCTGCTACCAAGCGCTTTCTGCTTCTTTCCTTGGATGTGGAGATTGAATGCTTGCAGGGAGCAGACCACCAGTGGTGGCTTGCACGGGTTTCAGACAGACATCAAAGTTAATCCGCTCTCTGATCTAAGCAAAATGGTGATGAGGGTTTCATGGGACAGCAGCTCCACTAATTGTGGCACTGCCGCGCAGCTGATGTATTTTTAGAATGTTGTGGGTTCCCAAGAAGTATCAGTACTTTCTGCAGGAAAACAGTCAGGCTGGAAGGTTGGGGTTTGGAACAGAGCAGGATCTAATGCAGGGCCCTCTGGACCCGTGCTTTTGAGACAATGCAGGGGAAATCCTCCTCTGTGTTCAGCGGCACTCTGGTTTTCTGAGTGCCTACTCAGCTGAATAAATATTTCCGATTTCGATCGTTTGTCAACTTTTTCTTCTTTGATCTGCTCTTTACACCTGAGAGTTCCCCATATCTCTTGCCATACTATGTGCGCCCACAGTTATAACTAGTATCTTTATGACTTCCAGAGCGAGGTGTCCAGAACCAGCCTTCCTGCTGAACTCTAGCCTCATGTACCTGGTGGACATCTTTGGGTTCGAGATGCACTTGCTCCTACTCCCTCTGCTGGGGTTCTTGTTCTAGCATTAAGAAGGGTTCAGCAATCTGGAAAAGGGGCTGGTGTAACTTAAGTAAGAGTCCAGAGACGAAGCATAATTTTGAAAGGCATTTGGGGGTCAGAGGAGCCTAGTTAAAGAAACTAAGATCCCTTCCTCTCAGGATCCCATGCTTTTTATTAACACAAATTGTCCTGAGG
>NW_005369915.1:2245749-2277277 GCF_000412655.1 Myotis brandtii
AGCCATTCCCAACAGGTGACAACATATGTGACTCAGCCCTTGTTGAGTCCCCAAGTTCCATCAACCTTTTGATGAAACTCTTGCAATTATGACATGCTGGAATTGGCTTCCAGCACCCTCCTCTTCACTTTCCTTGCCACTGGCTTGGAGACTGTGTGGTCAGGGCTACACCAACTCTCTCTGGCCATGGCTTCCTAACTCATCTTACATATGCCATCTTCTTCATCATACACTGTCTCATTCATAGGGTAACCAAAGTTGTCTTCTGAAAACATAGATCTGGTCAATCATTGCCCTTCTTAGAAGCTTTAGTATCTCCCTAAATTATGAATTACTCAGCCTTATTTACTCAGGCTTTGGCCAACAGATCATTAAAGGCCACTGCTGCCATTTAGGTGCCTCTGCAAAGTGAAGTAATAGGTTGTCATGCTCTGTGCCTATGCCATAGCTGACTGCATCAGCATGGACATATGATCCCGAACAAAGTCAAAGGTCCAAAATCTCTGCCTAATGGGGGATGGGCTGACCCAGTGAGATTCTCTGCCTCTGAAATTCTAGCTGTAAAGCCAGGGAGCGTCGGGAGGTTAGCAGAGGAAGCACAAGTTGGGCAGATGCACAGGGAGAGGCAGTGAGTAAGCAGGGAGCTGTGAGTAAGCCACGGCGATGAGTCAGTGAAGCTGTGAGAGAAAAACTCAGGCGAGTAGATGGGGAGAGGATTGCCTGGGAATAGCAGGAAGAGAGAAGGATGGAGGAGAATTAAAATGAAGATCCAGAAAGCCCTGCTGCTGAGATGTAATAAGATACCTTAAGCCCTAGGACTGTCAGGGATTTATTTATTCATTCATTTGTTTTCTACCATTTTTGTTGAGCAGCCACTAGATGCCAGAAACTATTGTAAGCATTGGCCAAAGTCCTCACCCACATGGAGCTTACATTCTAGTTGGGGAGGGAGAGAATAAATAGATTTCGAAAATAAACCAAGCTGTGCAAAAGTGCACAGTGCAAAAGTGCTAAGCCCACAATGTGCTTGCTCTTCAAAGAACAGCAAGGAGGTCAGTGTTGCCTGAGAGGAGTGAGTGAAGAAGACAGTGAGTGGAAACAAGATCAGCGAGGTCGCCGGGACAAGAGTACCTCATAAGCCATGAAGGATTTAGGATGTTACTGTGTTTGTGATGGAGAGACAGTGGGGGATCCCAAGCAACCTTCTAATTCTAATTTCTTCTGGGAAGTCCAGCTACTCTATGGTTTTCATTCTTCCTACAGATTCCTGTCTTTCTTACTCATAGAGCCCCATTGTTTCCCATAAAGCCATTCACTCAGAAGAGCAGAAATGAGTTTCCTGCCTAGCAACAAAGTAAGCTTGTCCTCCAAGCCACCATGATTTGACCCTGAACACCCCTCTCAGCATTGCTTTCTTTCTCTCACTCCTCTTCTCCCAGGAACCCTGATCCATTTGTCAGGTGCTAATGCAGCCTGCCCCTGGGTCTTTGTTCTAATTTCCCTCTCTCCAGAATGGCTTTCTCCCAAGAGCCTCCTGTCACCATCCTTCCCTCCAAGGGCATTCTCAAATGCCACGTCTTCTACAGAACCTTCCATGGTGACTTGAATTGGACTCTTCTAAAGTCCTGTTTGGATTATTTGTGGCTGCATAACTAACTACCCAAAACTTAGTGCTCAAAACTTAAAACAACAATTTCCTATCCCTCGAAACACTATGAGTTCACTAGGTGTTCTTCTGCACCACAGGTGTGCTGAGCACTGGTACAGCTGAAGTCACCTGGGGCCTGACTGGACCCGACCAGGTGGGACAGCTCACTCCCATGACTGACAGCTGATGCTCAGCTGGGGCTGTTGGTAGGAACACCCAGAGGTGACATCTCTCAGCATGGTGGTTCAGTTCCAAGAGAGGACATCCCAGGAAAGTCGGGAGGAAGCCACAGGCTTCTGATGGTTTAGCCTTGGAAGGCACCCTGAGTCACTTCAACTACTCTGTTGGTCAAAGACCAGGTCATGGGCCAGACCAGCTTCCAGGGCAGGGGGGTGGGAGTGGAACTAGACCCTGGCTCTCAATGGAGGCAGTGTGGAGGCGTTTGCCATTCTCTTTAATCCTCCACAGCTTTTTCCACATATTGATTAGAGTGTTTGTCATCTTTTGCCTATGCTACAATTATTTCAGTGTGTTTTATCTCACATACTATATTTCAAGCCCCAATGAGGGAATACCTCTTATGTAACCCAATTCTTTCAATGTAATAACCACAATAACACCAAAACACATGCACTAAATGCCTGTTCTGTGCCTGATCTCATCTAATGAAACACATGATCTCATCTAGTCTCTATCCCAATAAGATAGACATTATCCCCATTTTACAGATTGGGAAACGGAGGCACATGGAGATTCAGCCTTGCCCAAAGCCACATAACTGGCAAGTGGGAGGGCTGGGATTGTAACCCATTAAAGAGCCCGTGTTCTCATTCTCTCTTCTATTGCATCTCACAATCTTGGCACCAAGGAAATGCATTCAAGTCGGTCTGTATTGGTGTTGCTGAAGAGTCTCTGGGCAGATGAACAAAAGGGAAAGAAGAAAGAATGTAGTACAGAGAGTAAGTGCTGGCATGGAGCCTCCTCAGAGTTCCACGTGGCTCCAGTGGGCCGTGGGCTGGAGGTTCAGTGCTGAGCATCCTTTACAGCCTGCTAGGCGGAGTGCAGAGCGTCTGGGATCTCCACAAGGAGTCGGAGTATTTATTGGGTCTGAGTGCCTGATGGGAAAGTTTCCTCCAAAATTCCAATTTTCTCTCTGCCAAGATAAGTGATAGAGCTTTATGGTTCACGTTCTAGCCCATCTGCCTGGGCCGGAGACCTACAACACTGACTTTCTGGTCTGCTTCCTCCCAGCTAGAAATGAATCCAGATTTACTTCTCATCAGTAACAAGCGCCATCTCCCTGCTCAGCGAGACCCTAGTTTTAGAAGACTCTGCTTTTATCCTGGGAATATCAATTTATGTGCACAAGGTCCCACTCTGTGGAGGAGGAGACACAAATCTAAAATAAGTGGAAACATCATATCCAGATTTCAATATATTTTTTTACATTAAACATACCTCTGTTTTTTTTTTTATGAAGATAAAGGCACCAATGGGCCAAAAGTCTGAAAAACAGCCTCAGCTCCTGTCTTGGTCCATTCAGGGTGCTCCAACAAAATACCACAGACCGAATAATTTATAAACAACACACATTTCTTTCTCACAGTTCTGGAGGCTGGAAATAAGATCAGGGTGCTGGCATAGCTGGGTAGGGGCCCTCTTGCTGGCTCACAGCGGTGCCTTCTCACTGTGTCCTCCCATGGTGGAAGGGGTGAGGGATCTCTCTAGAACCACTTTTTAAGACACTAATGCCATTCCTGAAGGCCCCACCCTCATGATGTAAGCACCTCCCAAAAACCCCACCTCTTTATACCCTCACTTTGAGGGTTAGGATTTCAACATATGAATTTCAGGGTGACACACATTCAGACCATGGCAGTTCCTCAATGAGAATGTGAAGAGTTGGTGCAAGAAATGGAGCCAGATTTTTTTTTTTAGCCTTTCTCCCCTGTAGCACCTACATTCCTAGGGCTGACGGTCCATGGCCTATATGCTTACCATTCCCTGAAGGACATCACCTTGGAATGAATGGTGGCCACATTCTTGGACGTTACAGAGCAGGGGTGTCTTCAGTACTTCAAAGACACAATTACACCGCCTCTACACACTTTGAGAATGACAAAACTATCCCACTGGTCATCCTGGTCAACGTGCGTTCTTAACTCTTTTTTAAAAAAATATATTTTATTGATTTTTTACAGAGAGGAAGGGAGAGGGATAGAGAGACACACCCGCCACTGAAGATGTGCCCGCAACCAAGGTACATGCCCTTGACCGGAATTGAACCTGGGACCCTTTAGTCCGCAGGCCAATGTTCTATCAACTGAGCCAAACCGGTTAGGGCATGTTCTTAACTCTTTATAGTCAACTCTCCTTGTTCCTGATCCACTCCTGAGTTCCTAGAAAGATAAAAGGGTAGATTAGCCTATAAAAATACTGCCTTAAGCACACCATATGTCTTCCTTGGCTAGGTGTCTGTTGAGATTTTATCCAGTTTTTATTGGGGTTGTTTGTTTTATAGTCCTTGGTGTATTTTGAGCAGAAATCTTGTTTCAGAGATATATTTTGCAAAGATCTTCTCCCAGGGTGTGACTTGTCTTATTATTCTTTGAACGAGTTCTTTTACAGAATATTTTTTTAAGTTTATAAAGTCCACACGATTAGGTTATTTCTTCATTAAACGTCATGCCCACAACTAAAAATAAAATAAAATAAAATAATAAAATAAAAATACTGCCTTAAGACCCAGAAAGTCTGAAATGACAGAACTCTGCAAACAATGGAGAAATCTATTTTGAAAATACTAATTACTATACTTGTGTAGTAAAGTCAGTAAAAAATGTCATTGGGCTGCATCAGAGAAATAGTATCTCATGCGGACTGTTAGTCCTGCTGAATATATTTGTCTCTTCTACTCCCTGCCACCTACCCCCATAACCATTCTACACACAGCAGCCAGGGCTAACTTTCAGAAACTGAAATTAGATTGTATGACACCTTGCTTAAGTATCCCAAAGTCTTCCCAATCACTTCAAACAAATCCAAACATCTTCCCATGTCCTGAGAAGGTTCTAGATCATTTGTCCCTGCCTACCTCCTTCACCTCATCTCCCTCCCTCCTCTCACAGTAATGGGTCCCATTATTGCACAAGTTTCCTGTCTGTTCTAGAACACATCAAGTCTGACCCGGCCTCTGGGCCTTTGCACCTGCAGTGCCCTCTGTCGGAAATGCCCTGGGCCCAGCTCTTGGCCTGGCTTTATTTGTTATTTTAAGTATCTGTTCAAGTGGCATGGCCTCAGAGTGCTGCCCCTGACCACACAGTCTAAGGTAGTCCTCGCCCCCTCCATTCTCCATCCATCCCCTGGCTTTCTCTCCTATAGCACCCTCAAACCACCTGTTCACATGTTACTCATTGTCCCTCACTCTAGACCAGGGGTGGGCAAACTTTTTGACTCGATTCACATGTTACTCATTGTCCCTCAGTCTAGAGTGTAAGCACCATGAGTGTACGAACTTACCTACCTCCCCACTGTGTCTCCAGCACCTTCCAAAATATTTGGTGCATAGTAGATGCTCAATAAATATCCGTCGCATGGCTGGAGATATTCTTTGTTTATGTTCTCCAGGCACTTTAGAGACACTATTGCATGGAAAAGATTCTTGGAAATTTAACCTGTCTTGGAAAGGCAGGGAAAGCACCATGAGTGTACGGACTTACCTACCTCCCCACTGTGTCTCCAGCGCCTTCCAAAATATTTGGTGCATAGTAGATGCTCAATAAATAGCCGTCGCATGGCTGGAGATATTCTTTGTTTATGTTCTCCAGGCACTTTAGAGACACTATTGCATGGAAAAGATTCTTGGAAATTTAACCTGTCTTGGAAAGGCAGGGAAAGCCTTGCTTCTCGTTAATTATTTCATTTCCTTCAAAGCTAAGGATTTCAGGAGGATTAAAAAATCTTCCTTATTCTGCTTGTCACAGTTACATGCTCTCAGGCCTAATCATAGCACCTGTGACTCTTGCACTGATGGCTGGTGTCTGGTCTCCTGATAGGATTAGCAGAGCTAGAAAGCATCTGCAGGCTGTTACCATCGGCACCTTTTGAGATTTTAATTAATGGAGTATATTTTTTTTCTTTCTCATCCAGGGTCAGGATTTTGATTAACTTGTAAAAGTGGGAGCTTTGTCATTTAGAGGAGGTTGGTGAGAGATGCCAGGGCTGCCCTTAGCTGCCGGGGAAGGAACTGGCCGTGGACCAGCTGCCAGCCCTCATATCCGCATCAGTCCACACCCCATGTCGGCTGCAGTGGGGAGTCGGACCTGCTGGGACCGCTCTGCTGACCAGACATTTCTTTCTGTCTATAGCATCTTTATGGACATAGGGGATCCCAAGTTTTCAGTGGGTGAGGCCGGCAGGCAGCTGTTCACTCTGGTATTCTGTCATTTGGGCACCTTCTTTTCTGCATTTGGGCTCCTGTCCAGGTTGCCTCAGCACTTCTGAATGCCCAGGGTCTAAAATAGCTCGTCCACAGAGCCAGCTTGGCAGGCGGAGGCTTTTCAGCCCAGTGGTGGTGGACCTGACCTCAGCCCATGCAGTGACCTGAGGGGCAGCCCTACTTCCCACCTCCCCCACCTGATGAGGCATTTTCCCAGCCAGGTGAGGCCTGGGAGAAGGCCTGCGTTTGGACACAGATTTGCAGTGAGATAGATCTGGGTTTGAATCTTTGCCAATGCATCCAACCCTCTAAGCCTCAATTTCTTTATCTGTAAATGGACATATGAGAGCGTAACCCACCTCATAAGTTTTTAAAGAGGATTAAATGAGACCCTGCATGCCAAGTGTTTAGAACAGTAAAGTTCAGCTGTTATTATGTGGGTTCAAGTCTATGTGTGGCACCTTAGCAAGCTAATTCACCTCTCTGAGCCTCAGTTTCCTCCTCTATAAAATGGGGAGAATGCCTCTTATGGTTATGTGACGATAAAATGAGAGTGCAAGATAAATTGTCAAACACTTTCCAAATGCCAGCTAATTTCGTTACTGAGTCAGTTCATTTGCACCCACCCCTGGCCATCAAGTTACGCTGAATTTTCACAAAACCCTAAACATGGACATGTCATCTGTCTTACTTATTTTTTAAAAACGGAGAGCCCTGGGTCGTGTGGCTTAGTTGCTTGGGAGTCGTCCTGTGCATAGAAGGGTTGCCAGTTTGATTCCTAGTCAGGGCACATGCCCAGGTTGTGGGCTCCATCCCCAGTAAGGGGTGTGCAGAACGTAGCCAATCAATGTTTCCCTCTCTTCCTCTCCCTTCCTCTCTATTTAAAAATCAATAGCAATCTTTTTTTTTTTAAGTAGAAATATAGAATGGGGAGGGCTACATGCAAACACTGTTAGGAAATTTTAAAAGAAAAGAAGCAAATAGCATTAAAATGATTATTGTATGAGTGACCGAACTGTCGTCCCTCAGGGGAAAATATTTCCCAGTTTGCTTAGAGTAGCAAAAAGAGGGGAAAAAAGATTTGATGGTTGTTTCACATCTGTCTTCCCTTGGGAAATTAAACCTGAGTTATGGGGTATTTTCATAAAGCCAGAGTCTAGTATAAAACTAACATGAGGGAAAAAAAAAAACAAGAAACAACACACACACACACACACACACACACACACACACACACACACATAAAACACTGTGAGGCAAACCCACATGGATTCAGACAGGGTTGTCCTTAGCACAGAAACAGGTGGGCACACTGTTTTTCCTGCCACAGAACGTCCTCTGTGCCCTACCCTACTCCACTTCCTTACTTGGTGGGACCAGTTAAAGCCATAAGGAGTCACCTCACCAGGCCATGTTCCAGTCTCCCTTGCTGGTAGGGACATCCCAGCAACAACAGCTGATACACTGATAGGCCCCTCAGCCTGTCACTTTCACCAGCCCTCCTCATCCCTAGCAATAATCGATGCCACTCCATTGAAGCAACAACTTATCCTACGTAAGCTATGGTGTCCGTTCTTATTTTTTCAAAAATTACACTGAGTACTTTTGCAGAAACCTGATGGTTTTTAGCCTCATCTTTGGTCTTTCTGTCCTATGGGCAGTGTCCAGGGCCAGGGGCATTTCTTATTTAAGTCTCTCCAGCACCCCTTTTTAAAACAGAACCTTCTTGCCCAGCCAGTGTGGCTCAGTGGTTGAGCATCGACTCATGAACCAGGAGGAGGTCACGGTTCGATTCCTGGTCAGGGTAAGTGCCTGGGTTGTGAGCTCAATCCCCAGTTGGGGACCTGCAGGAGACAGCCCAGCCAATTGATGATTCTCTCTCATCACTGATGTTTCTATTTCTCTCTCCCTCTCCCTTCCTCTCTCTAAAATAAATAAAAACATATTTTAAAAAATAAAACATAACCTTCTTTTCTGAAGGGCACCCATTCCACAGGAGGTTCACTCTGCCCTTTCCCATTCACATGACCCAGAACTGGCCAATCCACAGCCCCTATGCCAGGGGTGGGCAAACTTTTTGACTCGAGGGCCACAATGGGTTCTTAAACTGGACCGGAGGGCCAGAACAAAAGCATGGATGGAGTGTTTGTGTGAACTAATATAAATTCAAAGTAAACATCATTACATAAAAGGGTACGGTCTTTTTTTTTTTTTTTTAGTTTTATTCATTTCAAACAGGCCGGATCTGGCCCGCGGGCCGTAGTTTGCCCACGGCTGCCCTATGCTCTTGGCCATGGTGACAGGTTTTGACAGGCACACCATCCAAGTAAAGCAAATTAGGATCTTCCTAGATCTTTTCTGATGTTGCAGAGAAAGGCCATGTCTTTCTCAGGGGTTGTTAGGCTGGAAGATTTCAGTCTGAGGCTGCTGGCAGCCACTGGAAGAGGGCCTGCTTGAGCGACAGGAGATCCCTGATAGCAGTTTGCACTGTGGATCAAGCCCCGCCTAAAGCCATGACAGTAGGGCATTATAGCTAACTAGAGGCCTGGTGCACGGAATCGTGCACATTGAAAGAAAATTAATTAGAAGAAATATTTTAGAGGCAAGGGAGGGACCATGGGAGATTGGCTCTAGGGCGTGTCCAGCCCATCTTACCCAGTCCCAATCGGCCTGACCCCAGCAGCAGGCTAATCTACCCGTCAGAGCATCTGCACCCTGGTAGTCAGTGCACATCATAGCGACTGGTCAAATGGTTAAACGAACAGTCAGATACTTAGCATATTAGGCTTTTATTATATAGGATACCCTCCACCCACCTGCTTTTTACAACTGTGGTTTGAATGAAGAATCTGTCACTGTCAACTAAAAGCATCATGATCAATACATTATATTAGCTTGTGTGTTAGGTTTTTGAAAATCTTGAAGAATTGATACGGAATGAGCATGAAGTAAGGAAATGTGAAATAGAGGGAAGAATGTAGGGTTAAGTTTGGATTTGCCTTTAAAAACAATGCCACCCATTTACTGGGCACCTACTACTATAGACTCTGTCTTCTTGGCTTCTTACTGCCATCCTGCATGTTCTGTGATATTCATTTTAGAGAAGGAGAAAGTTGAGGCCCAGAGGAACTAGGAGACTTGCCAAAGACCACTCAGGAAAGAAGTAATAGAGCCAGGCTTTTGCACTCAGATTTTTGGCCAAATAATTCTGATCATACTGATCTGGCTAAAGCTATCCCTTATTCATTCACTCAGCACTTACCGGACATTGGCTTTTTGCCAGCCTTGGTGCTTGGCACTGGGGATGCGGAATGAATCAGATAGTGCCCATCCCTCAACTGCTCACAGTCCAGAGAGGGAGAGCCCGTTAGGGTCATTATTATGGGGAGAATTGTATCCCTTCAAAAGGTATCTTGAAGCCCTAACCCCTGGCATTTGTGGATGTGACCTTCTTTAGGAATAGGCTCTATGCAGATGTAATTAGGTCAAGATGAGATCATTAGGGCAGATCCTAATCCAATAAAATTGACATCCTCATAAGAAGGAAATTTAGACACAGATGCTCAGGGAGGGTACTGCATTTAGATGGAGGCAGAGATTGGTGTGATGCATCTACAAACCAAAAACAACAAGGGTTGCCCACTGTCCCCGGGAGCTGGGAGGGAGGCATGGAGCAGATTCTCCCTACGAGCTCTAGGAAGGAGCCAACCCTGTTGACACCTTGATTTAGGACTTCTAGCCTCCAGACCTGCCAGGCGAGAAATTTCTGTTGTTTTGAGCCACTCAGTTTTTTATTTTTGGTACTTTGTTATGGCAGCCAAAGGAAATTGATGCAGTCATCTGGGGTTCCACTTCTGGGAACCGATGTTTTTCTGAATCTTGCCTAAGATTGCTTGTGGCCCAACCAGCTAGGACAAACCTCAGCAGCCCGACAGCCCCACCCTCTCCATCCATCACACCTCACAGGTGGGCTCCCCTGTGCTTCCGCGTACCTGACACCGGGACCCACCCTGTATGACAACTTTACCTGCCCTCTGAACACATCCTGGCCCCAATAGCTGCCTGGGGCCCCACTGTTTGCTTTGGACAGGCAAGTGCCTGAAGGCAGCGGACAGCTAATACCAGGGCGTTGGCCTTCCTTTATGTTCTAAGGCTGTTCTGTTTCCAGGATACGGGTCTCATGATTTCTCCTTTGTGATTAATGTTGGAGCCACTGTCTTAGTAACACAGTGAAGGCACACAGCCCATGGTTGCCTGCTGGGATAGCACTGTTATTTGACCAGCCCTCACCCCTGCCCATTCCTGCGAGTCAGGTAGGCAGCACAGATGTGGGAGAAGACTCAAGATGAGAGGAAATAAAGTCAGAATTAATCAGCGCTTTGCCTAGGGTAGTGATTAGCAACCATTTGGACCTGCTGCCTAGCATTTTAAGCATTGGCTCAACTTTATGTTTTCAGCACTGACAGAACTCTTCTAATAAAATGCATTCACCTGCTAATGTGTTTGGAGAGCAAAATGCCAATGCATTACAAATGGTGAAGCCCCCTAATAGCTAAAGTGTCCCCTGTGGATGAACTTAAACTTTCCATACTCCCAGAGAAAGAAAGAAAGGGGAGATGTCAGTCATAATTATCTCCCAAATGGGTGCCTTCCTGTCAATTAGACCATCAACACCTCAAGGCCAAGGCCTCAATCTTACCTTTTTTTGTTGACTTTAAAACATCTAACAAAGTGGGTATTTCTGGCCCAAGATACCTAGTTGGCCTGATTGAGTACAGAGCTTAATTTGGGCTTTGGTGTCCCTAGGTTTTTTGTGTGTTTGTTTGTTTGTTTGTGGTGTGTGTTTTTTTTCAGAATATGGTGGTGAAGAATTTGGGCTTTGGGGCTTAGGGAGTCAATCTTAGGCAAGATTCAGAAAAACATCAGTTCCCTAGATTAGAATGCTAGTTAACTGTATGATTTGGGGAAGGTTGGTTAACTCTCTGAACTTCAGTCTCTCATCTGTAAAATGGTTGTTAGAATGAGTAAATGAGATATTGTACCTGAAGTGCTCAGTATTCAATAAAAAGAAAGTCATTATTATTTAACTAGAGGCCCAGTGCACGTGCACTGGTGGGGTCCCTCCGCCTGGCATGCGCCCTCTCGCAATCCAGGACCTTTCGGGGGATGTTGGAGAGCCAGTTTTAGCCTGATCCCTGCAGGCCTCTAGTATGCATATAAGATCTTTGGTTAATCTCTTCCCACCCTCTCCCCTCCCCCCTTCCCTCTGAGATTCATCAGTCTGTTCCATGTTTCCATGCCTGTGGTTTCCACTCCTGCATTGAGCATCTGCCCCCTGGTGGTCAGTGCACATCATAGCTACTGGCCGATCAGCTGGTTGCTTAGGCTTTTATATATATATAGATAGATGGTTACTGACCTCCCTAGAAAAGGAGGGTATTCTACCTGAAAACTACCTTTGGATAAGTCCTGAAATCCTTCCCTTGATTTTCCAGCCTATTATGGAAGATTTTGGACTGGTCAAGTCTCTATAATCATGTGAGGCAATTGCCTAAAATAAATTTTCTTTCTTTTTCCCCTCTTCTCTAAATAGATAGATATCTCTTTATATATGTATATATAGATATATATGCATCTACATATGTGTATATAGACAGATGTAGGTATTCTATACCTATATTCTATTTCCATATATCAATATCTGTATTCTACGTTATATACATGTCTATATACATGTATATGGACATACATGTAATTATATGCATACATATAAAAAGAGATCTGTATGTATACAGATGGATACATATTTGTCTATATAAAGAGAGTTGGTTCTGTTTCTCCTCTAGTTCTATTTCTCTGGAGAACCCTGACTGATGCACCATCCAGGGCACCTTGTACCAGCAGCCTTGCCCTTGGCCCCAGGGTCTTAGCAATGGTGCTGCCATTGTGGCAGGGTTGGCAAGGCCTCATCCTGGAGCTGGCCTGGAGCTGACTTTCAACCCACCTCTCTGTAAACAAACTACCAGTCAACCATTGAACAAGCATTTCTGAGCCTTCAATTTTCATTATTTCCTTGGCAAAGGAAGGTTGAACAGTTCAGTCTCAGTGTGCATTTCTGTAAGAGATGATGGGAAAGAAATGAGAAGAAATTCCTAGCTTCACAAATCAACATGGTTCTGGGAGCTGCTGCTCTGTATGTGGAGTTATAGAAGAATCCCTCTTTTAAAATAATGCACAAAATATTAAAGCCTGTCACATTGTCATTGTCTGGTCACCTGGTGCCATGTAACAAACTGCTTTAAAATTTAGCAGCTTAAAATAGTAACTATTTTATTTGTTCATGCTTTTGAGGGTCAGCAGTGTGCTGGGTTCAACAGGATGGCCCTCCTGCTGAATCTCTCATGGAGTCCCCCGATAGCCTGACTCAGTGTCTTACTCAGTTCAGGCTCAAACCTTGTGGCTCAAACAACAGAAATGGATTCCTCGCAGGTCTAAGGGCTGGGAAGTCCAAGATTAAGGTTCTAGCTGATTTAGTGAGGACTCTTCTTCCCAATGTGTGGATGGGATCCCTTCTCCCTGTGTCTTCTCATAGCAGCGACAGATTAACTCTCTTGTATGTCTCCTTATAAGGGCACTAATCTCATTTATGAGGGCTCCATATTCATGACCGTATTCATTACTTCCCAAAGGTTCTACCTCCAAATACCATCACAACAGGCCGGTATGGCTCACTGGTTGAGCATCAACTTATGAACCAGGAGGTCACAGTTCAATTCGGGCCAGGGCACATGCCAGGTTGAGGGCTCAGTTCCCAGTAGGGGGTGTGCAGGAGGCAGCCGATCAATGATTCTCTCTCAGTCATTGATGTTTCTATCTCTCTCTCCCTCTCCCTTCCTCTCTGAAATCAATAAAAATATTTAAACAAACAAACTAAAAAACCAAATACCATCGCACGGGGATTAGGGATTCAACATGTAGGCCAGGGCACATGCCAGGTTGAGGGCTCAATTCCCAGTAGGGGGTGTGCAGGAGGCAGCCGATCAATGATTCTCTCTCAATCATTGATGTTTCTATTTCTCTCTCCCTCTCCCTTCCTCTCTGAAATCAATAAAAATATTTAAACAAACAAACTAAAAAACCAAATACCATCGCACGGGGATTAGGGATTCAACATGTAGGTTTTAGGGGAACACAGACATTCAGTCTATAGCATTGGGACTAGATAGTCTAAGATGGCCCCACACACACACACACACACACACACACACACACACACACACACATCTGGCAGTTGGTACTAGCTGTTGGCTGGGCTTTTCTCTCCATTTGAGTTCTCATCTTCAAATGGCTAGCCCAGGCTTCCTTACCTGGTGGCCCTGTGTTCCAAAAACAGAAGCTGCAAGGTCCCTTAAGACCTAAGCTCAGAAATCGCCAAAACATCTCTTCCATTGCATTCCTTTGGTCAAGGCACATTGCAAAGCCTTCCTGTGTTCAAAGCAGGGAGGAATAGGCTCTACCCCTTGACAGGAGGCAGTGCAAAGTGACATTGCAGAGAGATGTGCATGCACGGATGTGAGGATTTATGATGGCCAACTTTGCAAACAATCTACTCGGTTCACTAAGCAAACTTAACTAGTGAATGCAAAGGGTGAGTTATGTCTGGATACATCAGCGGAGGTGACAACATGATACTGATCAGAGCCAAAATCGGAGGGACATCTGGGACGTGTGAGGACATTGTCATTTATTGTACTGTTTGATTGAGAACCCAGCAGGGAAGGTTTTTGGACTCTGACTGATTCAGTCTAGTCTATAAATTTTTTCCCTGTGAAATTAGATATTTGCCTCATCTCTGTTACAGCACAGCCAGAGGCATCTGGCTGGGCCTGCAAACGTATGTTCTTAGATTTTCCTTGGCAGAAATTAATTGTTTTTTTCTTAGGAATTTTTCTCTCTCTCTCCAAGGCTGAGTCTTTGGGTTAATACTGAGGATCCACAATTCATAAATTTGTTCCTCTTGGTTCATTGTTTCAAAATGAGACTTTTAATAGATTTCAAAGACTTAATAAGAGTACCTACTGCTTAGTCTCATAATGAAGTTACTGTGCCCGTGGCTGACAGGTAGTAATTTGTTTTTATCCTGGCCCCTGATAAGAGTCATGCCATGCACAGTGGGTGCCTAATAAATATTAGCTATAATAACATAAGCAATGGAAGAAAGTTTGTCTCTTTGTGTGTCTCAACCAACCACTCATAACACATTCTCCTATTACAACTGTGTCTATTTTCTGTCAGTTTTATCAATTATATGTAGAGGGGAACTATAGCTGTGTCTTTATTATCGTTAGTGCAAATGCCCTAATTTATCCTACCACGGTGTTTTGCTTAGCTTAGCAAGTCAAAACATTTTCCTGTCCCTGCAGTGAAAGTAGGTTGATCTTGCTAACAAGAGATAATTATTAGCTTCCTTAAGAATGTTACCACATGTGCTAATGTTATGACATAGTCCATTGCTAAACATTCCAGGAGGATTAATATTTCTATGAATTTTGGACAAGACAAGGTAGCGGCAAACAGAGATAGGGCTGTTTTAATATTTGTTCTTATTCCATTTGCAAATCCATCACTGGTAATTTGCTAATGCGTCGGTGTTTCGGTCTGTGTTGATGTCGGGAATTAATGCACCTCTCCTGACTGATACACCCAGTTCCAAAGTGAGAGGAAGGCAAGTCGGGGCATGGGGGATTCTGGCAGACACCGGGTTTGCATTGAAGAGCGACTTCTTCGCAGGGTGATGCTTTTCTGAAAAGTCGGCTGTGAAGTGGCAGGTTTTAAAGCATGGTTCACTGCTGCTCACGGGTTTCTTCCTCAAGATGAGCAGAGCAGCTCTGGCACTTGGGATTGCACAGTTGGTTTGGTTGTTTTGTTTTGTTTCTTATTTGTTTGTTTTATTGTTGTTGGGAGCAGGCAAGGGGATTTAAAATTCAGCAAGGGATTGGTGAGAGAGTCAGAGGTTGGTGGGGCTGGAAAGTCTTTGATTGCCAACCAAAGGGACCAAACGAAATAGAAACCTCCTGAGACACCGGGCCCATTCACACATCGATTATACTAGACGCCCTGGCCAGATTGCATATAGGTATGTACTGAAAACATTGAATTCTTTTAATACATTTTAGGTGAGGTCTTCTATTTAGAAATCTTTAGATAAACCACAAGTAGGCAAGTGTTGACCTGTTACATTAACTGGAAGTTAGAGTTTGGATGTCATTACTAAACATTTATGAAATATCTAGTTCAATTGTTCATTGGTTCATGTCATCAATCAACAAATAATTATTGGCAGTCTCATATGGGCCAGATGCCTGGTGGGCTTTGGGAATACCAGAAGAGTTTGCAATCTAGAGGGGGAGAAAGACAAGCAGGCAGACAGTTCCAATATGATGGAAGCTACAGTAGGGTCAGTACAGAGGGCTATGGGTACACACACAGATGCCCCAGGCCCAACAACGGGGTGGGGTGGGGGGCCTGGGTGAGTCTCTGGAAAAAGTGTCCTCTCAGGTGAGGCAGAAGGTGTAATGAGAGGTGAGGCAGGAGGGGTAAGCAGCGCCAGACCTGTGGAGTTTGGCCAGTGGGAGGAATAGAAGGCTCTAAGAAAGAAAGGGACATGATCAGGGTGAGGTTTTAAAGACGATTCTGCCTGCAGCGGGAAGGGTGGTGTAGAGGTGTCTTAGTTTGGGTTGCCAAGAAGCTGAGCCTGAGACTGGCTTCTTGGGCAAGCAGTTTCTTGAGGGAGTGCTCTCAGGTACAACCTGGAAAGGTGTGAAGGAGGCATGAAAAGGGCAGGTGGAGACTCGTCTGGCCTCAGCCTCATCCCCTCGAGAGCTCTTGGGCATTGGGGGCCAGACTTGTGCCTCATTATCAGGCAACCTGGCTGTGGGCAGTCCCCAGAGGGAAGGCAGAGCCTCCCAGGCACCTCCAGGTGAAAATGCCGGGTGCTTTCCTCCCAGGGCAAGTCTCAAAAAGGGAGCATCATTATCAGGCAACCTGGCTGTGGGCAGTCCCCAGAGGGAAGGCAGAGCCTCCCAGGCACCTCCAGGTGAAAATGCCGGTGCTTTCCTCCCAGGGCAAGTCTCAAAAAGGGAGCAGCTCTGAGCTGTTAGCGGCCCCTAGTCAGGGGGACCTCGGCAGGGGGTACCAGGAACATCTACTTGCAGAGGGAAGGAAGAGCAGTGTAGGGGGCTCACAACTTCCTCCACGTGGGGGAGATTGGGCATGCCACTTCTGGAAAGGAAAGGGTCGATCAGTTCTCCTAATGGAAAAGGCATTAGGCTTTTGAGAAAGAGCTGCTAAGCAAGGGGTGAGAACAAGAGGACATTTCGAGGCGGTCTGGCTGAGGGCAAGACCTAAGAGATGCAGCGATCACCATCAGCCACGAAGAAAAGAGGTCCGCAATTCACAATTAATCAGAGGTAAAGGGGGTGGAATTGGAGGAACATTGAGGTATATGCCAGGCAAGGCAGAGACGGGCTATGCCAGCATTCTAAAAATAAATAATTCTCTCCGGTTTCCATCAGAGGCACTCAAGGTAATTTGCAAACATTTGCAGGCAAGTTTTCACGGGGCTGAACTGCAGGCAAAGCTCCCACTGACTTCACAGGGAGCTCCCAGGGGACAGGCAGCAAGGTGAGGCTTTGGTTCTGGCTAATTAAGACTTACAGCACCCTTGTTAGCAAAGAAATGCCTGCACACATCATTGGGATGCAGCGAGCTCTGCAGCTCGGCAGCCCCGCAGCCCCTCGGCTGTCTGTGGCCATTAGGAGCCCACTTGAGCCATCATTAATTTTGCTATCCTTCACTTTCCGAAATCAGAGGATGACATCACTTTGATTAAGAGGGGCAGTGATGTTGCAGACAATCAGTGGAATCAGCCTGTATTGATCAGTGTCCTCCAAGCTGCTCACTGATGGTGGGGTTGGTGCCCCCAGCAGGCAATAGGACTTCTCCAAGATAGACTCAAATTCCACTGTGGCTGTGGGAGCAGACGAAATTCTCCCCAGACACCCCACCTGCACTCCTCTCTTACATTACTCTCATTTCTGCTTCCCTTCCTGCCCGCTTCTCTAACACACACAAAGGTGCTCATTGGTGGTCAGGCCTAGACAGGAGGAAATCTCTCTAGAAGATTCTTTGGACCCCTCCTATGGACCAGGGTAGGGGAGCAATGAGCAAATGAATTAGTAAATATGCACTGAGCCTTGCCATGGGCAGTGTTATGCTGGTAGCTAGGAAGCGTACAAAGAATTCTGTAGCACATTCCTGACCCTCAAAGAGCCTAAAATCTTGCAGAAGAGGCACATCTCTACCCAGAGCGAGATGTCGACTAACTGGAGCTAGCATCACAGCTTTGAATTCGGGCTCTTCCACATGGGCTGTGTGACCTTAGACAAGTTATACAACCTCGTTGTGCCTCAGTTTTCTCATCTGTAAGATGAGGATAACAATAGTACCTACCTGGTAGGGCCATTGTGAAGATTAAACATATTAATGAAAGGGCTTAAACCATGGTCATTACTCAATAAATGTGAGCAAAGCAATAGAGCAATCATTGTGCTGGGTGCTTCATAGGCATTATCTCATCTAATATGCAAGCAACATATGAGGTGGGTATCGTTATTATCCTCTTTTTACCAACAAGGAAGTGGGACTCAGAGAAGTTAAGTAACTTGTATAAACCCAGAAAGCTAGGCAGTGATGAAGCTGGGATTTGTACCCAGAGCCAAGGCACTAAGCCATTATTCTAGAATGTATCTCTTTTAGAAAAATCGATGAGGGCCAAATGCTTTAGGTACTCAGAGAATGAAGAGCTCCCTGGGAACGGGGGCAATCAAGGAAGGGTTCTGCTGAGTCTTCCGTCCGCATGTAGGAAGTTCATTTATTTATTCAGCTAATATTTACTGAGCACATAATATGATCCGGCACAGCACTGAGACATCATGAGTAATGAATGCATAGTTTCCAGTCAAAATTCAAAGAGAAGGAAATTAATGATCAAATGTTACAGCAGAAAGATGGGATCTCTGTAAAGGGTCATGTTGGGCAGGACCTTGAGGGGGGTGTGGACAAATCCCTCAGGAATGGGAAGAGATGGAAGAAGAAAGAAGGGCAGGAAAGGATGCTTAGGGAGATAAAGACACAGCCTTTGCTCAGAGGGATGAAACACTTCAAGAAAACCCTAAGCATTCACATGATGGAAGCCAAGGGTGAAAGTAGGTAGAATGGTAAGAAGTGGTTACAATAACCAACACCCTTTGTATATTCATGGCATGTTAAGTACTTTGCACCGTCTTGTACTCTTTCCCCAGCGTGGGAAAACTATGGCCTGTGGGCCAAATCCAGCTCACCCCCTATTTTTACGTTTAGCCCAGAAGCTAAGAATGGTTTTCACAGATGAATATTTGCAGTAGATTTTGATGATGGGGAACACTAGCTTAGAACCTTAATGAAGCAAAATGTTATCCTTCCCCCAAAGAGAATTCCATTGTTCTCACCAGCAGACCTGTGTTAAAAATAAAATTGGCCTCCATTATTATTATATTTTGAACTTTGTCCATAAAATACATTGGGAAAATTTCTTCTCTCTCTAGTTATATAGGTACCTATGTAATAGCCTTAATGTTGTATCTTGACTTACAAAACCTGGAATATTTACTACCTGTTTCTTTGTGTGTGTTTTTTAAGCCTGTCAACCCCTGTTCTTTCTAAATGCCCCCAGGGCATCATTCTTATTTAAAGGGGGTGGGGGGGGGGGGCTGTGGCACAGAGCATTAACTGGTGTGACTCAGATTGCAGAGCTAAAATGATGGGGTGGAGGTAGGCTCGGACCCGGTGGTCTGGTCCTGGGCTCTGCTCTGAACCACACTTCCACCCACATTTGGGGAAGTCTAGGAAAGAAGCTGGGAGCCTGAACTAGGGCAAGGGGAGAGGAAATGGAGGGGGCAAAACTGCCTGGATGTGGAGACAAGCAAAGAGGTGGCTTCTCAGCAGAGCGAGGCTTCCCTGGCTGATATGTGTGGACCTGTGCTCGGCTGTGGGCACAGAGGGAGTGAGTCTTGCTACCCAGGAAAGACTTGCTGACCAGGGGCATTGGATTCCTGGCTCAGGAGACTGGGTATAGCCATGGTGCTGTTGGAAGAGCAGGACTGAGGTGGGACAGGGGACGCTTGGCTTGGACAAGTGGAGCTGGTGATGCCTGAGGGATCAATATGTGGAGACGTCCAGGAGGAGGGCAGATGGCAGAGTCTGGGCTCAGAAGTCAAGAGCAGAGTTGGGAGTCATGAGCAATGGGGAACTGAAGCCTCGGAGGTCAGAAGTCATACGCTAAGGGAAGAACGATTCCCTCTGCAAAGAGAAGCTAAAAGGTTTACCTTCTCGGAATGGGGGTGGGACAGAGCCCTTTTGCATCTTTTTAAAAAATATATATTTTTATTGATTTCAGAGAGGAAGGGAGAGGGAGAGAGAGACAGAAGCATCAATGATGAGAAAGAATCATTGATTGGCTTTGACCTGCACATCCCACACTGGGGATCGAGAATCCTGACCGGAATCAAACCTTGACCTGGTTCATAGGTCAATACTCTACCACTGAGCAACACCAGCCAGGCCCATTTGTGTCTTTGAAGCTCTTGGGTGAAGGGGTATTGAGGCCATGTTCCTGGGCTCAGTGGGTCCAGGAGAGGGAAACAAGGCTATTTTTGAAAGGGGTTATCCATGTTATCCTATATCTCTTCACCACACACACACACACACACACTTCAAAGCATCATAAAGGATATATATTTCTAACACTCCAGTGTGTATTAGTTTACACAGAATGATCTGATTAGCTTCAGCGGCTGTTGACTTGAGCGTGAAGACTTCCACGTCAAAGCAGAGGGGAGATGCTCTGTGTAATTGAGATGCAAGGAGAATTTTCTTCCAGTGAAGTTTCCAAATAACAAAGGAAGTAGCAGCCTCTGATAACATAATTCTTACCTGGGGAAGTAAAGATCTTTGATTATCTATTTATGCCCTGCCGTCCTCAGGCCCCAAGGAAATCAGAGGAGCCTAAAAGAAACGAATTCCCACCACTTCTCCACTCTCTTGTTTTGTGGCCTCCGTAGCCTTGAGGCGCTGGCCTGCACATCGGGCTGCCTGGATCCGATTAGGTTCTCCCTGCAGAGCCGCACTGCCAGCCCCAAGGGACAGGATACAGGGAGAGAGGTGACGTCAGCCCTAACCGGGGGCTGGACTGAGTCAGCCTTACCAGCTGCGGGAATTCATATACATTTAATGCTTTCCCAAGAATTCTTGGGGCAAATAAGGAGAAAAATATGAGGCTGTCTGAAGCTTTAGAGGAAGTAAGGCTTTTACTGAGGCTTTGCATGTGTCCAGTCTTTGGAATTTTTGCCTTGTGTTTCCTGGGGACCAGTCGTGTCTATAAGGTGCCTATGTGTAGAGTTATAAAAAGGTGACCCTTCTCCCCGGCCCCCATTCCAGACAAGCCCGAGGCAAGGACTAGTGGGGGAGCCTGGGAGCAGAGAACAACTGTAATCTGCCCCCCTCCCCCACCCCAGTCAGTCCAACTCACTAATTTGCAGAAAGAGCAGCATCTGGAAAGTGGGTGCTACGGAAGCCCTGATGATGGGGCAGAGTTCAATTACCAATTAATGCGTGTCTGTCCCAAACACCAATTTGTTCTTCTCCTTGGACATCTGTCATTTCATAAGTCCCTTCTCCCCCCTGGATTTAACACCATGAGGGATCCTCCAGGAGGCCCTTTGAAAAATTGCAGCCACCTTTTGAGCTTGCTAGAGTTCCACTGAATCAATGATCACGCCGGTGTTCAAAATGGAACCGGAGATCAAATCAACAAGATCTAGGAAACCCATTCTAAGCAAAGAAAGGATGCAACACGGTCCCAAATCTAATACAAGGAAGAAATTTTCATGAGATGCCTTTCGAAGAGAAAATGCATGTTCATAAATACACAGCGGCTGGAGAAACTAAAACGATCATTTCTTTCTGGTTTGCAGGGAGCATGTAGTGCAGGTGGAGGAGAGATTTGTATATTTACCTCTGAACCTGATTTGATTTTAATATCATTCCATCCTTTATGAACAGTTCCCCAGAGCCTTGTCAGGAAGAGTCGCTTACTAAGCCACTGCAACTATCTTGTAAAAATAGCAGACAATCTAAACTGTGAATCATTCCCAGAACCCCAGTGGCCCAGCACAACGAGATTCTGCACTGAGGTAAACAGTTGTGCAAACATGTGCTCAGCATTCTTCCCATGGCAGATGCAGTGCTAACCTCAGGCCGAAGGCAGATTCATAAGGTATAGCCTGGTCTGTAAGGAGTTCACAACCCAGTAGGGAAGAAGCCAACAGATTTTTATTTTATTTTTTTTAAATATATTTTATTGATTTTTTACAGAGAGAAAGGGAGAAGGATAGAGACTTAGAAACATCGATGAGAGAGAAACATCGATCAGCTGCTTCCTGCACACTCCCTACTTTGTATGTGCCCGCAACCAAGGTACATGCCCTTGACTGGAATCGAACCTGGGACCCTTGAGTCCGCAGTCTGACGCTCTATCCACTGAGCCAAACCAGTTAGGGCACCAACAGATTTTTAAAAATATATATATCTTTTATTGATTTTAGAGAGGAAGAGAAAGGGAAAGAGAGGTAAAAAAAATAAATCAATGATGAGAGAGAATCATTGATTGGCTGCCTCCTGCATACCCCACACTGGGGATCGAGCCCACAACCCTGAACAGGAATCCAACTGTGACTTCCTAGTTCACAGGTTGATGCTCAACCACTGAGCCACACCAGCCAGGTGTGCCAACAGATTTAAAAAAAATTCTGTATAAGGTAAGGTTTAACTTAACTAATAACTACTAATTAGAAGGGATCGCTCTGAAGTTGTATCGATGAAGTATAAGCCTGTATAGAGTGTGGTGGGAACAGAAAAGAGGGGAATTTAACCCAACTTACGGATTCAGGGGAAACATCAAGGCAGAGGCATTTGAACAATGTCTCAGACAATGAATAAGAGTTTGCAAGTGGCAAGGGGAGTCTTCTCAGCAGAGGAGCAGCACCAGCAAAGGTGTGGGGACATGACTCTGCAAAGCTAGTAAGTAAACAGTCGAGAGCTCTGCATGGCTGGACAGCACAGGATATGTGACAGTGACAAAGGATGAGGCTGGGAAAGAAGATGGGGTGACTGGGCCAGACCCATGCGAATGTGAGCCCTGAAGGGCTTCAGGCTGAGAAAGGCATGAGAAGATCAGTGTTGTAGGTAGATTCTTCTGGTGGCCTCTGATCTACAGACCACATGAGGTTGACCGGAAGTAGGATACATGGTTTTGCCGTCATTTTTCTCACTGACTCAGACAGTTAACGTAATTCCTGAACTTCTTTGCTTCGTCTCAGGGAGAATTTATACACTAGAACAGGAACCTGCAAACTATGGCCCAGGAGCCATATCCAGCCCACCACTTATTTTTGTAAATAAAGTTTCATTGGGACACACCCACCACATTCCACTCAGTGTTGCCTATAGCTGCTTTCCCACTTTGGTTGATTTCAAAGCAGAGTTAAGTAGTTGTAGTAAAGACTGAATAACCCTCAAAGTCTATAATATTTATGATTTGGTGCTTTCCAGAAAAAGTTTACTGACCCTTGCACTTTGGTTCTCCAAAGTCACTGCCACCTTTCCCATTAAAACTAGAAACTTCAGAGATAACCTCAAGGTTGGCCTTGTTACCTTTAGTACTGCTCACCGCTGCCTTTACTAAGTAGCCAAATTCAATTGCTCGTTTCAAACCAGTAGTGGAATCAGAGTGGAGATTCATCAGAAGAGGCAGTAAGACAGTGAGCGCCAAGAACCAGGCCAGTCCCAGTGTGTGACCAGACTTGACACTCCACTTCTTCTCTGCAGGAGTTCCCAAGTATTAGAGCAGCCTACCACGAACACCACATACACTGATTACAAGAGTTCAAGAACCGTTCACCATGTCCCTATGTGTAGATCAGAACTGTCCAGGTGGTTGAGTTGATGGTCAAACAATAGGCCCCAAAATGTGCAGATTCATGGGCTGACATCCATCTTGGGGAGATCTCTAATCTTTTTGCAAAACTCTTCACATGCTTCTGTCCTGCTCAGCATTTTTATTGGCACGAATAATTCAGATGCCATGTTTATCAATGTGGCGTTTGTCCATAGCTGGGGGATGGGAAACAGCTAATAACTGGCATTGGTATGTCGGAATCAGAGTTCCAAAAAATTCTTGATAAGCTAGAGCAGTGACTAAAATGTGCTCTGGCCAGAGAGGCAGTTTCTCCTAATTGAGGAATCTGAGGCTCTAGCAGTTTCCCTCCTACCATTCATGGGCCCTGGGGCAAGAGTACAAATGGAGGCCAGCTCATGTGTTCAAATACTTAGAAGTTGATCAATCAAGCTAGCAAAGTGCTAGGCAAAAAGTGTTCTCTCCTCCTACCTTGACAAATACACCTTCGTCACCACCTAGAAGCCCCGATTTGAACTCAGAATTTTCTGAGTCCTTGGAATATTTCTTTTCTTAAATATATTTTTTATTTATTACAGAGAGGAAGGGGGGGGGGGAGAGAGAGAGAAACATCAATGATGAGAGAGAATCATTGATCGGCTGCCTCCTGCACACCCACACTGGTGATTGAACCTGCAACCCGGGCATGTGCCCAGACAGGGAATCAAACCGTGACCTCCTGGTTCATAGGTTGATGCTCAACCACTGAGCACACTGGCCGGGCCGAGTCCTTGGAATCTTAATGATGGAACGTGGCAGCAGGGGAGAGTCAGCCCTAGTCCCCAGCTCTGACTCATCTTTCTACTTTCTGACTTGCTCTTGGACGCCAAGGCAACTGCTCTCAAGTTGCTTCCCCTTTACTGCCTCACCCGTTAGTTATATCTGTCATTTGGTGCCATTTATCTGGCTCTGCCCTCTGGCTGCTGTAGTTAAACCCAATTTCTGCTTCTACTGCTGATTAATCTGTTTCCAGTTGCTTCAGATAATCTGGGTCTAATGCTTATATTTGGCACAGTCCCCAGGCAATGGCAACCCCATTGGATTCCCCTGAGGGCTAGGAATCAGCACCTGGCCAGCTCCCACCTACCTTCTAGCTTCCAGGTCTTATATGATAACCCCTCTCCCCCACCCCATCCACACCACTGCCTCAAATTTAATCACAAACGATGAGCACACACTTAAACAAATTTGGGGTAGACAGAGGTGGGAAGTAGCCCCACCCACAAGCAGTATATTTTTTTGAACGCCGATATTTTTATTTTTAAAGGGTCGCACACTTTAAGAAAAAGTTTTAATCATGTGATTCATGTATAGCATGCATTCCAAAAAGTACACAAAATATGAACAACTTAATAAATTGTAAGGCACATGACTACCAGGTGAACAAATGTCCCAGAAGCTCCCTTGCCTTCGTGTCTCACTATCTTCTCCCAAAAGATACTATCATCTGGTTTTCTTCTTTTTGGATTTGATGCAAATGGAATCAAGCACTATTAATTCCTTTATGAATGGCTTCTTTCACTCAACATGTTGGTGAGATTCATCTCTGATGCATGTGTAGCTCTAGTCCACCCGTTTTCATTGCCGTGTATCTATTATTTGAGTGCACCACAATTTATTCATACATTTTATTGTTGGTGGGCACTGAGGTTGTATCCAGTGTTGACTATTATGACTGATACTGTGGTGAACATTCTTGTAAATATCTGTTGGTATACCTGAGCAAGAATTTGGGACTGTATGTGTCTAGAAGTGAATTGCTGAATCGTGGGTTTTGCATGTTTTAACTTAGTCAATACTCCTAAACCATTTTCCAGAGTGGTTGAACCCATCTTTACTCCAGTTTTCAGTCTATGAGAGTTCTGGTGCTTCCACATTTTCATATGGTTTTCATTGTAAATTCTTCTCCATGATCTAGCCATGTTTGTGGGTTATTTTTAATTTTTTTGTTGTTAATCCTCACCTGAGAATTTTTTCCATTGATTTTTAGAGAGAGTGGAAGGGAGGGGGAGAGACAGACAGAGACAAACATTGATGTAAGAGAGACACAGCGATTGGTTGCCTCCTGCATACACTCAACTAGGGCTGGGGATCGAGCCTGCAACCCAGGTACATGCCCTTGACCGGAATCGAAACCAGGGCCCTTTAGTCCATGGGCCGACACTCTATCCACTGAACCAAACTGGTAAGGGCCAATATAACCATGTTTGTTTTCGTGTTGAAAACTATTACAGCATTTACTTGGGAGAAAAAAACAAAACTATTACACTTTTTTTTTTTTCAAAAAGGGGGATATGATGTTTCTGGAAGGTGCACTGAGTTTATCCTGTGACTTTACCTGTCCCACATATGAGGAGCTCAGGTGCATATTAACTGAGCTGACCTCTCAGTGATTCTTCACTCAGAATCATGATCACCTAACCTTTCACCAAACTGTTTCTTATTCACGGGACAGCTTCCCTCCTCTGCCCAACATAGCATCTGCATCATATTGACAGAATGTAAAGAGAATCCACTGCTGAACTCCAATCCATTTTGCCAGGACAGTATTTATCTGAATAATCTTATTGCGATTACAGGTTCACCTATTTGTCACTTAGATTATTCTCTAAGTCCTTTCAAGGAAACGGACCATATACTTCTTTAATATATACCTTCATCACCTGCAAGAATTCTTGGGACCCCACGGGGAGCAATCAGTATTTGCAAACTGACTGACTGGCTCAGTGTAGCTTAAAATCCATCTTTATTTTTATATGATCGTTTAAGTGATTTAATGAGTGGCTGTCACTGACAAGGCGGTGGGGGACTGTGCATAAAATGACACAATAATATAAAAATAAAGCTTTGCTCAGACACTAACACACAGAACTGCCTCCGTGTACACATTGCTCTTTAGACTCGAGAAAACAATTCTTCCTTTGGTCAAGGGAAGTTGTTTTCATTGATAAAAATAAGTAAATCTACATCCTCTTCTACTGCCTGATTTGAATGCTTACCAAACCAGGAATCATATATAATATTCATTTCAGCAATGAATATGCAGAGAGTGCTGCATCTCTTTACTTAGCGATTTTAAACATTGCAGTCATGTTCATCATGGTGACTGTAGGCTTTTATATCTAAGACAGACTCATTTCTCAAAGTCATATTTAAATATCTCAAACGGTAGTGTTGGCCTCTTGGGTATTGCACAACATACAACAGAAGAAGGAAGGTTAACCTTGCCAGAAAAAGTAAAGAAACGGAGCAGCTGTAGTTATTTCACGTTAGGAAGTGGTGGGACCAGGAAAAAGAAGAACAGAGAATTCTAGCGGAGCCAAGTTTGCAACAAGGATCTGAATGTTGGCTTCGTCTTACAGTAGAGTGTGGGAGTTGTTCTAACGCACTGATGCACTAAGTGAGGTATACAATTTTTTTCTCAGTTGCATGCTTTGTAGGCAAGTTTCTCTTCGGTTCCCTTCCAAAATCTAAACACCGAATTCTGACAACCCAGATGGTTACCTGGTCTTAAACACACACACAGTCTCATACCTATGGTTTTGCTCCTGATTTTAGATTTAGGATAGTTTCATTCACTTATCCATTCATTCATTTGCTTAATTAAATGATCAGGCAACCAATACCCAGCCCCTACTACATGCCAAGTGTTGTGGCTGGTGCTCAGAATACACGGATGCGTCCTAGCCAGATATTATTCAAATAATCACACAAATAATCAGCGTGAGTTCTCTGAAGGAGGAACATGTTTCGATGGAAGTGTGTATCAGAAGGATCTGACTTCGGGAGGCCTGGGAATGTCCTTGAAGAAGTGAGAATGGGTTGATGTCTGTTAAATGAGCAGGTGAGTTAACTAGGTGAAATGGGGGGAGGGAAGGGGAGTTCCAGGAAATGGGAACCGCTCATGCAAGGGCCCTGTGGTGGGAGAGAGTATCATTTACATGAGGACTCAATGAAGGTCAGGGTGACAGGAATGAAGAGAGCAAAGATGTGGGCAGGATCTTGGGGACCCTCAAGGGCTTTGTCCTTATCTTAAGAGCAAAGATGACACACAGGGAAGAACAGGTGGAGGACAGGAAGGAATCCAGTTTCACAGCATAGGTTGTGGGACTCGGAGACATACAAGGAAGAAGGCTTTAGAACTTCTTGTTCTTGAGAAACATAGCCCCTGGTCCACAGCTTGACTCAGTCATGGGTGTCCCCCGACAGCTGTTAGCAGCTGGGCAGGCTGGTCTCCCAGGCCTGAGTGGATAATAGGGAGGATGCTCAGGGGCGGCAGAGGGACACGCTCCAGCGGTCCAGATCTGCTGTTTCCTCTGCGCACAACGAGCCATTTGGGCAGGAAGCCGGTGCTCACTGCTCGCAGATCCAAATGTGTTGTGCTGTAACGGCCTGACAGGGAAGCCCAGTTTCAACGTTAATAGAACACAAAGCGCCCAACCAACTGGCATAATCTCTCCCTTGAAAGGTGATGTGTGGCCTTGTTGTGCCGGGCCTTCAAGTTACAGCTGAGATTAAACGGAGACAAATTCAAAATATGGACATTCTGGACTCTATTTATAATGCTAATATCAAAATACACCATAATAGTGATTCTCATACTCCAAGTATTCAACATTCAGAGATTCAAAAGATCTGAACAAGTATTTTCAGTTCAAGCTGTTGTAGGGCTTAGCATGCTAAGTCCGCAATAAACCGCGGAGGGGCAGGATTCTCAGCGGGGGGAGGTGGAGGAAGAGAAAAGGCAGCTAATTCCTGGATTGGCTGAGATTGCATAGAGCGGGGTTCCTCAGCCTTGGCGCTATGGCCTTTTGGGGCTGGGTCATTCTTTGATCTGGGAGACTGTCCTGTGCGCCCTATCATGTTTATCAGCATCACTCCGCTCGACCCATTAGATGCCCCCAGCTGTGACAACCAAACATATCTCCAAGCATTGCCAAGTGTCCTCTGGGGCACCCCCCTCCCCTGCCTCCACATACACACACCTTTGGAACCACTGTAATTGATCCATAATTAATAAACCCAGTGTGCTTGTTTTGTGAAATAAAAACAAGGATTGTCAGTCATTTGCAGAATGTTTTATATCAATATATTTTTTTTAAATCTGTGCAATGTGGCTAGAGGTTTTTCAAACTAAAATCAGTTTTACTTCTCAAACTATTTAGACACATAGCCTTCCTTGAAACTTCCAAGCCTGGGGCAGGCCCCTGTCTATTCGAGGAGGAAAATTGAGCTTATGGTTTTGCAAGTCAGCTTTGGAACTTTGAGGTTTGAAATGCAAAAGCGGCTTGGCCGTATTTTTTCCTTTGCAGAGGAACAAAAAAAGGAACTGGCTGTTGGCTTTTTCTGTGCTCTGGAGTCTTTAAATATTTCTCCCCATCTCAGCCTCAGTGGGCAATAGGATGGTAAAATGGAAAAGTTCTGTAAAATTTCCCCAGGGAGCGGAGCGCTCTGACAGGGTCCCATGTCCCCTCGCCTCCTCTCCTGGGACAGACAGCGCCGTCCCGCTGCCGCTGCTGCAGCGGGCAGACCGGCAGTGTTAGACTTTCGGCCTCTTTACCATGCTGTACGTGAGCGACCTTGAAAACTGGCAAAATCTCCTTGCATCTCCACTCTCCTTTTTCTGAAACGTAAAAGAAAAGCAGCGACTGCAGTCTTGTCTGAGTGTTGTGGGGTTTAATGAAATCACATTTGGGAGTCTGGCATTGTCATTTGAGGAGTGTTGCTTCTCACCTCCACAAGCCCAGGGCTTTCCCACTATTTTGCCTACTTCTTATTGTTAAATTGGTTAGGTAAGCAGATGTTTCCTTCATTCTTTTTTTAAAAATCCTCACCGGAGGATATGTTCACTGATTTTAAAGACAGAGGAATGGGGGACAGAGAGAGAAACAGAAACATTGATCGGTTGCCTCCTGTATGCACCCCAACCAGGGACCGAACCAGGGGGAGAGAGAGAGAAACAGAAACATCGATCGGTTGCCTCCTGTACGCACCCCAACCAGGGACCGAACCTACAACCTAGGAATGTGCCCTGACTGGGAATTGAATGCACAACCTTTTGGTGTGCAGGAGGATGCTCCAACCAGCTGAGCCACAGGACTGGGGCCAAATGTTTCTTTTTTGTAGTCAGAGATTCAGGATTTAGAATGTCATGGAAGCACCTGTTAAGCACCTTAAATTGAAATCTGGTGAGTTGAGGTTAGATATAGATAAGTTTAAACTTATGTGTATATAAAATATATAAATTGTATAAACTTATGTGTACATAAAATATATAATTATATAAACGTATTTTGTATATGCAAAATAAGTTTAAGCTCATCTCTAATATATAGTTGTTTGTTCTCTAGATGTAATATATAAAATAGATTCAAATTATATATGTATATATTCCAGCAAAAGCAAATAGCCTATGATAGATTCATAATGTGACTAATAATAAAATACCAGCTAAGAATAGTAATATACCATGGCTTACATGATTTGAAAAAGGTTTTGATCTTTTAGATTTAGAAGGTATAAGCCACAGCTACTAAACATGTGAATGGAGTTAGAAAACTTAGTTGGTGTAAATATCAGAAAGCCCTAGAACAGCGGTTCTCAACCTGTGGGTCGAGACCCCTTTGGGGGTCGAACGACCCTTTCACATGGGGTCGCCTAAGACCATCGGAAAACACATATATAATTACAAATTGTTTTTGTGATTAATCACTATGCTTTAATTATGATCAATTTGTAACAATGAAATTGGGGGTCACCACAACATGAGGAACTGTATTAAAGAGTCACGGCATTAGGAAGGTTGAGAACCACTGTCCTAGAAGGAAGTCACTCCGGGCAGCCTGCATGTTTATTTGGGGGTAAAAAAATTTATCTACAGCCCCTGAAGGAACATGAAGAGAGGAGGGCTTGCTTTGTTTTGTGGTCTGTGCTGCTGCTGGAAGCAGGATCGGGCAGGAACGTATTGGTGAGTTTATATTAAGGCTAAAAGACGGATCCCTGGTTAATGTTGAAATTAGCCAGCTACACTTGAGTTAGTCCAGGGGGGAAGGAAGTAAGAACATGAGACCAACATCTTTGAAAAAGGAGCATGATTTCGGAACATTCAAGTGGCAGGAGGATGAGATGTTTGCCTTACGAAAGAGGGTGGGCGGAAGAGATCTGTGAGTTTTCAGATCCTGACACTCTGAAGTATGTGCCCTGAACAGTAAAGGCTTCCAATCCTGTTAGAAATGACACTAATAACCCCACATTTAGGTATTTTGCAAAGCACTTCCCCCGCCACCATTTCATGTAATCCTCAGAACAATCCTGAGAGTGACTATCATTATGTTCACGGAGAAAGCAGCTCAGAAGGGTCAAGCAACTTTCTCAAAGGCCTTGATTGAGAATTAGTGGAGAACCAAATTCTATCCCACACACCAAGTTGCTTTTTCTTAAAAAAAAAAAAAAAGTAAGTAAATAAATAGCTGAAAAACTGAAAGCAGTCAGGATTCCAGGTGGAGTTGGAAATCAATTAGAGTGGTTTTATTTGCTTTTTAAAAAAAGTTTCTTCCTTTTCAACTCATCACCCTTCCCTTTTTAATTTAATTTCCTGCTAGTGGTTTGAGTAAGGTCATTTTTCATTTTAAAAAGGTAAGAAAACCTGTCTTCTTGTTAATCATCCTCTCTCTCCCACACTGAAACTCTCTGTAGGCTCGCTGGCCACATCTCAACATTAGCTGCTGCTGATGTGTGGCTGGGTGATATGTACACGAACAAATACATGTTGTGGTTTTAATTACCGGGATCTCTCCAAGGACCGTCCTGTCCTCCTACGTGTGTGGATTCCAATTTGCCAGGTTTGAGATGCACCGAACAGGAGTCTGTTCCTGTAACCGACAAGAGGTCTTAGCCCAGGAGGCCAGAATCTTTTGATGACAATGTGGCCGCCCTACTCACTCTGCATCTAAACAGCTGCCACTTTCACTTCTGCTTTTTCATAACTTCTTAAGTTTTTTATGTGTTTGTTTTTGTCCTCCACTGATTTGGACACGTTTATACTTTCCGGAGAGAAGTTTAAACCATTTGTGTTACAGGTTTGTTTGTTTGTTTCTCATGGTGTCCTGTCAACAGGGCAGTGAGGATAACATTTTAGAAACTCAAAACATGTGTATACACAACCTAGTACACGCTATTGCTCATCATTTGGCGTTCAACCTTTGCAGTTTCATTGTCTTTAATGCCACATTCGACACCCTTGCTTTGAAATACTTCCTAAGTTTTGTTTTTGTCTTGAAGGTGGTATTTTTTAAAAATATATTTTATTGATTTTTTACAGAGAGGAAGGGAG
>NW_005369915.1:2278082-2289093 GCF_000412655.1 Myotis brandtii
GGGGATGTGCCCACAACCAAGGTACATGCCCCTGACCAGAATCGAACCTGGGACTCTTGAGTCCGCAGGCTGATGCTCTATCCACTGAGCCAAACCGGTTAGGGCGACGGTGGTATTTTTTTAAAATGTACCCTATTCAACTGCCTTCTAATAACACCCTCCCTCAAAATATAGTGGGTTCCTATAATAATTCATATCTATTTATTTCTATCTATCTATCTATCTACCATTATTTATATATATATATACTAAAACTGCTTGCTCCGGAAGGTGGTCTTTTGCCATATGGCCCCTGGGAAGTATCACATGGGATTACCTCGCCAAAGTGACATCCAATCGTCACACGCTAACACGACTGGCCTTTTATGGAGTTATTTTGCTGCCTTTCCACTTCACTCAGACTTGCGAGAGTTAATTATTTAATATGTTTGCAAAGAACATTGAGTTCCCTAGGGAAAGTGTGCCACATAAACGTATATAAATGAATCATGAAAGTCGAGGCAGATTAGCTGGTGAGTTCTTCCTTTTTGCTAATGAGGCCACAGGCTAGTTTTGTGAACTGCCCCCTCCTCCTTTCTGGCGCCTTCTCCTACTTCCTCTTCTTAATTTCCTCCTGTTTAATTCTTTTTTCCCTTCTGTCAATTGTATCAGTGCCTGCCACACTGCGGGCACTCGGTCAATCACAATGATTTAGCGCCAGATCTATAGGTAAAAGTCTTCATTAACTTCGACGGGCGTCATAAGCTCCTCGGAACTCTGGGGTGAGATTAATAATTGGATAATGATTCTCACGCGCGGTGAGAAGGAGAAGCCAGGCTCATGAAATGCTGAGCACGGCGTGGTGATCAGTAGTCGGGAAAGCCCTTGTTAACTGACCCCTTTTCCCTGATCTGTTGCAAGTAAAACACGAGCTCCCGATGCTCTAAAAATTAATATAAATGAAATCAGACTCCTCCTACAGCCTCCCCCCTCTCTCGAGGGCTAGAACAAAACAAGGAGATTGCCGCTGTCTTTCAGGGAACAGCGGACGGATTTAGATCGCGTTGGAAGGAGCGACATACAGTAATTGTTTATTGAATGTTGACGTCCCAATCCCAGTTATTCCTTTACCAGAGATTAGGAGGAATTAGGGAGCAGTTCAAGTCCATCCTGCTGAACCTGACCCAGTTTATTTACCCTGTAATCTTACTTCCAAGCGCGAGAGGTAAAACGAGCTGCTCTTATCAATTAATAGCTGAAGAAAAATGTAGATTTCAAGTTCAATGGAAGAGCTGTTTATTCCAGGGCACTACAGAAATGAAGAGGCGCTCCCCGCTATCCTGGGGAATGGGGCTGAGGGTTCGGGGGTGGGGGAGGAGAAGAGGGGTGCTGAAGATAATTTTTCCTTTTTCTTAAGAGTTTGAATTACTGTGCAATCTTGAATTTTCTAGTGACCTGTGTTAAAGCCCCGAGGCTACAACAGACCTATAATGGATCTATTTCTGTATTGTGCGGCCGTATCGGAGTTAAAAACGGCAGCTGTAGTAGATGCATATAATGAGACCAATGCTTCCTTCTCAATTCCGAGGTCACAACCCTGCTCGGCCTCTCAAAGCTCTTCCTCAGCTCCCTTCCAGAATCCTCCAAGGTTTCTGTCCTGTCCTGAGCAGACACAGAAGTTGCTTTAGGGATATGAGATGAGGGTGAGGAAAAGACTCTGCCCTCACCCCCCAAACCTCCCTGCCCTGCTTTGCCCACCCCCACCCCCATCCCACTTCCCACTATCAGAAACCCTCTCTGGGTTAAGGTATTGTTCCGTGTTCAAATACCTGGGGGAGGTATAACACATTCTCTTCACCAGTCATTAATAATGTAGTGTTCATTCCACAAACATTTGATGTTTGTTGAATTTATTCATAACATGAATGAATGAGAGTCAGGGGGCGAGGAGACATGTTGGAGTCCAGTGCTGCCTTGCCGCTGGGAGCATCCCTCCTCAGGAGATCTCCCAAGTCGCTGCCAGTCCCAGCACTGTCTGCCTAAGAGACAGCTGGGGGCATGGGCACAGCCAGGCGGTGATGATGGGTGGGCGATGCCTGGGAGAGCCGGAGACACAACGGAATGAGTGTGGAAATTCATCCAAAGGCTCGGGGTCTTTGATCTGTTTTGTATCAACCTGAAGCCTTGGGTCCAGTTTCCAGAATTCAGCACAGAGCCTGGCACACAGTAGGTGCCCTGTAACATTGGAGTTAAAAAGTACAGGGGAAATGACAGCATCTGTGTCGTGTTCCAGGGCTGCTGGAGCAGAGTACTCCAAACTGGGTGGCTGGAAACAACAGAAATGTATTGTCCTGCAGCTCTGGCAGGCGGAAGTCCCAAAACAAGGTGCTGGCCAAGCCGTGCTCCCCCAAAAGCCTCTAGACAAGGATCTCTCCTCATCTCTTCCAGCTGCTGATAGCCCAGGTGTTCCTTGGCTTGTGGCAGCAAACCTCCAATCTCTGCCTCCATCTTCACATGGCCGTCTTCCCTGTGTTCACAGGCTATCCTTCTGTGCATGTCCATGTCCACATTTACATCCTCCCATAAGGCCCTCAGTCCTATTGGATTACGGCCCATCCTAGGATCTCACCCAAACTTGGTTACATCTGCAAAGGCCCTATTTCCAAATAAGCTCATATTCACAAGTACCAGGAGTTAGAATACAATTCAACCCACAATTTTCAATGAACTGAAACATGGGTGTGGAAGCTCTTGATGATTGGGAAGTGTTTATGCAAATGTAGGCCAAGGAACTCAGCCTTGCCTTTCCTCCCAACCATTAGGCTACCCACAAAGAGTTTCAGAACAAGGACTGTGAAGTCCAACTTAGGGGTGTGAAGACAAATGAAGGGGAAGATGATAGACAATGAGGTCAAGAGCACGAAAAGACAAAGTTTACTACCTTCATGGGGTTGCCTGGACTGCGTTCAGATCCCGAGTGAGTGAGGTGACCTCAAATACTCATGTGCAAATACCCGGACTTCCCAGAATGGGACTGGCAGGCAGGTGACACCATTCACCAAGGCCACACTGGAGAGAATGGAAATCACTGGTTTACAGTCATCTTTGTGTCTCTTCTTATCGTGGATTCGGAAGGTCACTTAATGAAGAAAAGCTTTAGTAAGCACCAGGAAGGTGTTAAGCAACACATTACTCAGAAGACAGACATGGTCCCTGACCTCCCGGGCCTGGGTTCTAAGGAGCACAGGACAGCAATGTATATATTTTATGTCTTTTTTTCCCTTTCCCTTTTTGGGGGTTAGCACCAGGGAAGTATTGCATTCCAGTTGATTAGGAACCACAAGTCTAAATTTTAGTTCCAGGCTGAATAGTAATTTTTTTTCCTGAAGGTTTGAATAAATCATTGAATCTGCTTAAGTTTCAACTATTTTCAGCATTTCTATGCAAGGGGCATTTTCTTGTTTGTGACGACTGCAATTCCTGGGTTTGCAAAACTGTAATTTTGATAAAGATAGGAGAGGTTTTCATGGAAGAAAGATGGTTTAATTTTCACACTGATTTGACTGCAAAGGAGATAAGTCAGATGAACTATCCATTCAGGTAAACCAGTGGTCGGCAAACTGCGGCTCGCGAGCCACATGCGGCTCTTTGGCCCCTTGAGTGTGGCTCTTCCACAAAATACCGACTTCTGCACATGGGCCACGAAGTTTCAACTGCACTGTATGTGCACGTCTGCACGTGGTATTTTGTGGAAGAGCCACACTCAAGGGGCCAAAGAGCAGCATGTGGCTCGCGAGCAGCGGTTTGCCGACCACTGAGGTAAACCATTGAACCGCAAGATAATAAGTGCATATAATCCATCCCGTTCCCCTTTTCGCTTTGAATGCCAGGAAGCTCAAAGCTAACTATACCATTCAGTTAAAATACTAATATTAGTCTAGGGCCCTGTTTCCGTTCTCTATTGCTGTGAACAAACTTACACCTAAACTCAATGGCTCAAAACAACCATTTATTTTTATCTTTCATGGTCCTGTGAGTTAACAGGACTCGGCTGAGCAGTTCTTGCCTGGGGAGTCACATGCAGCTTCTGCTGGATGGTGGCTGGGGTTGGAATCCTTTAAAGGTCCAACGATGCTACATGTTCAGCATGGTTTGCTCATTCACATGTCTGGTACCTGGGCTGAGGTGGCTGGCGTGGCTGGAGGCTGGCCGAGCACCTCTCTCTCTCTCCACATGGCTAGCTTGAGGTTTCTCAGAGTCCACACATGGCAGCTGGCTTCCCCCAGGAGAAATGCCACCCTGCGTGTTATAATGGGAGCTGTGGTTCATGGCGGGTCCACTTTGTAGATATGCTACCAGAGATATTTGTAACCTTCTATTCTTTATGGTCTTATCAGAGATGTATCTTCCTTTGTGAGCCTTTTTTGGAAGCAGGCAAGTGTGAATAATACACAAACAATGCTTTACTCTTGTCTAGGGCTTGATCATTTACCACGCACCCACCTATGCTACCTTACCTAGTTTTCACGACACCATGGAAAAGCGCCGATCAGCAACTTTATCCCCATTTTTATAGACTTGGAGACTGAGCTTAGAAAAGGATTAGTGACCTGCCTGTGGTAACACAGCTAGGAAGTGATGGGCTAGGCCAGGGGTGGGCAAACTTTTTGACTCGAGGGCCACAATGGGTTCTTAAACTGGACCGGAGGGCCGGAACAAAAGCATGGATGGAGTGTTTGTGTGAACTAATATAAATTCAAAGTAAACATCATTACATAAAAGGGTACGGTCTTTTTTTTTTTTTTTAGTTTTATTCATTTCAAACGGGCCGGATCCGGTCCGCGGGCCATAGTTTGCCCACGGCTGGGCTAGGCCCTGATTGTCGTGTCTCTGACATGACAATCTATGTTCTCAAGCACCTGGCAAAACACTGATGGAGACCTAAGTCTAAAACCCAGGTGTGACTCCTCCACATGCTGCACAACACCTGCTTGCCTCTCCATCGCCCCCGTCCACAGCAGGAGTTTTGGGCAGTGATGTGAGCTTGAGTCCTTGAGCCAAATGCCTAATCTAAACCTGCTCTGCCACCTCCTGGATTGGGTCTTTCCAATGACTCAGTTTCTTCATCTGTAAAATGGGGCTGCTGCTGATGTCATAAGGATTAAATGAATTAATTCATTAAAATAATACTTGATAAGAACTTTAAAAAGAAATCTCTCCCCAGCCGGTATGGCTCAGTGGTCGAGTGTCGACCTATGAACCAAGAGATCATGGTTCGATTCCCAGTCAGGGCACATGCCCGGGTTTCAGGCCTGATCCCCAGTGGGGGGCATGCAGGAGGCAGCCGATCAATGATTCTCTCTCATCATTGATGTTTCTATCTCTCTCTCCCTATCCCTTCCTCTTTGAAATCTATCTATCTATCTATCTATCTATCCACATATATATATACATACACACACACACACATATATACTAATATATATATGAAGAAATCTCTCAGGACAAGCTGTAGAGATAAGTAGCTTCTAAGAGCCACTTCTGTGTGCTTTTCTTGACTTTACCTGGACCTTGCTAAGCGTCCATACAGGTACAGATGATCTTGACGTTTCGTTTGACTTGACATTGTATATTACCGATAGACTGAAAGCTGAGTCGCTGTTAATGTTTGCCTGCGCATCGTGATTCCGGCAGCAGGATGCGGTTATAAAACACCGTCAGGACTTGTAGACACAGCCCGCGTTCCCCACGCTGTCATGTGCACGCACTCTCTCTCCTCCATTATTTACAGTGGCATTCCCGCCCTCAGTGCCCAGGCGCTCTCTCCTCTCACTTCTCTGTCCTAAGTGGATCTGCACATTCACACTCAGCTTCTCTCCACTCCACTCCTTTTCACACGCAGGTTCTTCTCAACACGCTCACCCCAAGATCGCCTTCCACCTACGGACACGCGCCCTTGACCTTCTGCCTTCCAGTGAACTAGTAACTTCCTTCCTCAGACCCTCAGTATACAGATATTTCTGTGCTCACTGAACCTGAAATGTCCCCCTTCCCCAGGTCCCCCAGGGATGGCAGGAGAAGTCTCTGAAGCCATGCCCAGCTGGGCAGGTTGCAGACCTAGGTTTGAGTGAGGCGGCTACGGACACCTGGCTGCACCTGCCCAGCGGGGTTCAGCTCACAAAGCTCTTTATTAATGACCAGAGAATGGACTCCCCCCCCCCCCCCCCCCCCCCCCCGCCTGCCCACCTGGACACAGCAAAACAGCCTGTGTGTAGGCCAGAGAACATCTGGCAGCAGCTGCTTAAGAGGCGAGTGCTCCTGACAGGAGACAGGGCTTGGCTAAGGGAAGCTGCCTGCTTTTTCCCAGCCCAGGGTGGGGAAGAATCCAGCTGAATATGCACCTATTCAGAAGGGCAAAGAGCCAAAAATAACCAAGAGCAACAGCATTTCATCTGACAGGTCCAGAAATACAGCTCGGAGCACACCAGGGCTACAGAGTGTGTGATTCGCAGACCTTCAGCATTCCCATAGAAATACCGGGAACACTCTTAGGTTACCCACACATGAGCTTCCATCCCCTCTTCACCACAGCTTCTCAAAGCAAGGGCTCTGTGGCCCATAGGGAGAGAGGGGGCGGAGTCAGGGACTTGAGGCTCAGAAGAAGGGGTGTGGGGACCTGGATGTGAGGATGGTTTCTGGTAGAATATTCTAAGGAAGAAAGAAATAGGAAGTAATTGGTTAATATGGAGGATGCAAAACAGACAGGAAATGGACTTAGAGAAGGTAAAGCCTAAGTGTCACAGGATACCTGGGAGCACCAACGTTACACGTGGCACGCAGGAGTGAGCTAGACGCTGACGGTCACCCTCGGCAGGAAAAAGGGCCCGGCTTTCCCATCGAGGGGGGAAGTGTGCTGTCTGACAGCAGTCTTCTATTTTTGTTTTATTCTCTCCTATTTTGATGTAAAGGCAAATGTCACAGTTCATTCATCTTTATTCTGAATATCTGCAATTGCAGAAAGGGAGGAGGGGGTGGGAGCGAGGAGAAGGCTCCAGGATTCCTGAGAACCTGACTGCAGGAAGAGCACAGAGGAGCCAACCACAAGTAAAAAAGGAAAAGAAGGAGGGTGGTAAGGAGGGAGGCAGACAGGAAGGGAGGATGGAAGAAAAAAATGAGAAAGGAAGAGGATGGGTTCAATTTTATTTAATGAACTAGAGGCCCAGTGCATGAAAATTCATGCACTGGGGGGTCCCTCAGCCAGGCTGTACCCTCTCACAGTCCGGGAGTCCTCAGGGGATATCCTACTGATGGCTCTGCAGGAGGCGACCAGGCCAGCTGATCAGGGGACGGCACCACCCCCATCACCCCGCCATTGCCGCCTGGCCTCCCTCTGTGGGAGGCGACCGGACACGGGCTGATCAGGGGACGGTGCCAGCCTCCCACCATTACCCCTCCACCACTGCTGGTTGTCACCCCCTCCCCCCATCGTTGTTCCCTCCCTCTGCCCGCTGGCACGTGCCTTGGCTGGCCTGGTGCCCCTTGCTCACCGGCCCCACCCCCTGCCGACTGGTCTTTCCGCCATTCGGTCGATTTGCATATTATGCTTTTATTATATAGGATAAGAACTTTCTAGGCATGAAAGGAATACCTGGAGCTGGTTAAGAAACAACCTCTGCTTTGAAGTCTACTTGGAGGAGGAGACAAGGCCAACAAAATGATAGAGATATGAAACAGGACTAGGCAGTTTCCACATGGGCTACAGGCAATGCTCAGTGGGGCAGAGACATGACCAACTGAGTTTGAACCTGAGGACATAAGGGAAGGCTCCCTAGAGCCGGTGGCATTTGGGCCCAGGGGTTTACGAAGGAGGGAAGTGGGGAAAATGAGCATTCCTTACTCACAAGTAGTGCCCTCTGCTCCCCTCCTGTAACCCACAGGTCAGGTGTCTCTGTAGGGGCCGATCTCTGTACCCTACGTGCCCTCAGTCCCTAGAAATGTGGTTTCCAAGTATCAGCATGGACAGTGACGGTCCAAAGGGACGTTCCCACTGGTGCACAGCAAAATGAGACAAAGACCAGTTAGGCGTTTCTCACAAGCAAATGAGATTCCGTTCCAAGGACTGCCTTTTATTATGTTCTAGGGCAGTGGTTCTCAACCTTCCTAATGCCGCGACCCTTTAATACAGTTCCTCATGTTGTGGTGACCCCCAATTTCATTGTTACAAATTGAACATAATTAAAGCATAGTGATTAATCACAAAAACAATATGTAATTATATATGTGTTTTCCGATGGTCTTAGGTGACCCCTGTGAAAGGGTCGTTCGACCCCCAAAGGGGTCACGACCCACAGGTTGAGAACCGCTGTTCTAGGGCCTTCCTCATTTAGGATGGTAAAAATGCCCCGGCTTTCCAATGAAATAATGTTGATAGAAGATGTTGTAAGTGTATCTGGGGGCTGTTTTTTCTTGTTTGAAGTATTTTTACTTGGCAAGTTGACAGTTGGCCAAGGGCATTGGTCCTGGAGATTTTACTGATCTCAAACCATTTCAGCACCTGAGAACTACGGGCCTAGGATGTCATTCGTGCCCACGGAGGCAAGCAGATTCAGTGAAGGTTCTGCCTGGTTTTAACACCCCCTCCCCTCCAGGCCCCGGATGCTTCTCCCCTGAGCTTCCGTAAGGGACCCTGTTGCCTTCATCCTCATCCATGCTGAGTTCGAGGGGTGTGATAAACGGACTCACGTAAGCAGCAATGAGAGATACCAGATTAATACAATCTCCAGGGGCCTGCACATTGTGGTGGAGTATTAAAACTTAATTCAAACTGATGAATTATAATGGTGGGGTTTTAAACCCAATGGGAAAGCATGGTATCTTTAAAATAAAGGGCCTTCTCCTGAAATCAGACCACACCCTTCAGATTACTGACACAAAGGGCTAGAGAGGCAAGGGCAGTCACGATCTGTCTTCTGGATCAAAATGTCACACTGCTCTGTGAACAGAAATCCTGACCTCTTCTCTGCCCCCTCCAGTACAGAATTCATCAGTCATCACTGCCACCCCGGCTCCGGGCCACACAGCAACCTGCATGGCCCTTTTAGGGAACCCCATTGTGTCTTGGTCAGTTCTCTTCATTCCTGCCGCTCCTCGATCCCTTGGAAAGGGATGGTCCTGCCACCTCTGGATTTCTGGGGCCTCAGGTGGTGCCTGACACACAATAGGAGCACAATGGAAGATGAGAAAGTGAGAGACTGGATATGCCTGATTAAAAATAGCCCAGCCCCCCGCCCCCCGACTGGTGTGGCCAAGTGGTTAGAGCATCCACCCATACACTGAAAAGTCTCGGGTTCAATTCCCAGTCAAGGGCATGTACCTGGGTTGCAAGTTAGATCCCTGGCCCTGGTCAGGGTTGTGAAGAGGCAACCTATCAATGTGTCTCACCTTGACGGTTCTCTCTCTCCACTCCCAGCCCCCTCTCCCTGCCTCCCTCCCTCCCAGTCTCTAAAAAGCAATGGAAAAAAATATCCCCGGATGAGGATTTAAAAGAAATAGCCCAGTCCCCTACAGGGGGGCTTCTACATTGACTACAGTTAGGTAAACTCAAACCCTTAAGGCTCACAGGCTTTGAAGGCTCTAATTCCATGAATCCTGATAACAAACAACCTGAGGGAACCATTCAGTTCCCCCCAAGACCAACCAAGTCCGTGTGCAATGAAGGAGAGAAACTCTGCAGAGAGGCCCAGGAAGACAGGTGGAAACCCCGCGATACTGAGAAGCCCCCGTTTTCCCGAAATGGCCAATTTCCTTCCACAGACATTAAAAAGTAGACTGTATATTTCAGCCCAACAGGATCTAGGTTGAAGTCACCAAATCCTTTATCCTCGTGGGCACCTGCTGGAATGAGTGGTTCTCCACATCACTCAGGAGAATTTGAATCTCTTTGGGTCTGTGGAAGTGGGACAGGGTGATGGTGACATCTGTCAAACAAAGAAACCCTCCAGTGCTCTCATGTGGTGACTGCTAGATGTGAGAGGAGCAGCGCGAACCTTCCTGCAAGCCAGCGGTTCTGGACATGGGGTCTCTGGACCAGCAGCGTCAGCAGTAGCAGGGAGCTTGCTAGGCAGGCAGCTCCTCAAGCCCACCCAGGACCCACTGGCTCGGAAAATCCAGCGCGTTTGCCCAGCCACATGTTGTGTTCACAAGCCCTGGGGGTGATTCGGATGCAGGCTTACATCTGAGAACCACTGATATAAGGCATCATCTTGCAGCCAGTGAGTGACTCTGGGCCAAGAGCCTGCCCCAGGGCCACAGCCCTCAGGTGACCTACAAAAGGTAAGGGATGACTCCCTGAGGAGCTGAGGGTGGCAGGCCTGGAGTAAGATGGCTGAGGGCATATCCAGGTCCAAGGGATTCCAAAATTGGTCAAACCCAGCCCCGGGCATCCCCTATGTACCACCAGCCTCTTCTGAGGCCTTCTGTGACTTGACCTACCTTCTGTGACTTGACCTACCATGGGAGCCGCTCCATCGGGAAGGGCTGTGACCTCTCACACTCCCAATCTATTATTAGTTCCAACCGCACAAATCCACCAGGGCCCACGGGAAGCTTTTGCTAACTTTGAAGATGGGCTGTTTCCGAGCAGCAGCCCAGGGGCCCAACCAGTTGTTTGCGCCGCTAGGCATAGCCATGCCCTGCCCAGAGCGCCAGGGCAGGGCCTGGAGACAGGGGTCCTGCTTTGGGCCCCGTGGCCTGGCGACCCAACCTGCGTCCCCAAGGCCAAGATATGCCTGGATTTTTTTTTTTTTTAAGCTGTTTGTTCACTTCAGGAGTCTCACGCCTCTCATTTGGGGCTTGAGTACAATTGCCTTGGCCTAATTAATTCATTTTCTTTTCCCTCCAAAGTGGAAGCCGGGGCACGTGGATACGAATTAAATACAAACCCCCTTTGGGCGCGGATACTCTGGGCAATTAAAACAAAGAGCGCGGCGGCGGGAGCGGCGGCGGCACCGCACAAAACCCTCGGGAACCGCGC
>NW_005369915.1:2289225-2289626 GCF_000412655.1 Myotis brandtii
TACCGTACCCGCAGGGAGCTGCCCCACCCCTGCAGGTGGACAGGTGGAGGTTGGCCAGGGTCAAAATCCACCCTGAAGGGCTGGAAGCTGGGCCAGTGCGTGGCGCAACTCCAGGGGGCAGACGCGCCCGGCGCCCAGCGGGAATGGCGCCCTCGCCAAAAAAGCAGCCGAACAAAACCCATTGCACCGGCCGGAACTGGGCGGCGCGCCCCGCAAAAGGAGTCGGGGGAGGGGGGGGGAGGGAAAATGCGGGAGGGAGGAAGAGAATGAGAAGGAGAGAGAGAAAAGGAGAAAGTGAAAAAAGAGAGATAGGATGACGAAGATAGAGGAGAGAGAGAAGAGGGGAGAGGGGAGAGGGGAGAGGGAAACAGAGGGAGGGGAGAGGATCTAGAAAAGGAAAA
>NW_005369915.1:2290342-2299248 GCF_000412655.1 Myotis brandtii
CCTCCCCTCCGCGGCGGAGCCCGGGAACGCGGGTGGAGGGGCCGGGGACCTCGCCACGCGGAGTGGGTGCGGTGTTGCTAGTTTTCTCTTTTCCTGGCCGCTGCGCCCCGGGCACTCCCGGCACCTGGGATGGGCACCCGGGTTGCGGAGAGCGGTGCGTGGACCAGACTTGCTCTGTGCTCTTGCTCCTGTCCTTCTCCCTCCCAGACTCGCGTCAGACCCGGGTCAGGTTCCCCCGGAGACCCGGCCTGCCCCCCACTCCACCTGGGATCTTCGGTCACCCTCGTTCCGTCCCCACTCCGCTGCGCACGGCTCTCCAGCCCCTTCCCTATCCGTCCTGAGCTTCCCTTACAATCTTCTCGCAGCTCCTTTTCTTCTCGCGCCCAACTTCGCCTCTTTCTCTCCGCGAATGCCACCCGCCTCGACCCTCCTTTTAGTTCCCACCCTGTCCTCACGGCCCCGACCGCCTTCTGCCAATGCGCCGGGCGAGGCACCTCGGGTTTCCAGCTATCTTCTACTCCCCCATGGTCATTCCGGCCAAGTTGCGGATGCCAGAAAGAAATCTAGTTCTTTGTAACACGCTCACTGCCAGAGTGGTGACTTTAGCTGCGTCTCGAACATTGTCATTTCTGAGAACACGTCTGGCTTATGCATGTCAGTTACGATGTGCACACTTCTTGGCTCCTGTCTTAGTCATCAACTAAATGGCAGGAGCCTATTTTTCAAAACCAACGGCTTTACAATACCAGAGTAACTTAGACCCTCATTAAAAGGTGGGAGAAACACCCTCACTTCCCTTGCTGGCTTCTCTTTCTTCTGCTTTGAGTTCTAAACAATAGTAAATTTACCGAAGGTGACACCCTTCCTGTCCAACCTACCTTATGTTCCAGGATCCTGCAGAGTCCTTGGGTTATCTCGCCATATATTACTCTAAATAAATGAAATGGAAAATGCTGAATCATGAAACTGATGTAATAGGAAATTCACAGAATGTGAAAAAAATTTTTTGAGCAGTGTCATTGTCCAGAATTTTTTTCATTTATGTGATTATCATTATTCAGAGTCTTTCTTCTCAGAAGCTAAAAACTGCTTAGGAGACACTTGCAGGAATTAGAATTTGATTCCAAGGAAATCTGCCACCCAGCCCAAGTTTCTTTCAACATTCTTTACTTCTTGGATGTTTCATTTCTTGAAGCAAGGGAGTGTAAAAATGCAGATTGTACTTCTGCATTTGCATCTACCTGTTGAGCAATCCATGCTTTTCTTCATATTTTAAAATTAGCTGGTACCAAATTTTGTGGTTGGATTTACTTCGTATTTTCATAAGAAGTTGTCAGTTAACATGATTTTTCTTTCACCCAGGAGATATTATTATTATTTAATATTTATGCCACAGGGTTTTAGCACACAGGCTCATAAATAAAACTGCCTTAACAAATGACAGGGTTTCGGGTTTAAACAGATGGTCCCCGTCCACAAGTCACTGGTTACCCACAGAGGCAGAAATGATCTAGTGGAGTATTGGGTGAAACATTAATGTACAGATGGTCTGGAAATGTTAACACCCTGCGAAGAGAGACCACTTCTTGACAATTCCAAGAAATCAGAGTAACTATTGGAAAGCCTAGAGGCCTCTTGGTCTGTGGGAACACAGACAGATGGAAACCAGATAAGAAAGTTCTGTATGGACCGAGGTGGTTTAAGAGAACATCACAGACGAGGGAAGATGACACTGTAGGTAGAGTAAGGTAGTGAAGTGGTGAGGTGGAGCTCTGGAAAGGGAGGTTATAGACAATGCTGTCATGTGGGAAGTAACTAGAGCATGGCTGAATGTCTTGGCAGGCAGGGACCGAATGGGTTTTGGAACTATGGGGCGGGAAATGTCAGTGCCTCCTGACTCTGCCTGCTCCCTTCAGATGGGCCTCAGGGATGTGCTACTGTAAAAACAAGGCTTTTTGCAAAAGCCAAGGAAGCAAGCGTGTGAGTTGGAAGATGGGCTTTCCCTTTTGTTCTGAAGGTCTAGCCACTTGCAAGGGATTTTGCTCTAGAGCAGTGGTTCTCAACCTTCTTAATGCCATGACCCTTTAATACAGTTCCTCATGTTGTGGTGACCCCCAACCATAAAATTATTTTCGTTGCTACTTCATAATTGCAATTTTGCTACTGTTATGAATCGTAATGTAAATATCTGATATGCAGGATGTATTTTCATTGTGACAAATTGAACATAATTAAAGCATAGTGATTAATCACAAATACAATATGTAATTATGTATGTGTTTTCCGATGGTCTTAGGCGACCCCTGTGAAAGGGTCGTTCGACCCCCAAAGGGGTTGCGACCCACAGGTTGAGAACCGCTGCTCTAGGGGAATGTGCTGAGATAGCGACAACAGGTGAGGCTTCTTGACCTTGGAGAGGGTTAGCCTGCAAATTGGGGGAAATGTAAACATCTGCATGAAAAACAACATCTGCAATCAAGAAAAAAATTCTTGAGTGACATGCATTCTGCTCATCAAGGAAGACTTCCTAGAAGAAGTGATCCATCTGGGGAGGGAGGGTAGACAGGTGGAGGGTAGAGGATGAGCAGAATAGCTAGGTAGGATCTCAGGAATATGTAGATACTAGAGGGAGAAAGCGATCTCATAATTTTGAAGCCTAACTAGCAATAGTAGCAATAACAATAATGGGAAGTTGTTTATATGCCTTATCTAATATTAACCTTAGCAATGACCCGCTAAGGGAAGAGTTATGATCCCCATTCAGATGAGGTAACTGAGGTTCAGAAAGGGTAAGTTGCCCTGGGCCACACAGGTAGTCCATGATTGAAACCCAAATCTACTTCCAGAGCCCCAGTTCTTAGCCATGTTAACTGATTGCCTTCTGGATTTTGCTGCTTATAACCCATTCCCCTCATGTATAGAGATGTATGGGCCATTAGCAAAGCATTTGCAATTAGCAGCTACCGTGCAATTGGCCAGGATGTGAGGTCATGTCTAAAGTAGCCTAAAATATACAAGGCAGGAAGCACAGGCCACAGAATAGAAGCAGGATGTTAAATAGGAAAAAATAAAAAATAAAAAGAGGTAAAAGCAGAAGATATTTGCCATCTGTGATGGAGAGGTAAGAGAGTGGGTCTTTATACAGTCCAGAGGCAGCTGGTTGTCGAAGTTTAGCATATGAGTTGGTATAAATGTGTGTCCAAGTGTAGAGCTGAGTGTGCCTAGGAATCCATTCCAAAGCCAATTTTCTGTGATGTGGGGACCAATTCCCAATTTGTGTTTTCCCTACCAATTTTCTTGTTCACAAGAGCTGGAGGTTGAGCGTGGCTTTCTGAATAGGTGCCTTCAAGGCCCTGCCCTCCTGGGAAGCATGCTTCCTGCAGCCAGGCTCCAGAGGCGATGCCCCCCCCCCCCCCCCCCCCCCCCTCCGTTGGCTGGGACAGAGTAACCTTCAGTAGCAGCCTAAGAATGGAACTGTGACTGTAGCTAGGATACTGCCGAAGCATGAATAATTGTGACGAGGCCTGAAAGATAAGTCACGGAATGATACCAAACAGATTTCTGAAAAGATGATCCCTGGTCCTAGCAGCTGCCAGAAAATGCTGAGGTCACTAAAGGTCAAGATGCAGAGAGCCTCCCCAGAGAGGGTGAGAGCCTCAAAAGCAAAAGGTAATGAGATCAAGTCCCCTGAGGTCACCGGTGCTGAGTGGTGTAGTCCACACATGACTTGCTCTGCCCAACAGACCCCTTGCCATTCTCTCTCATCATTAACTCTTACCTTTCTCCAGACTTGGCTAGAACATCCCGAGGCTGCCCCAGCCCCATCTCTGACAGTGGCACTTGTAGAAGACAATCTTGTCCATTCTGAACTTTGGTCTCAAAGTTATAATTTCTTTCTTAAATAAGAAAAGTCTCACAATGGCTAGTATTATTGATGGTCAGCGGTCCTCAAAGTTATAATTTCTTTCTTAAATGAGAAAACAAGTCTCACAATGGCTAGTATTATTGATGGTCAGCGGTAGATATTTGCACTTGTTAGACAACCAGAGGACAAAGAAATAAGAGGACATCAACAAGGCAGACGTATGTGAGGATCATTAGCCGATGGTGGCTGTGTCAGTTTTGTACAGGATTTTCTGTGAGTGACCACTGGTTATCCCTCTAGCAGTAATGTGTGTAACACAGAACCTGGAAAAGCAAAACAGTGAAGAAGCCTCAATTGTCCAGCTTGTGTGAGGGTGATTATGAATATTTGAAGTCCGGAGATCTCCCTCAAGCTTCACATCAGCCAGTAGCTTCCCCATTCATCCTGACCAGAGCTGCTGAAATCTCCCAAGTGATGGTATTTGCCTCTTGCTTTCTAGCCCTTCTGTTCTTGTTGGTAAACGTGTAGGAGCCATGAATTGGCTGACCCGAAGCAGCTGGGAGAAAGGTAGAAGAGAAGACATAAAGAACCCCGGTATTTCACAGAGAAGATGGACTGACGCACATACACCATAAATAGCCTATAGTGGATTCAGTTACCTTGTTTTTTGGCTCATCCCAGTCCCCTAAGAAAGGAACTAAAGGGGCCGGAGGGCCGTGCGGCGTGCAAGCAATGGCGGAGGAGATGCTGACTTGGCAGTTCTTGTCTCCCATCCTCACCCTAAAAAGGGCTGGCGAGGTGGCTCAGTGCAGTGTGTGTGTTAGTGGATAAGATAACATCTACCCTCTCCAGACACGAGGGGTAATGACCCCATAGATGGGAGTGAGGAAAGTCCTGAGACTCCCTCACCTATAGCTAGAAAGCGGTGAAGGTGTAGAGGTAAGTGGGTGAGTTGAGGGTGTCATTGGGGTGTTTCTGGAGGGCAAGAGGCACACCCTCCCTGACTTTGGAGTTAGCAGCTATGGATTTGAATTTTTTATTCTGCTGGTTGACCTTGGGCAAGTTACTTATCCTCTCTGAATCCATTTCATTTCCTCAGCTGGAATTCTCTGTCCCTCACAGGGCTGTTGTGAGGATTAGGTTTGAAGGGAGAAGTTCTATGACGTTCTGTGTGAAAGGATGAGGTTAAACCCGAGTGGGAAAGTCTTACTGCACCTGCCTGGCACACAGGAGCTGCTCAAAGAAACCAACCCAAACCATGGTTCCCCTCGTATGATTTGAATTACTAAGAAATAGCCAATCAAGTCATATCAAAGAGGAGAGCACTCCTACTCCAGCACAGTAGGAATATTGATCGTCATTGCGATGGCATGTCCCTAGCCAGCTCTCAGGTTTGGGAAGGCGCACTGAGCAACTGGGAAATGTTTCCCAAGGCATATCTTGATTTTGAAGTCCATATTGACATCATCGCCCATTCTGCTTAATTGCATGCTTCGTTGACATAAACAGAATTTTTGCTTATTTCTAGTCAGCAGAAATTGGAAAAGTAGGCCTTTTAAGCCAATACAATTACCCTTTGACCTGTGGAAAGTTTGATCCAGCCAGTTTGTAGAGAAAGCCCTCATGAGCCAAGATTTTCCTAGATGACTGATGGGGCAGAATGGACAGGAATGAGAGAAACAGACAATCCATTGTAGTTTGCATATCGGACATACCTACATACACCTGTAAGTGTAAATGAACTTCCCCTGGTGAGATGTGAATGATTTAAGATTTTCCGATCTCTGTCCCTTCCTTAAATAACAAGTGGATCATGTAGAGAAAAGAACCACTCTTTCTCAGTGCTTTAGAATAAGGGAGGGTCATTTGAATAGAGTTTCTTCTTATTGATTTTTTTAAAGGAATCAGATGCAGTCATCCTGAAAGAAGTTTAGGTGGTATTGATAGATTTTTTTTCCCCCTCCATCAAGATGCATAAATTCATCTGTTTCTCGATTCCTAGGCTGAACTGAATGCATTTAGATCTCCAATTTGGGGTCTTTTATCAAGAACACACATTAACCGATCCCTTTCTTTTACAAAAAATTTCAATACCTATACAATTACACAAAGACAAAGGAGTCTGTGTTTTGTGACTGTGTGTGATACTGTCAAGCCTGACTTTGATTAGGGCTTACTTCTGGTCGAAACAGATGTTTGAGGGCTCAGGCGCCTCTCAGAGCTCAGTTCCATTGTGTGCAGAGCAGATCAGTAGCTTCTGAGGTGGAACATCCATGTGGCTGCCTAGATGGCATCATGGGAGAGGCACAGAAATGTCCCCCTGGCCCCCAGATATCTTGCTTACAGCTGCAGTGCCTTTGGCCTTTGCTGTTCAGGCATTATTTCCACCAGGCTGGCACAGAAATGCAGATATGTGACATTACTGCAGTATTTTGTCATTATCACATTAACATGGATAAACTTGCCAGATGAACAGGAGCCTGATGAGGGTGGAGGGATGTGCATCTTAAAATTTTACTTTGTGCTTTTGGCATGGAGAAATAAAAAAAGTTCTAGAATATAGGGTGGATGCCTGAGGGTCTGGAGGGACTGGACAGCTGGGAGTAAGACCACTCCATGTGGGGATGGTGGGTGCCAGAGTGCCACCTTCCCTGACCTCACTCACAGTCCCCACCTCAGCTCTGACCCCCAGGGCCCACTGAGATGCCAGAGGGAAAGGGCTCTTCGGAAGGAGGTTGGTGAGGCTGGATGGAAAATAGAGAATTGTCGAGAACTTGTGAATGTCAGGAAAGGGTGGTGGGGGACTCAAGGTTGGATCAAGTCCTTTGGTTTATTTTATTTTTAAAAAAATATATTTTATTATTTTTTTACAGAGAGAAAGGGAGAGGGATAGGATTAGAAACATCGGTGAGAGAGAAACATCGATCAGCTGCCTCCTGCACACTCCCTACTGGGGATGTGCCTGCAACCAGGGTACATGCCCTTGACCGGAATCAAACCTGGGACCCTTGAGTCCGCAGGCCGACACTCTATCCACTGAGCCAAACTGGTTAGGGCAAGTCCTTTGGTTTATATGCAGGTGCCCTCAGAGCTGTGGAGCAGTGACCTGGGACGGACCACCAGGGCACCTGGTAGAAATGCCCACACCCAGGACTTTATTTCAGCAAAAAGCACTTACCAAAATCCTATGAGCCAAGCCGGAGACGTAACAATGAATACGACATGGACTCTGACCTCGTAATTTCTAAACAAAGGAATGTTTGGGTAATTTTTAGCTTGTGCTAATGCAACCTGGCATGTGAAAATACCTATGAAGGTTGTACACGTGTCATGCCTGTAGCTGAAACTCTTCAAGTTAATTGCCTTGTTTTCCTGGCAGGAAACAGCTCATAACCACACACATGACTTGAGCCAGGAAATCAGCTTCAGCTTAATCAATATTTAGAGTGTGATGTGTTGATAATCAGTGTTGGTTTAGTACATAGCAGAGGTAGCCACAGCTCATGGTGTAGCAGCTGCCCGCTGGGTCGGCTCCAACCCACGAGATGCCAACTTCCTGCATTGCATAGGTGCCCGAAGGACTGAAGATTGTAACACCCTCTTGAGGGGTTTAGACCATGTTCCTAAAGCTACAATATGGTGACTTTATGGTCCTGCCTGCCTGGGGCCTGCACACCTGTGTCAGAGTCAGAAAACATTGCCCAATCCCTGAAGTTGTTTTTCTCTTGTACCCCAGCTGTCAGTCAGGCTTTTCCCACTTCTCGAATAATCTTTCTCAGTCCAGGCAATTTTACCTCTTTGCCCAGTCCAGCTCCAACGTCTCATCCTGCTTAGATCTTTCTTGAGAGAAACAATAGCAAGATGTCAACACCACCACCAGGGAACCTTAGCAAAATAACAAATCAAGCCCCAGCAACTACACATGTAGGAAATTATGCCTAATTGGGTTATTCATCTCATTTCTCCTATACACTCATAATTCCTTTTAAAAAGTATGTCTTCTGTCACTTGGTGTTCTTCCGAACTCTATCTGAATAAAAGTTTGATAATCTAGAAGAGTGGTGGTCAAACTATGGCCCATGGGCCTGTCCAACCAGCCGCCTGTTTTCGTAAATAAACAGAGCTGCACTGGATGAAAGCCAAGCTTATTGGCTCCTGAGTTGATGTGGCTGCTCTCTCTCGATACCACAGCAGAGGGGAGTAGCTGCGATGGACACCGAGTGGCCCAAAAACCTAAAATATTTACTGCGTAGTCCTTTGTTACAGGAAAAGCCTGCTGATCTCAAATCTAGAATAGTGCCATCCAGTAGAAGTATGATGTGAGCCACCAACGCGAGCCACCTGTGTAATCTCAAAATTTCTAGTAGCAACATAAAACAAGTAAACTGAAAAAGGTGGAATTAATGCTGGCAATATAGTTTATTTAACTTACGGTATTCTAATATCATTTCAGCATTATTAACGAGCTACTCTGTGCCCTTCTTTGTATCGGTTTTGAAGTCCAGGGTATATTTTACACTGACGACACCCCTCAACGTGGACCAGCCACATTCCGAGTGCTTAACATGACTTGTGGCCTCGGTATTGGCTCGCATACAGCCAGAACCCATAAGCCTTGGATTTACTTTTACTGCACTTGGAAGCAGGTGGAAATAAAATAATCTTCCTAGAAGTATGTGGAGGTTCCCTTTAAAACAGAATTTCGCGTGAAGGCTCTGGGGAGGGTCTGTAGTCAGGTGTCCCGTACCTTCTTCATTCTCATCTGTCACCACCAATCTGCAGTGATGAGCCGAGGTCTGGAAAGTCATGGGCCATCAAGCAGAACTGAAACCATGCTCAGCACATTGCACTTACTAACGCAGAAAAGTGGCTGGTGCATTTTTAGGAATAAGATGTAAAATAATGGCCTAAGCTCAGTGGTCGGCAAACCGTGGCTCGCGAGCCACATGTGGCTCTTTGGCCCCTTGAGTGTGGCTCTTCCACAAAATACCACGTGCGGGCGCGCACGTACAGTGCGATTGAAACTTCGTGGCCCATGCGC
>NW_005369915.1:2299425-2321739 GCF_000412655.1 Myotis brandtii
TAGGAGTACCCTAATTAAGTTAATAACAATGTACCTACCTATATAGTTTAAGATTAAAAAATTTGGCTCTCAAAAGAAATTTCAATCGTTGTACTGTTGATATTTGGCTCTGTTGACTAATGAGTTTGCCGACCACTGCCCTAGCTGGTTTGGCCCAGTGGATAGAGCGTCAACCTGCAGACTGAAGGGTCCTGGGTTCAAGTCCAGTCAAGGGCACATACCCAGGTTGCAAGCTCGATCCTCAGTAGCGGGCATGGAGGAGGTAGCCGATCAATGATTCTCATCATTGATGTTTCTCTCTCTCCCTCTTCCTTCCTCTCTGAAATCAATAAAAAATATATTTTGAAAAAGAAAAGGAGCCAGGCTTCTGGGCTTGCCTCTGCTAAGCCACCAGCTCGGTGATGTTGGAGACTGTCACCTCTTGGTTGCCATTTCATTGTCCAAAACTTGGGGTGGGCTGGCTCGTCACCAAGGGCCCACCCGCTCTAACATTCTCTACTTCTAATTATAAGACTATTTTTGTATCTGTTCTCCCCCCACCCCTGTAATTTGGAAGTATAAATGAGAACCTAAAACAATTCAACCTCTTCCTAAGGGGTGGACAGTTGGACTTTATACATTTCTTCCCACAGGCTTCCCATCAGGAATCAAAGAGAATGGCCAGCCTTTCTAGTCTCCCTCCGCAATTTGCAGAAGCCATATTTTCCATTTTTATTTTTTAGGACTGATGATGCTTCCCTCTCCGCCCTCATTTTGGGGAACGTTCATGTAGTACAAAATTAAATAGATATGTAGGCATGGCCAGTGCTGGTCTCTCTCTTACCCTGTCTCCTGGTCGCCTCGTCCTTCTCCATATGGGCATCCAGTGCTGTGAACCCAAGCAAATATGTCTATATTTCTTCTTCTTCTTTTGAACCCAAATGGTACTTATGAACTTTGAAGTTTAAAAATAAATAAATAAATAAATAAATAAACCTTGAAGATCATCCTGTTTTCTGTGCAAGAAGATCTTTCTCCTGTCACTAGCTGTATTGTACTCCAGAAGGAGATGCACTGTAATTTGCCTAACCAGCCCTGTCTTGATGGGCATTTAGCTTTTCCATCTTTTGCTGTTATAACCAATGCTGCAGTGAAAAGCTGTATGTACATGATTTTCACAGATTTGATTATATTTGTAGGATAAAGTCCTAGAAGAGGAATTATTGGGCCAGGGGACGGTGCAGTTATACCTTTGGTAGGCATGGCCTGATTGCAGTCCACAGGGATCACCCCACCAGCAGGATATGAGGGGCCATGCTGCCCTCCACTCCAGCTGCTACCATGCATTATTGGGCTTTCTGATGTCTGTGACTCTACCAGGTTCCAAATGGCATCTCAGTTCACTTTCAGTGTGCATTTATTTCTCTTACTATGAGTGAGAATTTACTTGTCAATGAACTCAGTCGTTTGCTCATTTTTTTTGCTTGGCAGCTTTGCTTCTGATTGTTGACTGTCAGTGCTTTAAAATAGAAACACCATCCCCTTTTACAGAAACTTTCTTTGGTTCTTTGCCATCAGTCGAATAAAAGTCAACATTCTTTGGGTGGGGATTCAACGTCCTCCAGAACCAGGATCCTGTCTTATTTTTTCAACCTCATATCCTCACGTCCTTTCTATTCTCTGGCCAAACCCAGCTGCTTGCTTGCCCCCCAATGCATCTGCATTTCCCTGCCTTCTTGCCCCTACTCAAGCTGGTCATAGTACTTGCAGTGTCTTCCCTTTGCCTCTCTACGTAAAGAACTTCTCTTCATCCCTCAAAGCCCAAATGAAATATTCCTTCCATAACGCTTGTCCTGGACACCCTGGTCAGAGTTACTTTCACCTGGGGCTGTGTTCCTTTAGGGCTGGTATATAGTTTAGACTGAGGACTGGCCAGGTTCTGCTTTGTGTTACAACTTTTTGTAAACACGATTCCTTGATACCATCTTTCTGTCTTAGCCACCTTGGCCTCTCCTACAGCCCTAAACCAGAAGTGAAGAAAGGGCTCCCTAGTTCGTCCTTCTTTGGAGAAGACTACAGTGACCTTTTAAAAAAATTGTGCTAAAAATATTCATAGTATAAAATTTTGCCATTTTAACCATTTTAAGTGTAGAACTCAGTGACCTTAGAGTACATTCACAGTGTTGTGCAACCATCACCATCACCCATCTTCAGACTCTTCATCTCGCAAAACTGAAAATGTGCCTGTTAAACAGTCATTCCTCTTTCTCCTCTTCCCCCAGCCCCTGGCAACCGCCATTCTACTTTCTGTGTCTATGAATTTAGACTACCCTAGGGACCTCATATAAGTGGAATCATACAGTGTTTATTCTCTTGTGACTAACTTATTACACTTAGTAAAATGCCCTTAAAGTTCATCCAATCGTAGCATGTGTCAGAATTTCCTTCCGTTTTGAGGCTGAATAATATCCCATTGTGTGTAGATACCGCTTTTGTTTATCCATTCATCTGTTGATAGGCTTTGAGTTGTTTCCACCTTTTAGCTATTACGAATGATGCTGCTGTGTGGGTATATGTCTATGGACATATCTCTTCCAGCCCCTGCTTTCAACTCTTTGGGGTCTAATACACCCAGAAGTAGAATTGCTGGATCATATGGTAATTCTTGGGTAGCTTTTTGAGGAATCACTGTACTGTTTTCCACAGCAGTTGCCCCATTTTACATCCCACCAGCCATGCACAGGCTCCTGTTTCTCTACATCCTTTCCAACACTTGTTTGTTGGTTTATTTGGTAATATATTTTTATTGATTTCAGAGACGAAGGGAGAAGAAGAGAGAAATAGAAACATCAATGATGAAAGAATCATTAATTGGCTGCCTCCTGCACGCCCCACACTGGTGGTTAAGCCCGCAACCTGGGCATGTGCCCTTGACTGGAATGGAACCCGGGACCCTACTGAGCCAAACAAGCTAGCGCTGTTTGTTTTTATAGTAGCCACGCTGATGGGTGTGCCGTGGTCCCAAGTAACCTTTTTGCGATTGTGTTTGGGGTGCCTGAATCACAAAGTCAGATTTAGGAGATCTCTCTTAGCACCTATACATCATACCCAAAACATTGCCTTGACTTCATGACCAAACTTTCCAGATTTCTTCTGGAACGAATGTCCACATGGAGAGGGCTGGGTCATTCAGACAACTAGATAAATAACCAGGCAAACAAAACCTCTCCTGGCACATGTTGCACCAGCCACGGTGAAAGGATCAGACAACACAGTCTGTGGTCCCTGCATGCCCGTGTGTGATTTGGAGCAGCAGCAACCTCCTGCTGGTCCATCCATCATGCGTGCTTGTCCTGGCTCAGAACTTACGGAGAAAATGAGGCCGGGTTGGAGTCCCCGCCATGTTCTCTCTCGGGTGCACTTTGAGCTCTTCTCCAGCCCTCTGCTTTGGCTGCCGCTCTCCAGCATTTGCAGTCAGGACAGTAGTTTGGAAATGTCTGAAGCCCGATTGTTCTCTTTTTCACTCAAAGGCAGACTCATTGTGCCTGGATGTGTTAGGAACTGGCTCCTCCGTTTGGAAACCAGCTCTGGAGTGACTGCCACGCAGTTTGAAAGGCACGTTCTGATCAGCAGATGCTACTGAGTCTGGGGAGAGAGTTAATGTGGCCTAATCTTCATGTGTATTTGTGTGTGTGCATGTGTTGGTTTTTCTCCAATTGCTCAGTAGTGATTTCGACATCTTTTATCTTCCTCATTCGTTGCTTTATGGACATGGATTTTTTTTATCCCAGGAAAATCATGATCCACATATCTCTCTATATAAAAGCCTAAGCGACCTTTACAAACGGAGGACCGGCTGGTAGCTATGATGTGCACTGACCACAGGGGGTAGATGCTCAATGCAGGAGCTTCCCCCTGGTGTCAGTGTGCTCCCACAGCTAACCTCCCGCGGTCCCTCCCCCCGGCCGGCTGGCCCTAATTGGCCCTGATCACCGGCCAGGCCACCGGACCCCACCCATGCACAAATTCGTGCACCAGGCCTCTAGTCTGTTAATATGATCATTTTTAAACTTTCTCTATATCATTTTTCTTTTCAGAATTTTGTGCCGTCTTGGGGCCGGCAGACCTCCCTGACGACGTCAGTGATATCCAACACTGAGCAGAGCGTGGCTTACAAAGACTTCATTTATTTCACTGTCGTTGAAGGAAATGTTCGCAACATTTCTGAAGTCTCGGTTGAGTATTTGTGCTCCCAGCCTTGCGTTGTCAATTTGGAAGCGGTTGTCTCATCCGAGTTCAGGAGTAGCATTCCTGTGTACAAAAAACGGTGGAAGAACGAGAAGCATCTTCACACCAGCAGGACACACTTGGTGCAGGTGAAATTTCCAAGCATCATGGTTTACAGAGATGACTATTTCATCAGACACTCCATTTCCGTGTCGGTGGTGATACTCCGCGCCTGGATTACTCACAAATACACTGGTGGAGACGTGAATGTTAAATGGGACGAAAACTTGCTACACGCTGTCGCGAAGAATTATACTCTGCTGAAGACGGTCCCGCCTTTTGAGCGCCCTTTCAAAGACCATCAAGTGTGCCTTGAGTGGAACATGGGTTATATTTGGAACCTTCAGGCAAACAAGATTCCCCAGTGTCCTCTTGAAAATGGTAGGTCACTTGCCTTGCCAGGTACCTAATTCATTTCTTCAGATAGCCTGTACCATAAGAGGGGGAGGGGAAAGTTCTTATATTAGCAGTTGGGGGAGACTGAGAGAAATGGAGCCTGTAATTTTAGACTTTGGGGATGAAAGGGGAAAAGTGGAAAGGTGAGGTGAGGAGAGGAGAACGAGTTGGAGAGAATAGGACTGAAGGTGAAAGAGAGAGAGGGGCAGAGGGGCCATGGAAGAGGGACCTTGAGAGGTTTGGAGGTTTTAAGTTGGAAAGGAGCATTAATGCTACTGGAACAAGCATTGGGAAGACCTTCCTCCCGTCTCCCCTCAAACACCCTTTCAGCGTCAGTGAGCTTTAGTGCAGCATTGCTTCCCAGCCAAGCGGACCTGGCTTCCGCTGCTGGCTCTTCCACTTTCCTTCTGCCTGTGTAATTTCGGAACTCTTGGAGCCTCAGTTTTCCTCTCTGTAAAGTGGGAGTAATAAATAACAGTTTTCTCAGAGCAATGTTGTGAGAATTAAATGAGTTGTAATTTGCTTAGCACATAATGAGCGCTCAGTGAAAAGTAGCCGTGATGATGGACGATAGAGTCCAAACTCTGCATTTTATCCTAAATGCCACATGGGCACAGCCTCTGAAGGATCCGTACACGCGGCTCCTGTGCCCTTCTTCAGTCTCCCTTAAGCACTGGCGTTGGACCTCTCTGACTATACACAGTTAGAAGAAGGGGTCTGAATGTTGCTCTGTTGGTGACAGGGGCACCTTGCTCTGCTGAGTGTCTGCCAGCTCTTCTCTGTACCCTGCAATGGGGAGCCATCCTGGGCATGCTCCCAGGAACCACCCGGGTCTAGTAGCGTTTCCCAAAGTGTGGCTCTAGGACACACTGCAATAGAATAAACCAGTCAGGACTCTAGCTGCAAATGCAAATTCCCAGCTCCCATCCATACAGACTCAATCAGACTCTGTGGGAGCAGGGCCCTGGAATCAGCATTTATACATTCTCATGACTGTTCTGATAGGACTCCAAGGTGTGAGAACCTCTGGACCAGGGCTGGAGCCGAGGGAACTTTGGTCTAGAATTACTGTGGCCAGACCCAGGCAGGGTTGGTGGGTGGAGGAAATCCATGGGCCTGTGACTGCAGACCCTTCCACAGGGAGCGCCTGACACCTCCTGACCTTCTAGAGGACTGGTGCCGGGCAAGGTGACTTAAGGACACGGGGAAACAGCATTTCCTGGGGCCACCCTCACACAGCCCCACATATAATGAAAACTTCAAGGCCTGCGCAACTATATATAATGCCTGTCAGAGGCCACTTTCCATAGAACCAACACATTTGGCATTAAGAAAATACTATTTTGAGATAATTACAGATTCATAGGAAGTTGCAAAAATGGTAACAATTCTATGTATCCCTCTCCCACCCTCCAGCTGCCCCTAATGGTGACATCATCCATAGTGAGAGCATGGTATGGAAACCAGGGAAGGGGAAACTGACTTGGAGCTAAAACTCTTAACTCAACTACAGGACTTTATTCAGACACACTCCTCTCTCTCTCTATATATATATTTGATTGATTTCAGAGAGGAAGGGAGGGGGAGAGAGAGATAGTAACATCAGTGATGAGAGAGAATCATTGATCGGCTGCCTCCTGCACTCCCCCCACTGGGGATCGAGCCCGAAACCTGGGAATGTGTCCTGACCAGGAATCAAACTGTGACCTCCTGGTTCATAGGTCAACGCTCAACCACTGAGCCATGTCGGCTGGGCCAGACTCCACCTCTTTCTTTGTGTACTTTTGTGTGTGTGCAGAGTTCTGTACAATTTTATCCTACGTTTTGTTTTAATCTCCGTGTTCTGTGTCTGGCTTATCCCATGTGTGTGCGGTGCTTTAAGTATGAGATACCTGGAAGCAGAAGGCGAATCCCTTTCCTGCGTGTGTTCACGTCGGGTGTTGGGTGGGTAATTACTGTTGAAATCGCGGAACGGCATGCATTTTGATGATCGGTGCACATCCCTCTCCCAGTCAGAAGCCCGTCCCAGCGATCATCTGGGTGGCCTTCTGCAGGGGGACCTGGTTTGTTAAGGAGAAGGAGGCAGGGGGCACACACAGCCACAGTTTTGCTTTGCCTTCGATTTTGTCAAGATTTAATGATTCCATTTTGTGTTTGGCCAGATCACATATTTCTCATTAAGGAATGACTGGATTGCAAGCTGGAAGTTTTCAAATGAAGTCATTCACGGCCTGGCTGAGTTCTTGGGGCACCTGATCATAGCCTTACAATGTCTTTTCTTGGCCCTTCCCACATTCACAAGGCTCAGGTTTTTCTCCCCATTTCTTCGGACCATGACCTATGGGGCGAGAACTGATCTAATGCAAGCATAACACAGAGCAAAATCTTTTCTAAGAGTCAGAGTCACTGAAAACGGGGGAGTTCGTGCACCCTCAAACCAGCTCTGTTGTGATTTGTTCACTGTGAATGGGGAACATTTCCTCTCCCTCCCCCCCTTTAAAAGACAATCAGAAGAGCAGCCCTGTGGAAAGTGCCCATCACCTCTGTTCTCGACCTCAGCTGTGCAGGGGCCAGGGGTCAGGCCTCTGGCTTATTCTTTGCAGGGACTCTTGACTAACACAAGTCAAGTCAGAACAACAAGCTGGCATTAGGGAGCCGCGTGGCGCCTTTCATGTCGGGTCCCTGCCTGTAGCCGGCACTGGTGGCAGGTGTGGGGAATGGTTTCTGTGTCAAGTGCCTGGTATCCTATATGAGGGCGCTGCCTCTGGACTGAAGTATCTCCTTTCTGCTTTCATTTCCTTTTTCCTTTATAAAGAGAGTGAGCCACAGTCCCCGTGCGCGGTGGTGCCGTGAGTAAGGCTGGAGTGACCGTGCACCAACGGCCGAGGCGAGGCTGTGCCCACGCACACTCCTCTGCAGCTGATCTCCGTTGCCAGGACCCGTCCCAGGCCAGGCCGGGGGTCTGATTTTCGGTAGAGATGCAGCAGACCTTTGTCCGGCCCTGCTGCGAAAACTTACCCTGGGTCAGAAGTGGGCAGCCTCTCAGGACACCTGCGTGCTCGGGCTCGGCCACCTGCATGCTGGTGCACCTGTTCCTGCTACATTCCAGGCGCATGGGCCGTAGGTGGCCAGGTACACCACGCCTGTGGCTCTACGTACTACTGTCCATTTCCTTAAGGGAGGGGACCAGGCCTTAGCTGTGGTCCCTCACCCATCACATGTGTGCCTGATTCATGCGTGAACTCACCCAGAGAGAGAAATCCACCACCCAGGCGGGTAGCTGTAGGCCCATCAGACTTCTCTTCCTATCACGTCCTACTATGAGAGGCCAGCCAGGCCTGTTCCCTCTGTCTTCAGACTTTATGGCATATTCAGTTTCCTCTGACCACCTGCATTGCTGTCATGTGGTCTAAACCGCCTCGGTCTCTGTCTGGACTGTGGCCACGGCCTGCAGGTGGCCTCCCAGCTTTGCCTCCTCCCCGACATAGCAGCCAGTGCCAGCAGGTTCCACCACCTCCCGCGGGCAGTTGCTCCCATGCCAGTCACCAAAGGTCAGCCCGTGTCGCTTACCGTGGCCGGTGGAATCTGTTCCTGTCCCCTTCCCGCCCCATCTCCTGCCATGCTTCCCGTGCCCACCTGTTCTAGCCACGGGAGCCTGTTTGCTTCTCCACGAATGTACCAAGTTCTTTCCCACTTCAGGGCATTTGCATTGCTGCTCCCTCCTCCTAAGATGCTCCTGCCCCACCTCTCTGACCTCATCACACCTCTGCACAGATGGCATCTCATCAGACATGACTTCCCTGCCCACCTTTTCTAAGACAGCAGCCCCACCCCTGCCACCCCACCCCATTGTTATCACCTTTCTTTTCCTTCATCGCCTTATTGCCACTGAACATTGTATTGACTACCTGCTATTGCTTTTTGCTGGTTGCGTGTCTTCATCCCCGAAACGCAAGCTCCGTAAGGCCAGGGCCCTGGATTGTTTTGTTCCAGTGGCACAGCGCCTGTGGGTGTCAGGTGCACAGTGACTATTTGTCGCTTGAGTGATGAGACTGAGTAATGAATGCTCTTCGCCAAGGGGCAAGGACCTTTCTCTTATGCTTATGTGTGACCGTCACACTGTGACAGCATCCTCACTCTGCCGTGTTGCCACATTAGGGAGCGTGTGGGGGTAGGCGGTGGCTGCGCGCCTCCCCTGGGGCTCCATGCACACACTCACACTGCAGTTTCCCAGGTGGGGCCCCTGTGGGCTGTGCTGGTTAAGGCTGCAGCCTTCGGGTCAGCGATCCTCCTTTGCAGCCGCACTTGAGCTCGCCTGCACCTTGTGCGCCTGCCCTTGTACTCTGAGTCTGATTAGTTTGATGCTGCACCCCTATGCCTTGGCTAAAGCAGGTCCTTTTACCTGGATAGCTGCCACCCCTGACTCCCACTCCCCACCAACATCGCCCCCCATTGCCACCTGCCATGTCTTCCTGGCAAAATTATGCCCACATTTCGGCAGGCAGCTCGAATTTCAACCCTTCCCCCACCCCACCTCGAAGCATTTTTCTTTTCTTTCTTTTTTTCTTTTGGATCCCCACAATCAGAAATGAACTCTCCACCCTTTGGCCTCTCCTAGCCCTCTGTTGTTCCACCTCCCCATATGATGTGTGTCATGTTCAATTTAATTAGACAAAGGTTGATTGAGTACCTACTGTGTACCAATTTCTTTACTAAATCTGGGCACTCAAAAATGCAGACACCATCTTTCCCTCTTTTTAGATGATTACGCAGGAGGTACATACAGCTACCAATAGAATAGCTACTTCCCATTACTGCCAGGCACTGTGTGAAGGGCTTTCGGTGGGTATCTAATTTAGATCTGCCCAGTTCTCTGGGTCATATTTACAGAGGAGAAAACTGACTCAGAGAGATAGAGTAATTTGTCTAAGGTCACACAGCTATTCACAATGGAGCTGGGATTTGAACCCAAGTAGTTTGGTTCCCAAATGCTACACTTAACCATTAGTCTCTGCTGGGTGATGCCATGGAGTCTAGCTTTGCTAGACTTCTTCACAGAGGAGATGACATTTGAACAGAGACTGGAAGGATGAGTTGAGTTTTCATAATCAGAAAAGGAATGGAGGGAAGGGCATCCAGGCAGAAGGGACAGGCACAGAGGAGGGAGTGCAGGCTGATGGGGGTGTTGTCGGCGAGTCTGCATCCCTTGATCTGAGGGATAGCAAATAGGTTTCGTCTTGCATGCTGACCCAGAGTGGTTGGGTGTGGCTGCCTCCATTGCCATGTTTCGAAGGATTCTGAGACTGAGTCTGTGCCTAGTGAGAGAGAGTGCCATGTGGATGGAGCACCAAAGTCCACCACAAGGTGAAAATGTGGAGGAGTAGCACTCCTGCTGTGTGTTTGTTCAGCTAGAATCTCAGGTGGAGATGAGCAGTTCAGGAAATAAGACTAGAAAGGCAGGTTGGAGCCATGCCAAGGTGTGCTAAACATTCTGCCCTGCCCTAGCCAGTTTGGCTCAGTGGATAGAGCGTCAGCCTGTGGACTCAAGGGTCCCGGGTTTGATTCTGATCAAGGGCATGTAACTCAGTTGCAGGCTCCCGGCCGTGGTTGGGGGCATGCAGGAGGCAACCAATCGATGTGTCTATCTCACATTGGTGTTTCTCTCTGCCTCTCCCTCTCCCTTCCACTCTCTCTAAAAATGAGTGGAAAAAATATCCTCGGGTGAAGATTAAAAAACAAAAAAAAAAGAAAGAAATTTCTGTCCTCATGTTTGCCTGTATGAACATTTTTCTAATCTTTCCTTTTAGTTCAAAAACTGGGGAGCATGGCAGTTTCCTTCTTTCCCACTCTTCTTTCCTTCCACTTAAAATGTATTCTCATCTTCAGATCTGTTGGATTGGAAGAATGGTTTCTTAGAACAAAATTCCATTATAACAAACCAATAGAAGATTAAGTCAAATATTGGAGCCAGACTCTGCCTGTCTCTGTGAAATATCAGTTTATGCAGCAGGATTATTCAAGTCAATGACATGATGATACTGTCTGTAATTACAAGAACTATGTATTGGGCACTTTTAGAAGAAGAAGAAGAAAAAAAGACTTAGTTCCTTTGTTTTTCCCCCAGTTAATCACAGTAGCCTGAATTTCCCCGTAAGAACACTAATTAATGCCTTGTATCTGCATTGCCCTTTATGATTCTCAAAACACCTTTTCCATGCACATTGCCTCATTTAATCCTCATAATATTCCTGTGGGAACGAGTATTATTCTCGTCCTCTCTTTACGGAGGGGAAGCCCAGGCTCAGGTGCGTGTTTAACTGGAGCCCGACTTCCTGATGCTCCTGCTTTGCTATTTCAGTCTTTTACTGAAGTATGCTCATGCAGCCCTAGCCCAGGTTCCAAATCAGAAGGAGCACCCTTTGTTTTAAGTTGAATTTTCACCGATGTGTATCATCCTGTTTTCCTCCCCCCGCCCCCTGGACTTTGTCTCTTTGAAGTGGACAGAACGTTCGTGAAGACCCAGGGCGGGGAGGCCTCTGAATATGGCCAGTCCCTTCTCCCTGCCAAACAGAAATGCTCAGAGAATATGGCCCTCTTCTCTTTTAGCCAAAACAGTACCGCATGCACCCGGTTTAAAAAGTTGAGATGGTGTAAAAGGGTTTGGGGGAAGAGCAAGCTCCCACTCCCCGCACCCCCACACCACACTCTTCTGGCCCCGTGCCTAGAGGCAAACTCAGTAGCACTCATTTCTTGTGTCTCCTCCCAGAAATGTTCTCTGCACCTGTGAACATTACGTGGATGGCCCCTTCTCTTCGTACACAAGAGGGAGGACACAATAAACGCTGCCCCGCACTCACTCACAGTGCAGCTGAGATTTCTCTGTATCAGCACGTGCCGCACAGCCTCGTTCTTTTCAATAACTGCTTAGCATTGCCTTGCCCGAAGGTCCTTGATTTAACTTGTCTCCTGTTGATGGTCATGCAGGTCATTTATACTCTTTTACTATTAACAGCGAGGTTTTGCCAAACATCCTTGTGCATGTATCTTTTTGCACACATGTGTATGTTTGGAGGAAAAATGACTAGGAGTGGAATTTATTTTATTCTTAAGACTCCTTGTCTTGAACATTTCACAGACGCCCTTAGTCACTCACTTCCCTGCCTCGCATCTTTTGGGGGAAAGTTCTGACCGAAATCGCACTTGCTGGAGAGTAGGGTGTTTGTTCTCAGTCTTCGGTTTTAAGGAAAATAAAACCCCCCGCTCACCACTGTCTTTTTAATGGCCCGTGTTTGGAAAGCATTATTGAGTTACCTGCGCTTTAGCTTTCCTTCTCCAGGTTGAAAAATCTTAGCTTGTTGTCCTCCAGGTTCTGTTTACAGATTTATAGTCATAGTTATTCCTTGCAACAAGACTGTTTCTTAACTTCTGCACAAAGGATCTCAGCCGCATTATTGTGACATGTTTGATCCACACCCAGAATAAGGCTTTGTTTTGTGGAAATGGACCTTCCCCGGAGCTCTGGTCACTCAGCTGAACCGGACAATGGGCTACTTGATGTCCCAGCCACCCCCACCCAAGGGTGATATTCAAAATACTTAATGACCAGGAAGAGGTGGGGGGCGGGGCTCAGTCGGTCCCCAGGTGCTAGCCCTAGTGCTGAAACAGGACATTGCTGGAGCCCTGCTGAGCCAGGCTCCAACCTGAAGGAGAGGCCAGGGTGGGTGGCTGCTGGTGGGGCCTTGGACATATATCTGTATTTAACAACTAGTGTGGCCTCACAGGGGCATGCCAGCTGGACATCAGCCCTAGTTCTCGGAGAGGCCTTGTGACATGTGATGTGGTTTAAGAACAAGCCCATTGGTCTGTAGTGGGAGACCAGGTTTGTGTCATACCTGGGTCCCTTATTAGCTATACAGCTTTCAACAAGACCTCACACTTTCCTTGTCTTCAAATGAAGGAGTTTGCACCACATGATATCTAATGCCTCTTCTTGCTCTAAAATTAGAGGAAATAAAACAAAACAGCCAGGCAGGTGTGGTTCAGTGGTTGAATGTTAACCTATAAAGTAGGAGGTCACAGTTCTATTCTTGGTCAGGACACATGCCCAGCTTGCGGACTCAATCCCCAGTAGGGGACATATAGGAGGCAGCTGATCAATGATTCTCTCTCATCATTGATGCTTCTATCTCTCTCTCCCTCTCCCTTCCTCTCTGAAATCAATAAAAATATTTAAAAAAAAAATAAAACAAAACAGTCAAGGAGGCGGGTTCCAAACCTGAACTTTTTTCCTGGCATTTTATGTTTATGTCGTAATGATGGCCTTTTCCTACCCAACTTCTTCATTCCAGAAAAGCCAACGAAATGGATTTGGGGGAAGGACCTGAAAGAAGAGAGACTGTTATTTGGCTTAGGCAGCATGGGCCACATTCTAGAATTGTGGAAAGTGTTGGGCCAAAGAGAGGTTCAAATCCTGACTTGGCCACAGCGATAGTCATTTGTTAGTTTTTTCATTCGCTCAACTCACTAAATATTTCCAGAGCTTCTGTCAAGTGTTGGGCACTGTTCTGGGCTTTGGGAACGGAACAATGAATGACGTGGTATCCCTGCCCTCTTGGAGCTTACATTCTAGAGGAGGTTGGACAAGCCACTTCACCTCTTTGGAGCTCAGTTTTCCCAGCTGTGAATTCTTTCTTGGTGATTGACATGGGTTGTTATTCCCCATTCTGGTAACTAGGAGAGCCACCACTAACCAGTTGCAGCAGCCACAGGCAACAACTAGAAAAGAAGCCTGTGTGTTCTCCTAGGCTTGATGAATTTGGAAGTCCTTTCCTGCCACAAAACTTCATTCTCATTCATTATTTCTAATTGAATGTAAAAACATAATACTACTGAGGGGAAATTGCAATAGAAACTCCAAATCATAGAACTATGATTGAAGCTACAGATTTTATAAGAAAACCACCCTCACTTTGGCCTTGTTGGCTACAGAAGGTGTGTGTTCTTGTAAAACGATTTTAGATCTTTGGGTCTTAGGTTTTCCTTCCACCCTGTCTTTGCTGCAAGTTCCCCTGCTCAACCTGCTTTACTTTGATGCTGAGCTAAGGCCAGGCTCGTCAACATTCACTTTTCATTCCTTTCCCTTTGGAGACCTCCTTTATAAAACCGCCCTTTACTGGAGTCAGGGCAGGCAGAATCAAATCCTGCTCATTTTGATAACTGCTGCTAATACCCACTGGATAACTCAGCAGCAATCACTAGCAGAGGGCCTGGGGGAGGGGGGCCTGACATGGCCATCTGGTCTCTTCTGTTCTAATCAACACCATGGAAGCCAAACCAGGGTTGGGCTGATATCAGCCTCTTGGTGATTTTTCCCCCTCCCAGATTCCAAAGACACACTTGCAGTATTTTTATTTCTAATCCCCCCTCCCCATCCCCATTACCGACCAGCAAGTCCAATGTGCCCAACTTGAGCTCAAATTGTAAAGAAAAAAAGTTTGAAGTGTTTCTGTTGGAAGTGATAACGCCACCCTTTTGGGTTTCCAAATGCATCTGTACATAACAAAACAGGTAGATTTGTGGGCACCGAGGGAATTTGGCTTACTGAATTCTATTAGATATGTACACAGAAGTCTGAGATTATGAAAACTTTACTCCTATGATTTCCAAGTGTTAATGATCCAGAGGTACCTCTTTCTATGATAAAACACATTTTTTTTTTCATAGAGAAATGAGAGCTGGGGTGTTCATCATCCCAGATTGAGGCTCCCATAATTTGTGCTATATTGGCTTTTGGTAACTTGTACAGAAATCAAACCTTCCCTCTCCAAGAAGCCCAGGGAAACAGAATATTTCCACCATTTTAATCATGGACATTTAAACCGAGGAGTACTTTAAAGCAAGAGAAAAGTGATCTTTATTAATAGGTTGCGTTTAGTGAATTCATTCTTCTTTCCGGGGAGAGAGGTATAGGAAACAAGAACTTGACATTAGCCTTGTTTAAAGCAATAGGTATTAAATATAGATGAAGTAAGTCAGTTCTCCCTTTAAGATTTGTTATGGACACCCTCTTTTCTAGAGCCACAGAGCTCTCCCACATTTGCAAAATGAAGTGGAGGGCTCTCTATTTGGTTTTGAGGGGTATGGTTAGTAATATTTGCTAGGGTATTGTGTTGAGTATATTAGGAAAGTCTGCACATTCTCCCACATTTGCAAAATGAAGCGGAGGGCTCTCTGTTTGGTTTTGAGGGGTATGGTTAGTAATATTTGCATAGGGTATTGTGTTGAGTATATTAGGAAAGTCTGCACAGAAGAAAAAAAATAACTCTGCAATTTTAAGAGCATGGATTCTGAAGCCAAACTGCTTGAGTTTGAATTCCAGCTCCACCTCTTAATATATAACCTTCTCTAAGACTCGGCATCTATTAAATGGGAATAATAATAGACCCCATCTCATAGATTGTTGTGAAATTAAATGAGATTTTTCCCTGAAATGTGCTTCGCATGTTGCCTGGGCATAGTCTAAGTGTTAAATAAAAGTCATTATTTTGGCAGCTGTTCCTCCATTTCTTCACCTAAATGAATTTACATATTTTGTACATTAAGTTGTTATTATTATTTTATAGACTTGTGGACCGTAGTGTATGCTGCTGAAGTGTTAGCTTACTATGATGACACAAATTCAAAAGGCTTTTCTTAACATTAGAAGGACAGCATGTAAAATGGTTAAGCACCTAGGAGCTGAGCTCGCAACGCGAAATGTGGGTCCACCAGTTATTAGCTGTGAGACCTTAGGCAAGTAATTTTACCTCTCCACGCCTCGGACTTCTCTGTAGAATGGGGGAAATAATACAATCTACTGTATGGGGTTGCTATGAAAACTAACTGGGATAGCTCTGTAAAGTGCTGAGCAGGTGTGCCTGGTATATAGTCTGAGTTCGGGAAACGTTTGCTAAGATTCGCAGACTGTTTCATTTCAGTGTTTGACTGGAGCTAGGCAGAGGGGTCCAGGAAGAAGGTGATTTGGGAAGCAATGCTTTTCTGGAGATAATTGAAAGGCAGCCGTCTTGTCTTTTGCAGATGTGGTCACCCTCCTGGGCTTTCTCTATGCCTCCAGTGGAGAGAACACAGGCATCGTGAAGAAGTTGCCGAGATTTCAGAACCGTGAGCTGGAGGCCACCCGGCGCCAGCGGATAGATTACCCAGTGTAAGAATGGGCAGAGGGTGGGGACTGGGGGGACCATGCCCTTTTTGTTGTTGTTAATCCTCACTGAAGAATATTTTTTCCATTGATTTTTAAAAATTATATTCTTATTGATTTCAGAGAAGAAGGGAGAGGTAGAGAGAGAAAGAAACATCAATGATGAGAGAGTCTCACTGATCAGCTGCCTCCTGCATGCTCCCTACTCAGGATGGAGCTGCAACCCAGGCATGTGCCCTGACTGGGAATCAAACTGTGATCTCCTAGTTCATAAGTCCACACTCAATCTCTGAGCCACACTGGTTGGGTTCCATTGATTTTTTTAGAGAGTGGGAGGGAGGGAGGGAGGGAGGGAGAGAGAGAGAGAGAGAGAGAGAGAGACTGATTCGAGAGAGACACATCAATTGGTTGCCTCCCACCTGAGCCCTAACCTAGGCCAGGGATTGAAACTGCACCCCAAGCACCTACCCTCAAGCTGGAATCGAACCTGTGACCCTTTGGTGTGTGGGCCGATGCTCTAACCACTGAGAACACCACTTTGGGCTGGCCAGGCTCTTTTTACCTGAGGACCGGAATCCCTTAAGAAGACAAGAAAAACGTTTTGTCATATGCTTTGATAAAATGTTGAGATCTACATGGCTTAGGCAGGATTTGTGGACCGGAAAACTTCAAAGTATTCCTGAGTTATTCTTGCACTTACCAACCCTCAATTTGCCTTAGACCTTCCATGTCACCGTCCCAGGAAACACAAGTGGTGGGGGGCAAGGTGTGGGGGCCTGAGGCGTTTGCAGGGTTTCGAGGGCAGCCAGTCACAGCCAGCACAGATTGCAGCCTTTGTCCTGCCTTTTCTTGTCTTGGAAGATTGGATGAGCTGCTGGAAATCACACCATTTCTGATCATCGTTGATTTCAGCAAAACCTCAGATATATTTTTTTTCCTTCTGCTGAATTAAAGATGCTGCAAATGGTTCCTGGTTCACCTCAGACTGGATGGATTTAGCAGAGTGATTTAATTCTTCCCCGGCTGCTGGCTGTAGAAAGATCTTGAGTCACTTTACTGAGCGTATGTTCTTGCTAAGCTTCCTTGTAATAACTTATCTTCATGAGCTTGCTCAGCTGGGTGGGTCAGGAGGGAGCTATGTGGCACCATCTGTCTGCATATCTTACCACTGATTTGGAGGCCAGATTATAAAGCCCAGAATAATCTAAAGGACTTGTTTGGCTATATCCCCAAAGAGCTTGAGGCCACTGCCACTTTACCCCCAAACTGTGACTCGGTTACTGGGGTGATGGAGAGAACTCTGTGCCTTTGTTTTGACCTTGATTCCTGTTTTATGTGCAAAATGCAGTTGCTCCCCTGCCTCATCTCTGAGCTGCTGGTCACTCACTCAGTGTGTGACATCAAGCAAGTGTTCAGCAAATATTTGCTGAGTGATTGATGGGTCCTATATCTTGGCTAAAATTTATCCTAGTTGATGACTGTTATTTTATCCTCACTCCACAAATCACAGATGTACAATATTTTTTTCAACTAAAATAGCCCCAATTCAGAAATGAAATAATTAGATTAATTGTCCCATATTGGTCAGCCAGAACTATGATACTCAACCTAATGTATGCCTTAAAATAGTATATATGTGTCCCAATTAGCATATAGTGATGCCATTTGCAGATTATGGTGCTCTTTCTACCTTACACTTTTATCTTTGAAAGAGACAAAATTGCTCAGAAAGCCCTAATTATGTTTTTCTTTTAATCATCGAAATTAGAATAGCTTCTTATCAAATCACCTCTTATTAAAATCCAGATTCTCATTCTATGTCTGGCTTTAGAAGCCTTAATCAAGAATTTAAATGGCAGGCATGTGAGGTTCTCATAGAGGCACAGAAACAGAGGTTTAGGTGCAGGTAGAATGTCTGCTAGTTGAGTACCATGATGCTTAACTCCTGTCTTTTACAGTTTCTATAACTATACCTCCTTTGTCTCAAAAACCAAGCTTCGCAAGCTGATCTCCCCGATGAACACGAAGGCAGATCTATCCCTTCATTAAAAAGAAAGCAATTTACTTGGTCATTGTTAACTATAATTACCTGTGCGTGGACGATACAATCTGCATAATTTCCTCCCCCTCACTCTTATAGGTTTACTGTTTCATTGTGGCTTTATTTACTCCATTATTGCAAGGCCAGTCTCTGCGGGATTCTGTACTTTGTTGATTCCAACGAGATGTACGGCACGCCTTCTGTATTTCTTACCGAAGAGGGTAAGTATGAAATAGAACCTTAAAACGATATCGTCATTTTCTCATGCTCTGTCTATTGGCATATATGTCTGTCTAGAATAAGGAAGATACTGTCAACGTGGCAATTTAGTGGGAGTGATGGTTTTCAAATGCAGGCTTCAAATTAAACTTTTTTTTTTCTGGAAGCTTAAAATAGCTGTCTCTTTACAAAGGAATGCACACATGTAATTTTTTCTTTTTTTTTCTTTTTGGCTTTGTTTTTGTTTAAAGGGAGAAGGAATGTGAGCTAGTCTGGTAGCTTCTTAGGATAATTGTTGAAAAGGGGTATCCACTTCATTCACCATTTATATATATATATATATATAATTTTTTTGGTCATTTTCATGAGGTTTAATTTTCCTTTTAGGCCTCTTGCATATTCAAATGCATCTTGTCAAAGGAGATGACCTTGCTGTGAAGACGAAATTCACCCTGCCTTTGAAGGAGTGGTTTCGCTTGGATATTTCGTTCAACGGAGGCCAGGTACCTACGCACGCTGCTCCGCGACTCCTATCGGCATCATCACTTAATGTGAAGCATGGCTGTAAAGTCAGGAAGCAAGACAATCTCTAATAGCAAATTTGTGGCAAATGATAAACTCCTTACAACTATACACTTTTTCAATCAAACTTTTATGGATGGAAGTTTAAATCATAAGAATCCTATCCCATTTAATTGGCTCTTTAAAGTGCTGCTTTCAACCATACCGTGAACAAGTAAATAACATAGCCGGCTATATAGCCACAATTATCCGAGGAATCCAGCGCTTTTCCCCTGGCGAGATAGGCTTTGTGGAGATAAATGTTAACACAGCACCAGCCATGTTTATATAGTGTCATTGGATCTACAGCCTTTTTTTTTTTTTTTACAGGAAATTTATTAGTTAGTGGAGTCAAGAAATGGTTTGACTGTTTTTGGCAGTTGAGACAATTGCTTATGTTTGGCATAAACAGACAAATAATAATTAACAAACCTAAGTGATAATCCTAGTGGGACGAAGGGTGTTTATCTACTTCGTACTATAAAACACTGTTCATAACTGTTTCAAACTCTCATAAGGCAGATATTATGGATTATGGCAAATCCGCTGTTATAATTGAATACAATTCCCTTTTTCAATCTACACAATGTCAGTATGCTACCTTTTTTTTCTGGTGACTTTATTTTCTCAGCGGCTTTTCTTATTGATTTGTGATTTTCCGGCAACAAAACTGGAAGAGACTTCTTGTTTGTCTCGTGTATTATTAGATGGTACGCAGACCTCCCTGGGTGGCTAGGTTTATCTCATTTCCTTTTTCTGAAGAGAAAAGAAATCAGGTCAGTCCTTGTTGCATTACTGAGAAGAGCCTGTGAGATGTTGGCTAGGGTTGTTTTTATGTTAGTTTATTTCTTTAACGATGTTAGGTGACATCGCTGTGGTCCGTGTTTTAGCTTCTCATTTACATGATGTTGTTGATGGCATAGCTTGGTTGCTGCTTTTCTCCTAAGGAGGACAGCTTAGTACTATGTGTCACTTAGGTGTCAAATCATGATAGAGCAAATCACAGATCTTATTTTGCACCTGCTGTATGCAAGACACTCAAGGAGCTTATAGACTATTTTGGGGATTAGCATTAAGCGGGTGAAGGGATGTCATAAGGTGAGCTTAATTGCCAAATGACTCACATTGATTCGGAGACGAGAGACAGCGCTTCAAGCTGGGATGCTCAGGGAAGCTTCCACAGAGAAGGTTCCTACAGATGGGCAGAATGAGAGGCAGAGGAGAGCCGGGAGCATTTTGGCACATCGCTGGGGGTGAGCAGAGAAGCCAGTTTGACCGGAGTAGAAATTTGTAGACCGTGGGACACTAATAGTAGAAAAAACTGTCTTCAGGGCTGGCATGTGGAGAATCTTGATTATCATGGAATTTGGGTTTCTGCTTGCAAAGCAGCAGGGTGTCATGGAAGCTTTGAGAGCAGAAGAAGAGTAAATCAAAGTAGTTCTTTAATTAAAGAGAAGGATTCAATGGCAGAGCACATGCTCGGATAAAGCAGGAGAGAAGAATTAGGCAGGCCAGATGGGATGGAAAGAAAAAAGATTTTTTTTTTAGTAGACTTTTTATCTGTTTCCTTTCCATTCCATCAGTTCTGCCTAAAAAATGTAGGTCCCGAAACAATGCTTAATTGTTTTCCTACACAAAATCCATCTCTGTGGTGGGATGACCATATTCATCACTTTGACTAAAGGGACAAATTGAATGAAAGTGAACAGTTGGATTAGAGAAACCACTGGTTTGAGTCATTTTCTTCATTTTGTAGATGGCTGAGTTGGGTTGGTTTTTATGGGCTCGTTTGTCTTTCAGAGACACAGTGTTGTAGGCACATCTTTGAGAGCCTAGTTAGGCCAGCACATGTTTGGTAAACACTGGCTCTGGGCTAGTGCCAGGAGGATGAAAGAGCTTCTTAACTCCAGGGGTTTGTGTTGGAATCCAAGACACCGAGAAGAATACCTGACAGTTAATGGCAGCTAATAACATCCGGGACACAAACATTGTCACCATTGAAATGACTTGGGAAAAGAAGGTGGGAAACGGAAGTGCGTGAAGCCAGTCAGCATCAATTTTGTCCCCCACCCCCACTCCCACCCCCCAAGGCTTTCATGGAATTCAATAAAAATTTCAAAAACTCCTTGTATTTTACGCATTTTCTTGTCTTCTTGCCTTCCTTCCTTCCTTCCTTCCTTCCTTCCTTCCTTCCTTCCTTCCTTCCTTCCTTCCTTCCTTCCTTCCTTCCTTCCTTCCTTCCTTCCTTTTTTTACGATTGTTAAAATTGATTTTTAGAGAGAGGAAGGGAGAGGGAGAGAGAGAAACATCAGTGTGAGCACAAAACATTCATCGGCTCTCTCTTCGGCTTGTAGTTTGGAAATCTCTGAAACCCACCAGGAAAAACTGCTTTACAGATCTTTTTACTACATCAAGTCATTTAGAGAAATTAAATTTCTTAAGTCTTAAAATACACACAGGGCTAGTAAACTGTTAATTTTATTTTTGCAGAAACTGATCAGGCAAAAGGCTATGCACCCCATTTTGAGTAATTTATATCCAGGACTATATTTATGATGTGGGGTGTTGAGGCATAACTGATTCTTGTGTATCTCTCCCACCACAGATAGTAGTCACCACCAGCATTGGACAGGATTTGAAAAGTTACCACAATCAGACCATTAGGTAAGTGTGATCTTTCTTGTGATTCAAATGTTGCTGAATGAGGGTTAAGGAATCTTCATGCCTTAGCCTTCAACCCTAACGTAATTCGTTATTCTCACACCTCCTTATTCAGCTTTCCAAGCATGGACTAGCCTGCCCTGGGCTAGTCTTTGTACTTTTCTTTCTTTCTCCTTTTTACTGTTCACAAACTCTCCTTTTGCCCCACAACCTTTTTTCCTAAGCAGGAGAAACTACTTCTCTCTCCAGATCGCATTGTAAATTCTTTCTTTCATGGCACTTCGCATTATTCATTTTCTTTGAAATTATCTTCTACGAAGGATTCTGAAAAATAAATCAAAATATTAATGTTGCTTATTGAGAATGGTTGGTAACATTGGCCTAGTATAAGACATAAAAGCAGACAGTCTTCATATTTATGTTTATAATCTAAATTTGAAATGTATGCAACTATTGATATTGGTGTAACTTTTCATCTTTATAGAACTGTTCTCTATAAGAGTTATAGAAACTGAGAATTGGGTCCCTTGCCTTGTATTTCATAATTTTTTTGAATTTGCTTCTTTATCCCTGTATAATAGCAAGTGTTAGTGGCAGAACCATGGGGCAACCTTCTTTAGGAACTCAGGATACCTCATCATAGTTTGATAATCCTATGTAATAAAAGCCTAATATGCTAAGTGTCTGGTTGTCTGTTCAACCAATCAAAGCATAATATGCTAATGATATGCTTAGGCCGCTCAACCACTTGCTATAACATGCACTGACTACCAGGGGGCAGACGCTCTGACCGGTTGGTTAGCTTGCTGCTGGGGTCTGGCAGATCGGGACTGAGCGAGACGGGCCAGACACACCCTGGAGCCCTCCCACGGTCCCTCCCCAACTGGCCAACCTCCCTCATCCCAATCCCACAGTCCAGTTCGAGGGACTTCATTGGTGCATGAATTCATGCACCGGGCCTCTAGTGTGTGTG
>NW_005369915.1:2321764-2322030 GCF_000412655.1 Myotis brandtii
TTTGCTTAAGAATGGGTCTAACGAACAGAAACAAAAATTACCAGCTTCGAACATATAGTATTTTTTAAAATGTATCAGGACAGTTGGACACCTTGCCTGGGCTGGGGTGGGGGGTCATTCCTTCCTCCTGTAGTCATTGACTACACCAAGCACAAAGCTGCCTTTCCAAATACCTCCATTCACTCAAAGGCCCCTCACAACCCATATTTTCTTGAAAACCAATTATTACAGAATGGAAAGCAAAAAGGAGGAGACAGGGGAATAAA
>NW_005369915.1:2322224-2347199 GCF_000412655.1 Myotis brandtii
AAGCTGATTCCTTTTAGGCCCTGGGCACATAGAACAATTCTTAGAGTCATGGCCGGATTAGAGGATTAGAGTTATATGAAAGGCTAAAGAAGTGTTATTCCTTAACCTGCACAGATAGGTCAGTGGTGACTTGATAGCTCTATTGTATGTAGACCGAGGCCCAAGACTGGAGCAGAAGTCTGCAAGTGCACTGATTGGATTTAGACCAGCCCAAAGGCAGTTGGCAGGTGTGAGTTTTGCTGTATATAACAGGTGGCTGTGAGCTCTTTTCTGAAGAGGAGAATAGGAAGGCCCAGGAGTTTTTTGCTTTGGTGAAATGGATGATAGTGGCTCTTTGGAAATCCCTCGAGTGCCCTGTAAAGGGGGCTCCAGAGATTCAGGGTTTGTGTTTCAGGATATGAAGTCTAAAATAATCCCTCCCTCAGCCCAGCCCAGCCAGTGTGGCTCAGTGGTTGAGCGTTGACCTATGAACCAGGAGGTCATGGTTCAATTCCTGGTCAGGGCACATGTCTGGTTGTGGGCTCAAACCCCAGTGGGGGTTGGGCAAGGGGCAGCCGATCGATGATTCTCTTTCATCATTGATGTTTCTATCTCTCTCCCTCTCTCTTCCTCTCTGAAATCAATAGAAATATATTTAAAATAAAAAAAAATAATCCCTTCCCTTTTCTCCCTTGACACCCACCTCCAACCCCAGAACATTTATGACAACCAATCGAATTTCATAGGCTCTTTTTCATTTTTTATGTAAAGTTTTTCTTTCCTTCTAAATTCCAGAAATCTAGAGGCTGACATGACTGAATCATAGACACAGAGGTCACAGTCTGACCCAGAGCTGGGAACAGGGTGAGGTGAGAAAGGAAAAAAACAAAGCCAACCACCCTCAGTATTGTATTAGTTTGCTGGGGCTGCTGGAACAAAGTCCCACAAACTGAGTAGCTTCAACCACAGAAATGTATTGTCTCCCAGTCTGGAGGCTCGAAGTCCAAGATCACGGTGTCAGCAGAGCCATGCTCCCTCTGGAGGCTCCAGAGAAGGGTCTGATCCAGACCTCTTTCCCAGCCCTGGCAGTTCTTTGACGTGGGCAGCATAACCCCAATCTTCACATGGTGTTCACATGGTGTGCGTGTCTGTCTTTGCCCAAAGTTCCTCTGATTATGAGGACCCCAGTCACATGGGATTAAGGGCTCCTAGCATGGCCTTCTCTTAACTTACTACATCTGCAATGACCCTATTTCCAATGGGGCCACATTATGAGGCCCTTGGGAGTTCAGACTTCAACATATGAACGTTGAGGGGGGTACAATTCAACGCATAACAATAATCATGGTAACTAACATTTACTACACTATTTTCTACAATCAAAATTAATGTCAAGAATCCATAATGAACAGAATATCACAATATTAAGAAAAGACAAAATCAGTGTGGTCATAGAAGATTGTAGAGATGAGGGCTGGTTTCCCGGTATATACATACCAATCCAACATCCCAGGTAAAACACTGAAGTGACTCCTTACTTGGCAATATTGGCAGTGCCCACACCTATGAGTGCCCTCCCCACCACCTCAGCTGCTCTTCCCTGGTCCCTGGAACCGCTCCCATCAAACTAAAGAGTTAACACCAGGCTCATTGGGACCCTTATGGTTAGATATTTGGAATTGCACTTTCAGAGTGGGCCAAGCCAGTGGACTGAATAGTCCAGATGTTTCTAGAGGTTCCAAGGAAAGCCTCTTCACCTTTTTTTTCTATTTGTTCTTGAAGTAAAAACATAATGGCACCTGCTCTCCCACAACATTGGTATAGGAAGGTCAGTGACTAAGTGCTCAAAAGTGCCGTGCTACCCATGCATGAAAGGCTGCCAGTAACACTTGGTGGCAGGTAACAACTGCAGACCCGTATAGTGTCGAATTCACTCACCTGTCCATCCATCCACTCATCCATTCGTCCGTCCATCCATCCATCCATCCATCCAACCAACCACCCACCCATCTAGTTTATATTCACTCATTCACAGCATCCACGTGGCAGACACAGTGCTGAACTCGGACTAAATACAGTCAGTCCCTGCCTTCCTGGAGCTAAGAAGTCTAGTGGGGGAGACAGATCTTCAACAGATAAATTCACAAATAAATTTAAAATGACAAATTGTGGCAAATGCTAGGAAGGAAAGGAGTAAGGCAGCCTGAGAAGATGACAAGGGGTCAGCATTTAGAGCAGGTCCTGAGGGAATGACATTAAAGATGAGAATTACTCTGAGGAGTGAGGGGGGCAGCTAATTGGTGGCTCTAAGTTCCCCTGTGAAAGCCCCCTCGAGCTGGAGCTGTTTCCTGATCCCGAGTGAGGTCTGTTTAACAGCATTGGCTGCCCATGCTCTGCAGTCATAACCCAGGAAGCTCTTCTACGTCCAGATGAGAGTAGACGTCTGCCGGTGTGTCTGAGGTTTTCGAAAGGGACCGGCCTGGGCTCTGGAAGATCCAGCTCAGCTCTTATGTCAGAGAAATGGATGACCATCGTGCAGTGCACCCTACGAGGAATCACTTGCAATGTTTGTGCAGCCTCTGAGGATTTTAGAGGAGAAAAATGTTGGAGACCAGGCTGGAAAGATCTCCTATTTGGTTATATTATAATCATGATGAAAAAACTGAAAAACATAACCCAGTACCATAGGCACCAAGTAATTTATTGGTCAACTTCAGTTAAAGCAAAGTTTTATTTTAAAAAGATACCTTAACCATTTTATTTTAATTAAAAGATAGAAATGAACAATCATTGCCAGTCTTTGCAGGTAGGGCCTTTCCTTTGAATATGAATCTCCCGATCAGAGTTCTCTCTGATCTTTTGAGTAAACGGCATGCAGTGTCTGTTTCTTCCAATGAAAAGAAAACAAAGACACATGTAAAATGATCAGAGCCTAAAATCCATCTAGATGTCTTCAATTTCTTTTTCCAACCTTTTACAATTGTCCTACTTCCACAACAACTTTTAGTAACCTTTTTTTTTTTTTTTTTTCAGAGAGGAAGGGAGAGGGATTTTTAGTAACCTTTTTTTTTTTTTTCAGAGAGGAAGGGAGAGGGAGTAAGAGATAGAAACATCAGTGATGAGAGAGAATCATTGATCGGCTGCCTCCTGCATGCCCCACACTGGGGATCAAACCCACAACCCTGGCATGTGCCCTGACGGGGAATTGAACTATGACCTCCTGGTTTATAGGTCAATGCTCAATCACTGAGCCACACTGTCTGGGCAGTAACCATTTTTTATCTGAGTCTCCTCGAAGTATTCAACTCAGAATGAACAACTTCTTTTTTTACAGAATGAACAACTTCTGCCCCACCCATATTTTATTGGGTAACATAATATTTAATTATATTGTACAATTAAGTGACCATACAATTGGCATTAACATGTTTGGAAACTGCCCTAACCGGTGTGGCTCAGTGGTCCCGGGTTCGATTCTGGTCAAGGGCATGTACCTCATCGATGTTTCTAACTCTCTATCCCTCTCCCTTCCTCTCTGTAAAACATCAATAAAATATATTTTTTAAAAAAAAACACATGTTTGGAAACAAACACATCTGACTTGTACTAAGCATGTCACTCAAGCGGTGGTAGAAAAAGTCCGACAGTGGACTAGGATAATAGTAATAATCATGAAGTTATGGTGCCTACCATGTGCCAGGCACTGTTCTAAATGCTTTGTTTAAATCCTAGTTCATTGAATCCTCTCAACAACCCTGTAGACAGGTATTATTATTATATTTATCCCATTGATAAAATGAGAAACAAGGCTCCAGCATGCAGGGATGGGCCATCAGGGGAGCGGGCGGGCTGGTTAAGCAGAGTTCCTGAGAGCTTTTACCCCAGAAGCATTGCTTGCTATCCACGGAGTGCGGGGGATTGTCTCAGGAGGGCAGTTCAAGTCTTTCCTTGGAAAACAGAGTCAGTGTACACTCTGAGATGATAACTTTGTGGTCCCACCTAAAAAAAGTGGGGGGAGGAGACCGTCATCTTCTCCTGGCCCCTCAATTCTGAGATTCTGCAAAGAGAACTAACGGGAGAGGAAGCACTTCTTTTCCATGTGAGTTGCCTTTGTCTACAGCGCATTCCAGAGCGCTCATTCCAACTGCCCTCAGTTGGTGCTGTCTGCACGGGCCCATCTCGGGCCCATCTCGTCACTCTTTTGTCTCCCTCTCCAGCCAGGTGTGCCTGCTAACAGTCAGTCCATCTCCCTCCTCCCCCTCCGCCCACTGCCTCATCCTGCTTGTCTTTTTTTGATCCAGCCGCTGGTAGCTTTCTCTGTCCCCATGAGCATCACCCTGGCCTGTTGCCCCTGTGGCTTGCTGGGCTCCTGGAGGCCTGCCTGACATTTTATGCTCTTTCTTTCTGCTTCCATCTGCCCTCTACGCTTCCTGGCTCTTTGCTCTTTGCCTGGCTTGATGTCCACCCCCACCCACTTGCTGTTCACATATGCTCTCATTGCACCTTTCCTATTTTAATTTTTAGAGAAATAGGCAATTAATGCACATGGTTTTAAAAAAATAAAATTATATGAACAGGTATACAGTTAGATGTCTTGCTTCTCTCTCTGCCCCCATCCATTCCACCCTAACATCCCCAAGGGCACCCTGTGCCATGAGGAAATATTGTATTTGTTTCCTGTATACTTACAAAGTTTTTATGCAAATCAATAAAATATATATTCATTTTCTTCTTTCCTATGTAAAAAAGTATACCCTTTGTTCTGCACTTTTGTTTTTATATTTTTCACTTAGCAGTGAATTTTGGAGGTCTCTCCAGGTCAGTCCACTGAGCCCCCATCCCTTGTTTAAGCTGTGTAGGGAGAGAGCACACGGCCAGGCCCCAGCACGGGTGTGGTCAGTCCTCACTGACAGACGTCTGGAGTTTGCCAGTCTCTGGCGAATATAATCAAGGTCGCAAGGAACAGCTTTGGGCATTTTATTTGTGCTAACCCAGTTCTCCTTCCATTTTCCTTCCTGATCCTTTGAATCTTTGAGGACAACGTGGACTTTCATTGTGTCACCTGTGCTGACCTTTTGTCTTTGGCCAAGACCTTTGACCTTACTGTGGCCTCCTCCTCCTAACTGAATTTACATAAGTTCTTATTTAATAGGATATGTTTTTAGTTTTCCTCCACAGATGCCTTCTATCCATTCAACAAGTTTTGTGTGTGTTTTTTCTCCTTTTAGAGTGAAATAGTTCCTGTTGTGGCCAGCAATTCCAAATAATTTTAATGATTCCAAACAGTTTCACCCATCTCAATAGCCATTCCTTTTTGACAGTAATCCAGGCACTCAGCTAGACGTTTTATATCTTTCTATTCACTTAATTCTTTTAACGATCCTATAAGTGAGAAACTAATTGACTAATGAGAAAACTCAGTCCTAGAGTGGTTAAGCGACTGGTCCAAGGTCACACAGCTGGTAAAGGGCAGAATCATAGCCCAAGCCTGCCTAACTCCACCATCATCTCATCTGCTAGAACTCAGAGTGAAGGGCCTATGGGAATTTGGAGTAAGTTAATGAGGGTCAATGCAAGAGTTTCTTTTTCAAAATCTGGTTCAAACACAGAGCCTTTGTGTTTTTCTGTAGATTCCTGGAGGACTTCCATTACAATGACACTGCTGGGTACTTCATTATTGGAGGGAGCAGGTATGTGGCCGGCATCGCAGGGTTTTTCGGACCTCTGAAATACTACCGTCTCCGCACTCTGCACCCTGCACAGGTGAGCCCTAGGGATCGAGGCAAAGTTTGTGGGTGCTCACAGGTGTGTGGCTCAGGCCTGGAACCCTGTGTAAACAAAAGATTTATTTAAGCGGGATCTCTCATCGGCTCTGTCACCAAACATTATTAATATTGAGTCGTTTCCCCTAGCTAACACGATAATAGATTTCTGTTAACGTTTGGTTCATTTAGTACTCATAAAATGGAAACCATTTACTTCCTCTGTTTTAATAACCACTGGATTAATTATAGAGTAGGTTTTTATCAGGCTGTTGCCCATCCAGTGATTAAACTAATGAAAGGAGAGAGTCTTAGTTATTTGGTAAAGCTTCCTTTAGATGCTATTTTTTAAAGGAGCAACAGAGCAGCCTTGCTAGCAGATGAGGTTCTGTTCACCACGCCCTTCAGAAACTCGGGCCTCCGGCTCACACTCAGGTGGCCGGCCCAGAGGGCTTCATAGCTGCTGTTGGATGGCTCTCACCTCCAAACCCACCCCCAGATGCACCTGTCCAGCCAGTGTCCAGGCCCGCCCACAGGGCTGCTGCCCAGGGAGGAGGCTGCCCCACAATGGCCTTCACAGCCATTGTTTTCTCTGCCTTTGTAAAGAGATCACTGAATACCTGAAAAAGGAACTTTCTTTCATTCCTGTGACCCTGTGGGGTTTGTTCTGGAAAAAGCAAGAGGCACTAGGCAAAGTCATTGAGGAAAAATGAGGATCCCTCCCACCCATGGGTGCATCTTAGAACCCCAAGTGAGAGACCTCTATGAAGAGGAAAAAATGAGATTTATTCATTTGTGTGGCCAATACTCATTGAACACCTACTCTGTGCCAGGCTCTGTGCCAGGTGCTGAGGCGTCCAAGGTTAATTAAGATAGTAGCTTTCAGCTTTGCTCAGTGGCAGTATCGTAGCCAATGAGGTTTATCCAAGGTGCGATTATTGCTAATTGAAAAAAAAATAAAGATAGTAGCTTTCAAACTTGTTTTTTGAAGGTGGTCCACAATAAGAAATTTAATATCGTGAACAGTACATATGTATGCCCATATATACACACACATATACATATATACACATACATATACACACCCTTGCTACGTTCAGTGTACTCAGATATTTTGTGTTTTATTTTTCTAAAAATCACTGCTTGTGACAGCCACTAAAGTGATTTCATAACCCTCTAATGCAGCGGTTCTCAGCCTGTGGGTCGCGACCATTGGAAAACACATATAGCATATCAGATATTTACATTATGATTCATAACAGTAGCAAAATTACAGTTATGAAGTAGCAATGGAAATAATTTTATGGTTGGGGGTCACCACAACATGAGGAACTGTATTAAAGGGTCGCGGCATTAGGAAGGTTGAGAACCACTGCCACAACCTATATTTTGAAAACCACTAAGTTGGGACAGGCCTTTATATATATTGATTTCAGAGAGGAAGGGAGAGGGAGAGAGAGATAGACACATCAATGATGTGAGAGAATCATTGATCAACTGCCTCATGCACACCCCCTTCCTCCGCAGGGGATTAAGCCCGCAACCCTGGCATGTGCCCTGACTGGGAATTCAATGGTGACCTCCTGGTTCACAGGTCAACGCTCAACCACTGAGCCACACTGGCCAGGCCATGAGACAGGCCTTTTTTCTTAAGGAGCTTCCTTATCTCTCTTAAGCAAATATGTCATGAAAGAATGTGGTATGTGCATTCATTCAGATGTGAGCACAGTGTTTGGGAGCACCGAGGTGGGAACATGGCTATAGGCAACCAGGTGAGGGTGGGGTAGGCTGTTAGGGAAGCTTCCCGTAAGTGATGACCTTGAATCTGGCCCTTGGAAATTGAGTAGGAGCCTGCCAAGCAGAAGAAAACAGGAGAAGGGCTCCCAGTCAGCTGCACAGCACAGGTAGACTTCCTATCCCTTGAGAACTGAAGGGGAGAGGAATATGATTTTCTGGGGACAGCATGTGGTGGGGAGCAAGAAGAGCGTGGAGGCCTGGCCTCTGGGAAAGCCTGGCATTTAAGAAGCTCTGCGGGGGAGAAGATGCCGCAAAAAGAAGCCAGGAGGAAGTGGCCGGAGCCAGAGTGTCCTTGAATTACATCCTCCCTTTGCAAACCCAGATTGAATGATTTGAGTGCAAACAAGCCAGCTGGTAATGTCAGAGGGAGAAGGACATCAACCCGGATACAGCCTCATAGGTATTTGTTTGATGACAATTGATCACTCGATTTTCTTGCCTTCTTATAGATTTTTAATCCCCTCCTTGAGAAGCAACTTGCTGAACAAATCAAGTTATATTACGAAAGGTGTGCAGAAGTTCAAGAAATAGTGTCTGTGTACGCATCCACGGTACAACAAGGCAGCAGAAGCCAAGAAGCATGTAAGTATTGCGCTTCAGGAGAGCTATCTTTTTTTAAAAAATATATTTTTATTGATTTCAGAGAGAGGAAGGGAAAGGGAGAGAGAGATAGAAACATCAATGATGAGAGAGAGAGTCATTGATCGGCTGCCCCTTGAACTCCCCGTACTGGGGATTGAGCCCGAAACCCGGGCATGTGCCCTGGCCGGGAATAGAACCGTGACCTTCTGGTTCATAGGTCGATGCCCAACCACTGAGCCATGCCAGCCGGGCCAGGAGAGCAATCTTTAGCTCTGTGCATCTGTGTCAACACATTTGGCTTCTTTCTGGCGGGGTTGGAATAGAACATATATGACTTGATCGATGGGGAGAAGTATGACCTCTGCAGACAGATGCAAGGGAAAGTGTCCATTCCACCTGGATTCCAACCAGACCAACGGCCGACAACAGCCCAACCTGCCTCATAGCTTTAACCGTACGTGGTTTAGCTTAAGTGCACAAAGGAAAGTGTTTTGAGCCTCACATTTCATTATTCCCATTCAGAGTGGGATCTGAGGCTGGTCTAAGAAAATAAAAATGAATTGGAAAATAAATTAATCATTAGAAACGTTTCCCCATCGGTGCACTTCTGTCTTGGACCATTAATATCTGAATATTAGCTTTTAGAAGTGTTGAACAATGACTTTGTTGTTCGGGACTCGGCTTTATTTTTTCAATCCTTGAAATCGACTCATGCTGGAAGACATCGGTAATTTGTAACAGAAGGAATGAGTTTCAAATAGAAGGCTTTCGTGCCTGCTCAGAGTTGCGCGGACATCCTTTCACTCATATAAAACGGGTCTCATCTTGTCTTCCAACGTTCCAGCTCGGATCTGGCACTTAGCAATTTCTCTGTGCTAGGGATCTTCCTGCTTGATGTGGTGGCAATAGAGTTAGTCACATATGTTCCTTCTGGAAGAGAAGTTCCTCTGGGGCCTTTGCCATCAGCAAAAGCAAATTGAGTATTTCAGTGCTGCCCCCATATCTCATCATCTCCAGAACTGAACTTCCCGTTTCAGGCCAGGGAGGAATGGATGTGTCGTGAACATACCCCAGTCCCATAGGGTTCGCATAGCACAGTCCCGGGGAGTGATTGGAGGTGGCGATAGGTAAATGTGGAAGGACGGCTCTTCTGCAATTCGATTTAAGAATAGGCTATACTGGTCCCCAGCTACTGCTCTCACTGCTGAATCATCCAGAAAATACGATGCTGTCAGAAGAGGGGGGAGATATATAGGAATAGGAATGTCCTGAGCAGGAAAGAAACTGGTATTGATAGCTGATGACATTGTAGGGGAGGTAGCCTGCGTGGGCAGGCCAGCCTTGCATGCTGATCTGTTTGGGGCATTAGGATGATTTTTCTACCATCTACCGCCTTGTGTCCCTGGGGATCGTTGGACTTTGCTCCTCAGCTCACACTGCCAACAAAATGGCCTAGATATTGGCCTCCTGGGGACCAGTCCGAGGCCAGCTGCTCATTCTGTAGAATTATTCAACAGCCATCAGCAACTTTGGCACATTTCCCTCGGACTTGGCTTTGAATTTGTGACCTCAAGGCAAAGGCATTGTACCAATTTCAAATCCCTAATGCAACCCAACCCATACCCAGCAAGGGTACATCTGACCTCTTATTTCTAGTTCCCCTTAGGGGGAAAGGGTGCAGAGAGGTGAGACTTACCCCGTCCTAAGAGGGGAGTGGTATCTTATGCTTCCCTCTCCTGCAGGTGACCTGCGGAACTCCTACTTGGACCTGAGGCGCAGGTACGGGAGACCCTCCATGTGCAGAGCCTTCCCCTGGGAGAAGGAGCTGAGAGCCCAGCACCCCAGCTTGTTCCAGTCCTTGATGGAAATGGGTCTGTTGACGGGTAAGTGTGTCTCTGCCTTGCCTTTGGACGCCGGTTAGGAAGGCTCCCTGTTTTCCCACCCTCTTTGGTGATTTATGCCTCCAAGTTATTTTTAACCCTAGTCTTCTAGCTTAACTTTAAATTTAAATTCTGCCTTATCCACAACCCTCAATATATCTATGCACACTTCCAACACTAAATACAAAAACTTATATTTAGGAATCGCTTGAACAACTCTTTTTTTTTATTGATTCCAGAGAGGAAGGGAGAGGGAGAGAGATAGAAACATCAATGATGAGAAAGAATCATTGATCAGCAGCCTCCTGCACTCCCCCTGCTAAGGATCAAGCCCAAAGCCCAGGCATGTGCCCTGCCTGGGAATGAAACTGTGACTTCCTGGTTCATAGGTCGATGCTGAACCACTGAACCACCCTGGCTGGGTGCTCAAGCAATTCTTTAGTTAAAGCCAAAGCCTCAAGTGAACAGCCTGCAGCCAGAGCTGGCCCCCAAATGCAGTTGGTTTGGCTCAAATGTTGTTGATTAAAAAAAAAAAAGTTACCAGTATCAAAAAACCTTGTGTAAAAATGCAAATTTTTAGCTTTTCTCAAAACGTTCAAAGACCTGGCAACCTGGCCTACATCACAGCAACCCTGGAGGCGAGAACGCTCAGGCCATTCATAGCCTCTTCTCTCTATTTCAGCAGCACCTGCCTACCTCTTTCATGGGCCTCACCTGCCTGCCCGATAGACACTTGAACTTGAGACCCCTGATTTAAAGTGCACTTTAAATAGTATCTCAAGAATCTTTCCAAATGTGGCCAGCTTCTCCCCTTGTGATTTGGGTTTGCTCAGGAATTCAGTACACCCTGTAAGGCCATGAGTTCTCTTGAAACCATGTCATTTAGGAAGAGGAGAGAAGCTGAGATGTTCAGTCTGGGGAAGGGGACTCAAAGGGGAAGGGTGATGATAATTATCTTAGTGGTCAGAGGCAACCCCTGGTGTTCTGGGCACATGGCTAGATCTTGTGTCAAGGCATTGCCGAAATTGACTTCTGCTTCATGTAAGAAGGAATTCAAGCCCTATGGGATATTTCATCTTTCATTCATTGATACTTGCTGAGTGACGGCTTAGTTACTTGGCTAGATTTCAGAGGTAAGTAAGACAACACAAAGCCCTTGCCCTTGAGGCACAGACTTGAAAGCAAGGAAAAAGGGCAATAATATTGAATAAAGGCTGTGGAAGTAAATGGTAAAAGAAGGAAGGGGTCCGTTTTACCTGAGGGGCTGGGATGTTCAGAGAAGGCTTCCTAGGGGAGGTGATGCTGGAACTGATATTTGAAGGGTCAGTAGGTATTTCCCAGGTAAGTAAATGGGGGTGGGCACTGTAGGCAGAGTAGCTGCAGGGAGGTGGGAACAGCACAGCAGTGTTAATGATGGGCAGGTGGTTGGGAGGCAGGAGAAGACCTGGAGAGGAATGATTCCCACCAGAGCTCAGTCACCACTGGAAGAGTTTGGGCTTTGCCTTGTAGGTGACAAGGACCTGTTGAAGGGCTTCAGGCAGGGGGTAGAGGTGGGATCAGATTTGGGTTTTTGAGGTCCCTCTGGCAGCTGTGGGAGGCTGAGAGGAAGCAGGGCTGTGGAGCTGGAAGCAGGGAGTCCATTGCTACGGTCCAGGGGGAGAAGACTCAGGCCTGAACGGGACAGAGTGATGGAGTGAATGAGGGCTGGAAAGAGGTTGGCTCAGAGTCAGGCAAGGGGGGCCATGCAGAGTCGTGTGACAGCATAGCCTCTGGACCAGATGGCCTGGGCCCCATTTGAACGTAGCACACCTACTAGCTGTGTGGTCTTGATCCAGTTACTGCATTTCTCTGAGCCTCAGTTTCCTCATCTGCATAATGGGGGTGATATTGGTACCTCTCTCCTAGTGTTGGGTTAAATGAGTTGATAGAAATATAAAATACTCAGAACAGTGTAGCACACAGTAAGCTCTTTGTAAGCAGTGTTTCTGAACCTCAGTGCTGTTGACATTTTGGACTGGATTCTCTGTGGTGTGGGATCTGTCCTCTGCTTTGTGGGATGCTTAGCTGTGTTTCTGGCCTCCATCCGCTAAGTATCAGTAGCTCTCCCTCCCTCCCCATGACTCCCTTCTTGGGTCGACAACCAACAATGTCCTCAGGTGTTGCCAAATGTCCCCAAAGAGCCAAATCACCTCTGGTTGAGTGTTAGGGCTCTTATCACCCGGCAGAGACAATTCCCAGGCTTTTGTTGGTCATCTGGGAGGCGGTGGAGCCACCCTGCAAGACAGGCGACCAGGAGAGGGAGGCCCATGCCGGACAGGGTAGGCGAAATTGGTTTATGAGATTTCCAATCATATTTAAATGTCGTTTTGCCGATTGGGAACACGAGTGAATCAATTTCACAATTCTTTTTAAAGTAAATACTCTCAATAGAATCTTCTCATGTTGTTTTTACAGCTCAGAAGTTTTGTTTATAAGAATTTAGAACGATTTCTTCTCTGTGGAGTTCTGGAAGTGGAATTTAATTAAAAACCCAAATCATGTGCTCCCCAAACCCGAAGACTTCCTGGGCTGTGGTGCTGCCGACTGTCACATTGCAGCCGGCTGTGAACACCACTGACCCCAAGGGCCACCCCAACCCCCGTTCTGCCTTCAGCCCCTATTCTTCCAGGTGACGTTGGAGGCTTCTGCAGAGGAGGCGCACAGGGTCCTCATTTAAATTCATCCCTACCTGGCACACTGCCCTCGCTTGGGCTGTCACAGCTCTCCCGCTCACCCTGGAGAGCCTGGTGCTAGACACTGTGCCCATTTTCTAACAAGGCTGCGAGAAACGCAGAACACTTGATTTCATAAATTGAGGGTAAAAAAAAATAAGTGTACAGTTTTTAACGTATCTTTCCTCTGGTCTATAAATAGAAGAGTAGTAAGACTGGTGTGACTGTGTTTCCATTCCTGGTCTCTCACATACCTTTCCTCCCAAGCTCATCTTGTTGGGAGTGAGTGTCTGGCCGGCTTTGGAGGGCTCTGAGCCACTCGAGTTAATAGGGACTGTGTTTGCAGTGCTTTCTGCCGCCGCCCCGAGCTGTCCAGTCTGCTGACTGGTGGACTTGAATAAAGTCCGTCCTCATCGTAGTACAGTTCTCATTTCTTTCTTTTTTTAAAAATTATATTTATATATTTTATTGATTTTTTACAGAGAGGAAGGGAGAGGGATAGAGAGTTAGAAACATCGATGAGAGAGAAACATCGATCAGCTGCCTCCTGCACACTCCCCACTGGGGATGTGCTCACAACCAAGGTACATGCCCTTGACCGGAATCGAACCCGGGACCCTTGAGTCCGCAGGCCGATGCTCTATCCACTGAGCCAACCCAGTTAGGGCAGTTCTCATTTCTGAGATACGCTCGGAGGATGGACTCGAGGATCGGGTGTTTGATGCTTGGAATTCTTGCTGTGGGAACTGACTAGGTGCACACACAAAGGAGTTTAACTGTCTCTGGAACTTCTTTTCTTTTTTAAAATTTATCTTTATTGTTGTAAATATTACAGATGTCCCTCCTTTTCCCCCCACTCTCATCAGCCGCCCCCCCGACTTCACCACACTATTGTCTGTGTCCATGAGTTATGCATATACGCATATGAGTTCTTTGGTTAATCTCTCCCCATCCCCAATTCCTCTTAACTCTGAGATTCATCAGTCTGTTGCATGCTTCCATGTCTCTGGATCTATTTTGTTTGTCAGTTTATTTTGTTCATTAGGTTCCACATATGAGTGAGGTCATCTGGAGAGTATGATGCTAAGTGAAATAAGCCAGTCAGAGAAGGAGAAGTATCACATGTGTCAGGAATTTCTTAAGTCACTCGTGTCACAACTTTCCATTCCTCCCCTCGCCTCTCCGCCCTCCCTTCCCTTCCCTTCCCTTCCCTTCCCTTCCCTTCCCTTCCCAACAAGTGTTGACTGAGTGCCCTCTGTGAGCCAGGACAGGACAGCAATGGGGCCATGTTTCTTTATATTTAGGGAAATATAAAGAAAATACCAACACCCCTAATTTCTACCAAGGGAATTACTTTATGGAATTTTCTTTTCCTGGCATTTTGAAAAGAAAAAAAATAAATAAGACAGCGTGAGACACTGGCCTGCGATTTCCGGTTCTTGGCGACAGCGTCCCTCTTCTTGGCAGCCTCTCCTCAGCGAGACGGCCAATTCCACTTCCCCGCGGCCATGCGTGTGCGTCTCGGACTGGAGAGTGTTCTCTCCCCACGCTGTGTGATTTCAGGCGGATCATCGGCCCTCACTGTAAGCTAACAACACACTTCAAAGGAGCCGTGAGAACCTTGCAGGGGTGAGGAGGGGTCACCAGCTCGGACTTCACTAGCAACCGGCAGAGAGAGTGTCCCCTGCGTTCCGGCCAAGTGCGGTCAGGAGCGGTCACCACTGTCCAGGGTGCCCAAAGATGGGGCTGTGTGTCCTCCTGCAGAGGAGAATCACCAAGTATTCCCACGGCACTCTTTCAGGACTGGAATTAAAAGTATAGCCCAGCCCGCATGGCTCAGTGGTTGTTCTATGAGCCAGGAGGTCACAGTTCAGTTCCCGGTTGGGGCACATGCCCAGGTTGTGGGCTTGATCCCCAGTATGGGATGTGCAGGGGGCAGCTGATCAGTGATTCTCTCTTATCATTGATGTTTCTATCTCTCTCTCCCTCTCCCTTCCTCTCTGAAATCAGTAAAAACATTTTTTTTAAGTATATACAAGTATACATATTTGTGTGGTAAAACACAAATGACAGCATTCCCCATTTTGAAGTGTAAAGTAGTGTTAAGGACCTTCACATTGTTGCTCAGCAGATCTCTAGAACTTTCTCATCTTGTAAAACTGAAACTGTACCTACTGAACAACAACTCCCCATCCCCCCTCAGGCCCTAGTCACTACTGTCCTACTTTCAGTCTCTATGAACTTGGCTATTCTGGATACTTCATATTAAGGGAATCCTGCAGTATTTGTCTTTTGGTGACTGGCTTATTTCACTTAGCATAAAGTCCTCAAGGTTCTTCAGCGTTGTAGCATGTCAGAATCTTCTTCCTTTTTAAGGCTGAATAATATTCCATTGTTATGTAGACCACATTTTGTTTGTCCATTCTTCCATTGATGGGCGTTTGGGTTGCTTCCCCCTCGTGGCTATTGTGAATAGTGCTGCTATGAGCATGGGTGTGAAAATATCTCTTCAAACTTGTCTTTTAGTTCTTCTGAATATATACTCAGAGGTGGGATTGCTGAATCATTTGATAATTCTGTTTAATTTTTTGAAGAACAACCATACTGTTTTTCTTAGTGACTGTATCATTTTAGATTCCCACCAACAGTGCATAAGGATTATAATTTCTCCACATCCTTGCTAATATTTGTTATTTTCTGTGTTTTTTTAGAATATATTTTTATTTACTTCAGAGAGAGGAAGGGAGAGGGAGAGAGAGATAGTAACAACAATGATGAGAGAGAATCATTGATTGGCTGCCTCCTGCAGGCCCCACTGGGGATCCAGCTCACAACCTGGGCATGTGCCCTGACTGGGAATTGAACCCTGACCTCCTGGTTCAGGAGTTGACACTCAACCACTGAGCTACCGGGCTCTGTTTTGGGGTGTTTTTTTTATAGTAGCCATCCTCATGTTTATAATTTATATACTGGGGAACGTCTGGTTTAACAGCAATTAAGAATAATGCTGTCATAAAAAAAGAATAATGCTGTCATAAAATGACATAATGTCTATGAAAGAGCTTGTGGATGGAAAGGTACCATATGGATATGAGGGATGGAAAGGTAGCATATGGATATGAGGGATGGGGTTGTCTGAATAGAACTCATCCACTCTGCCCTGAGTGACAGCCATGTGGTCCCGTATGTGCCTCTGTCACTCGCTCAGTTGCAAGCTTGTTGAGGGCAGTGCAAGCAATGTAGTAAGTATCCCACTTACACTCCTAATTCTCCACAGTGCTGGGCATACATTAGCTGCTTAGCTGCCATTCTTGCATATGACCCTACCCAGTGTGTTTCTGCACCATTCCCCTCAAAGAACATACCTCACCCACCTACGCTTCTCAGCTCACCTGCCCTGCAAGCAGTCTTCAAGTCCCACCTCAGGTCCTGCCTCCTCACATCATCTTTCCTGCCCCCCAGGCAGACGGCTCCATCTCCCAGGCTGTCCCTGCCAACGGGTAGGTTTCCCCTTTACAGTCCCTGTCCTACTGCATTACAGTGGGTTTGCCCGTCGGATTCCACAGAGGAGCGTACATGACAGGAGCAGGAGTAGGATTTCTTTGAAGCCCCTCAGGAAGTATTTGATGAGTAACTGAATGCACTCTCGGTGAATAGGTGATCCCATTGGAAGGACTAACACAGTCTTTGTTGGGTCAGTGAGTCACTCCAGGAGCGAGGAGTTAGACTTCTGGGAGACACAGGTTCAAGGTCTGCCCTAGCCAAGCCGTGACACCACTCCAGCCTGAGAGTTCTGTGGGCTTATTTGCGTTCTCTCTGTATTGTTCTCATCCCTCGCGCACTCCTTAGCCTGTGACCTCTTAGGAGCTGCTGTCCTGGCTCCGAAAACAGCTCTACAAATGTAGCTCTGTTTCCAGGTCTCCAGGACACTGTTCCCCAACTCTCCCCGGCAACAAGAGACCAGAATCCCTCTTAGTCTATGCATGCCCATTACAAAAGGACTCTCGCAATGGGGCCCTCACTGTTCTTGCCTTCGTATGTCTGCAGTCTAGTTGCTGAGGTATATGGGAACCTGGATGTAAAACAGCCCCTAGGTCCAGAGCACCCACGTGTTGGGTACCTCCGAATACTATGCTGGGCCCTGGGGCGACTGTGGTGAACAGCATGGACCAGCCCCCACACGGATCTCTGCCAAGTGCCAGGGAACATGGGGGCAGGAGGCTTCTTCATGCTGACAGCTGATGCTCTGCTAACCTGGTGTAAAATGCAGCTGTCCCCTCTGGTGGTTCCCACTCTGAAGTATCGTAGGACGAATGCCTCACCTCCCAGAGTTGGCATGCCTTTGAATTAAAGGTGGCAGCACTGCTCGGGGGCCCCAGCTATATGCAGTGCATATAGATGTGGCAGAAATACTCGTCCTGCCTCCCGGCATGCCCGGCTGCTGCCCTGCATCCCAAAGTCCTTGCTTGGCTCGGAAATTCTCCTGGACTGCTCTGTCCCGAAGCTCACCACTGTCCAGCTGCTGGCTGGCATCCAACACTAGACCCCATGCTCAGGTCTTCAGGGGGGCCATGCTGATTGGCCAGCCTCTGCGTGGTTTCCTGGGGAACCTCCAGTTCTCCAGGAAAATGGCTCCTGGCAGAGCATGGAAATTGCCCTATTAGCATTCGGGCTTTTTCTGATGCTAGGTCAGTAGTATTCCAGGACGCATGCTTTTTCACTATTTCAGAGGTGTGCGGCTATTTCTTTTGCTCTCCTTCACTTTTCCTTGTTGAAACAGAATGCTTTGAACCCCAAACCCCTTTGAACGGGGCTCTGGCATCCAGGGAGAAGGGATGGTGGGGACTGGGCTGGTAAGAGGCTGGGATGACAATGGCAGGGGGGCTCGAGGCCAGAGAGGGCTGGTTGTGGAAGAAGTGAGGAAGGGCACAGAGACTCCAGTGCAGGTGGGATCTGAAGAAAGGAGGGAAACAGGTGAGCTGGCTGGCCCCTCCGGACATCTGCCCGAGGCCAGAACTGCTTGCTCCCTTTTATCCTGCTCTGGGCACCTCTGAGCCTGTGGCTCCGGGAAATCTGAGCTCTGCCAGCAAATGGTTCTCGGGAGAAGGCCAGGTCTGAGGATGGGCTCGGCCCCCAGGGCGGACACCATCTGTGTTTCCCTGCAGGGCCAGGGCCGGACTCCCGCCCCAGGCTTTGCCGTGCTGAGCTGCTGAGCAGGGGAAGAGGGGCCTCCGCACAATATGCCGAGGTTGCCGGCTGCACTGGCTTCACTCTAATTTGTTATTAACTCTTCTCATTTTGGCCCACAATCGCAGTGTTTATGTGGAGACTCTGAAATGCAGAGCATGGAAATGATGTTACTTAATAACTCGGGGATACTGTGTCCTTTAAGGGCTATTTCATTGTTGTTCGTCGCAGAGCCATCATCTTTATTTTTTTTTATTTAAGAAAGCATACATTATAATTTTTTTTTTTAACTCACAGAAGCACAAAGAAAGGGCCATAGTTTTCCTGCCCAGATAATCCCTGATGACAGTACGGAAAGCTGAGAAGGAAGGGACAGAGGGAGGGAAGGGAGGAGGGAGAGAAATTCCATGTATAAAACCAGAAAATTTGCACAATACAGTAAAGTACAAATAGTTTCCTTTTGAGATCGAAATAAGCTAACCCCTTAGGTCTCCGGAACCCAGTGGGGCTCACCTGATCAGAATGCAAATGAGGAACACTCTGTGTTTTTTAAACCAGTAAACTTGGCGAAGATCTTCTTTTTTCTGGTTAAATGACATTTTCTCCTTTCACTTTTCCCCCCACTTTCTAACTTCTACTTTGGATGCATTACACCTTTTGGAAGCTTGGAACTAAAAATGACTTTCCTATTGATGTCCCATTCCTCTCCCAAGAAATGAGTCTGTCTGTCGCCTTCTGAATTCTCAATCACTCCAGCCAGTGGCTACCTTCTCATTTTCTGCTTTTTTGCCTCTTGTAACGATAAGTGCACACATAGTGACCTTCTGACGTTGCTATAAAAAAGAAAAAAGAGGGAAATAAACAGTGCTGTGCTACCTGGAGAATAGTAAGGATTAATTAACTGGTGATGCCGGTTGTGTCCTTCGCTTCTGATGCAGGAAGAAGAAAATGGGAAAATATCTCTTTTTTCCTATTTTGTTTGTTTTTCATTACACCATTAATCTCCATAAACAAGGCATGTTTTTTTTAGTTACAGATCGACTAGAAAAAATGCATATGCGAAGCCAGATGGGTGAAATTAACAGTTTCATTAAACTGGTTTTCAAATTGCCAGTTCAACAATTATCACCAGTGACATCATAGCTTGGATTTGGTGCTACAGTTAGAATTTGAACTTTAAAGAATGTGCAAAAAGGAGCAGTTTTACTCTAGACTTATTTTTTTTTTATTACATTCACTAGTGCAGAAAATTGTTTAGATGCTTTTGCAGAGAAAATACTGATTGGTACTGTTTGGGGGGAAATTTATTTTAATGTGTGAAAGCACTAACGAAGCCTTCTCAACCTGCTTACGTTTCCGTGTACAGAGTGTTTTTGCGCTACGGCTTAGAGCTTCGTGAATGATCTCCCTTTTGCTCCGCATTCTCCAGCAATCCCAGCTACCTGCACACTCCGCTAATGATTTCTGGGGTTCTGTGCCAGGGGTCGGCGGGGCGAGTGTTTCATTTGGAGCTCCATTTGGTTTGGAGTCTCTTCTCTCCTCTGAGCCCACAAAGCCCGTGCCCGTGGGCACTCAGGCAGAACTCATCATCTTGGTTGGGGGTTTGGCAGAACAGGTGAGGCAGGGATGAGTTGTTAACAAAATGCTAATGTTGCCCTGCTCTAAGTGTGGACAGTAGGGCATCGGAGATGGTGCATATTTAAAAGTAAACATAGGGCCCAGCTAGAGTGGCTCGGTTGGTTGAGCATCATTGTCCTATGCACCGAAAGGTTGCTGGTTCAATTCCCGGGCAGAGCACATACCTGGGTTGCAGGTTTGATACCCAGTCGGGGAGCATCCGGAAGATTGATGTTTCTCTCTCAGATTGATGTTCTCCCTCTCTCTCTCTCTCTCTCTCTCTCTCTCTCTTCCTCTCTCTAAGTATTCCTCAGGTGAGGGTTAAAAAAAGGAAGTTTAAAAGTAAACATATAAGTAAACATATGCACAAGCAGAAGTAGGATTCACTTTGCAGCTCCATCGAGTGCTGCAGGCACTGCACCCAGTGAAGGTTCGCATCCTACCTAAGGGTGGAGCAGGATGGAATTCTTCTCTCAACTAGGCAAAGGGAACATCCAAAATGAGATCGCCAGGCTCCTGGTGGAAAAGGGTGTTGTTACTCAGACATATCCCTACAGATGAGCAGAGGGAACTATTCAAGGATGTTCACTGCCATCTTGTTGGTTATAGCAAAACCAAGGGAAGCAACCCAGGAGTCTAAAAATAGAAAACGGGTAGGACAACAGCACTTCTTTAGAATGCAATCCTATTGAAGCTTTAGAATGAATGAGCTTCTGACAGCCACAGGCAGATACTCAAGAGATATGATTAATTTAAAAAATATATGTTTTATTGATTTTGAGAGAGAGAGAGAGAGAGAGAGAGAGAGAGAAACATTGATTGGTTACTTCCCCTATGCACCCCAACTGGGGATCGAACCTGAAACCTGAGTATATGCCTTTACTGGGAATCGAACCAGCAACCTTTTGGATCATAGGATGACACTCAGCCAACTGAGTCAGACTGCCAGGGCTGAGATATGGTTAATTTCTAAAAGTTGAGGGTCAGAATCTATAGGAACTTTTTGGAATAAATATGTGTATGTATATATGCAAAGAGATGTGTATATGAATTATTGTCTGTGCAAAGGAAAAGTCTGGAAGCATGTATACCAAGCTTTTAACAGTGTTTCCCTTTGCTATTAAAGAAGGCTTGGGAGAATATTTATTTAAGTTATGAGAAACATTTTGCTACCCCTGACACGAAAACATTGAATTACTTGATTGTTTTTTCAATTCTTATTTTATAATGATTCTTCTTATTAAAATATCCAAAAGCAGCAGCATTTTCTCAAAATCTTCATTAGAATCATATATGCTGCCTGTTTACAGCCCATTTTTAATTAGTGAAGAAAACTTTAATGGAGTTTATTGTACTTTTGAAGCAAAATCCCTGAAACAATGACTACTTCTAATGATAAAGAGGGCACTATTTTCAAATCTCCTGAGAATAAATGGGTTTTAATTTGGGGGGCGGGGGAAGAAGGATAGGGACAGAAGGAACTTCTGTTTTTATTTTATATAAATCTGCACTGTTTGATTTTTATTTTTATTTATTTATTTTTTACAAAAAGCCGCTATTTCTTTAGGGATTAAAGAAATACAGAAAGAGGAGCAAATTCCCTTTGTTCAGTAATGTGATTTTTTTCTCAGCACCTACCGCTTAGGATGGAGAGAGTAAAGGCAGGCCCAGCTGCTGGCTCTGACCCTGTGAGGGCTGGAGTGGGAGTGCCAGGAGCCAGGACATGTGACTTCCTAGCTCTGGGTGTAGGTGATGGGTGACCTCCTTCCCCACAGCTTAGCCAAAAAGACACATGCCACCTCTCAGGTGGATCCAGAGCTGGGCTCAGCCACTCGCCAGCTATTGTAACCTGAGACAGGTTAATCGACCTCTCCAGACTCCAGTCTCCTCTTCCGAAAAAAAATGAGGATGCTAATTATAGTACCACCTCATAAAATTGTTGGGATTACATGACATAATTTGCATAAGTCACTTAACGCAGTATTTGACATTTTGTAAGCCTTCAATAAACGTTGACTAGTTATTGTATTTAGAAACCCACGAGGAAAATTGGAGACAAAACATAGGAAAGCATCTCAAAATAAGTTTCTATTGGTCATCATTTTAGAACAGCACCTAGGAACTAATCCTGAAATAAAACACATTCTTCTTCAGAGAGTCTTAGAGGGGAAAAAAGTCTCTGGAAGATTCGGTGATCCTGATTTGGTGATGACTTATCTGGTTGAGTAAATTACTCCCAAGGCGCTATCTCAGCTAAATAAGGCACATCCTTTTTCCCAGGATACTAGGCTGTCATTTGGTGCCAAAGGAAAAGCTATTTACAGAATGACACCGTGGCATCCCCAAAGGGTTTGATGTATCTCCCCCACAAGGTGGTATATTTCAAGGCTCTGCAGAACTAACCATATTAATAACTTAGCAGGGTGAATTGGCTTTTCCCTGTTCTTTCGAAAGCCACGTCGATCCCATGGTAATTAATTGTGTGGGCTGTGAATTGTGTGCCTTACAGCGCCAACGCACCAACATGAGTCCGTGTTGGAGATCGGCGGGATGATATTTGAGAAGGCTGCAAAGAGACTCTCCAGTGTTGATGGTCTTCACCAAATTAGTTCCGTGGTCCCCCTCCTGATGGATTCCAGCTGCTGCGGGTATCATAAAGCATCCTACTACCTCGCGGTCTTTTATGAAACTGGATTAAATATACCTCGAGATCAGCTGAAGGTAGAGTAATTTCATGGGCTCCAGGGGTATCCATCACCGTTATATTTGCAGAGTAATGCTCTCATGCCCCCGGGGGACCTGGACAGGCGCATGCTCCCAGGAATCCTTTAGAATCTTTACATCAAGATCAACATCCTAGCCCAGCCGGTGTGGCTCAGTGGTTGAGTGTCAACCTTTGAACCAGTAGGTCACAGTTTGATTCCCGGTCAGGGCACATGCCCAGGTTGCAGGCTTGATCCCCAGTGGGGGTCATGCAGGAGGCAGCCAATCAATGATTCTCTCTCGTCATTGATGTTTCTATCTCTCTCTCCCTCTCCCTTCCTCTCTAAAATCAATAAAAATATATGTTTTTAAAGAAAAGATTAATATCCTAGGGCTGTGCTCAACACAGGCTCTGGCTTTCAGTGACCCTTCCTAGGCTCTGGGATGTGACTGGTACATGCTAAGGAACAGTTTGGGCAGGACTTACCAGAATCTCAGCCCTTTAAGAACAGGCGCCTCTTACCCAATTCTTGTAACTGCTCTGGCTGTGGGACCATTACCCCGTGACTTCTTAGCTAAGTGAAGTCATTTGGACCTAGAAACCAAGTATTGACACATCCAGCCTTCAAAATAGAAGCTATCCCAGGCAGTTTCGTTTTTGGTTCTGGATCCAGATGTATTACGCCACTTGCGTAACATTTGGAATCACGTTTGTGTTAAGTACTGCTGAACGGTCCCCGGTCCCCTTTTTTCTGGATTTGTTCATCTTGAGTTTGGAGAGTCATACTGCTTAGACATGCCCAGGTGGCTCCGTTTTTTGTTTTGTTTTTCGATGACTTCTTTGTGCCTGTCTCTGGCTTGTAGAAGCTCGTGAGGGATGGCATGCTTTCCTGAGTCCCTGAGGCAATCCCCACAAAGTTGGAATAGTCCAGAAGATTCTAGCCCTGTCTCTGTCACAAAGTGGCTGGCTGGTTGGCCATAGACAAATGACTTCACCTCTCTGGGCCTCTGTTTCCTCAACTATGAAATGAGGTTGTTCCAACAGTTGATCTCAAAAGACCCTTCCTAACACTGACATTCTGAGAGCATGAGGCTGGGACATGGCCCAGTCTTCAGATCACCTGGCCATAGATGATGTAGCTGAAGCAGACCTAGAGCAGTCGATGGGTACACGGAGATACTGTGAGAGAAGGCAGGGAAAGCCCCGGTTTTCACTGAAGAAGGGCAAAAATCAAGGAATTTTAAGCTATTAGACATTTAGAAGGACAGATATCTGGGAATCTGTAAGCCATGAGAACGAGGCTGTGCCTTCTCTAAAGAGATTTTTAAGGCCTGTTAATGTGCTTTGGAATGACTAGGATCATATAAGGACAGGGCCCATGACCTTTCAGTGGTTGGATTTTAAGACCCTTATCTCTAACCTTCCAAACACTGTCCATTTCTTCCTAACAGGGCATGTTGTATAGTTTGGTTGGAGGCCAGGGCAGTGAGAGGCTGTCTTCAATGAATCTTGGATACAAACACTTCCAAGGTATTGACAACTACCCCCTGGACTGGGAGCTGTCCTACGCCTACTACAGCAATATTGCCACAAAGACACCCCTGGACCAGCAGACGCTACAAGGAGATCAGGTACAAAAGACAAATGGGAGGAAGTGGTCATGGCCATGCCTATCAGGGCTTCCTGAATTTTCATAAGGTGCCTGCACCTGTGGCTGTCGACCTCCACTGGCCTCCTGAGGATGAGTGTCACTGCATGGAGAGAAAAGCTTTTTTGCATTCTCCACTTCCTGTTTCCTGTCTGTCCTCTCAGGCTGAGTGTAGGAACAATCCTCCATGTAGCCATGAAAAGCTTTTCATGAATGGGAGGACTCGTACACCAAGGGTAGATCTGGCCCTGGATGGATTTTGATTTTGCAAGAAAATGTGTACCACAAATATAGGTGTCTGGACTTTGTTCCAAGACCATGTGACATGGTAGGTCTGAAGATGTTAGGGGACATTGCATCAAATGGAGGGGGGAGATAGTAAACCAAGGGCTCCTATCAATATGTAACAAGCAAGAAGGATCTATGACATCAGGAAGCAAGCTCCGTCCCTAGCTATGCTCCCACTGCTGGGGGCCTTGAGAAGCGTCTATCCCCATTGTGTAGCCTTACTGGCCCAGTGCTCCCACGTGACTGACAGCATGTGACGTTCACACTCACTCCAGCCCCTAACTTTCCAGGCTCCCAAATATTTTTGACTCTTTGGGCAAAGCTATCAATGGCTCATATCAACTCACAGAGCATAATGTGTTATGTTAGACCAGTGGTCGGCAAACTGCGGCTTGCGAGCCACATGCGGTTCTTTGGCCCCTTGAGTGTGGCTCTTCCACAAAATACCACGTGCGGGCGCGCATGTACAGTGCAATTGAAACTTCGTGGACCCATGCACAGAAGTCAGTATTTTGTGGAAGAGCCACACTCAAGGGGCCAAAGAACCGCATGTGGCTCGCAAGCCGCAGTTTGCCGACCACTGTGTTAGACCAACCGATGGTTGTTTCCAGACTTGTATGGATGGCAGCCAATAAAAGGGTACAAGGAAAGGAGACAGTAAGAATAAAAGGGAGGCTGTCTCTAGATGACAGAGATTTGTATCCAGCAGGAGCAGACCCTGACGCGGTTAGCTTCTTGGAATGTGTTTTATATATATATATATATATACTAGAGGCCCGGTGCACAAAAATTTGTGCACTCGGGGGGGGGGGGGGGGGGG
>NW_005369915.1:2348009-2361852 GCF_000412655.1 Myotis brandtii
TTTTTTTTTTATTCTGGGCCAGCTTTAGCTCTGAGGCCTCGCTGCTGAAAACATAGATACAATGTTGCGGTCCGAGCCCGGCTGAATGGAAGCCCTTTTCTGGGGTTTTGTTTAGCTTCTTATTTGCAACATAGTATATAGTTGCTTAGACTTGCAGATGAGAGGCCGGCAAGTGAGGCGGTGAACGTTGGAGTCTGCAGCAAGCAAGCCTCGTGCTCGCTTCAGTGCCTGGCTGCCGGCCGCCATCTTGGCTGACAGTTAATTTGCATATACTCACTGATTAGCCAATGAAAAGGGTAGCGGTCGTACGCTAATTACCATGTTTCTCTTTTATTAGTGTAGATATATATATCCTCTTTCTCCAGAAAGGATTTAAGATGTTTTGATAGTCTAGCACTTGAGATGGTCGAGAGGAAGCACGAGTAGTCTTACCAGGAGTAGGCATTGTTTTTCCATAGAGGGACAGATAGTAAATATTTTAGCTTTTGCCTATATAGTCTCTGTTGCAACTACTCATCTCTGCCAAAGACAATCCTATGTAATAAAGAGCTAATATGCTAATTAGACCGGACGGCGGAACGACCTTCCAGAACGACCAATGGGAAGGGCCGTGAGGCAGCCGGGGCTGCAATGGGCCAAGCCCCTTGCACGAATTTCATGCGTTGGGCCTCTAGTATATAAATGAAAGGGGTGCCTGGGTTTATGCAGCCCGAGATAGTATGTAAGCTGCTTTGCCGGGTTTGGCCTTGATCTAGGCCAGAAGCTCCTGATTTTCCCTGCTTATGCTCTGTGAGCCAAGGGGATGGACCTAGCTAGGTCAGGGTTGTAGAATCAGGCTGAGCAGCTAATTGGGAACCAGACCCCTCACTGTGCCCTCAGAAACCCACAGTGCAGAAACCGTGTGCTTTGATGATTGGGAATGGATGGTTTCCGGAAAAGAAATGCACAGTGACCACTACACAGTTATGAAATAAATGACTCGAAGATACATGCCGTCAGTGCACATTAAACATGAGTCAAGCTATAAAACACCAAAAGGCTGTCGGTGTAGACATCGAATTCCTTGAGAAAGTGATTTCTTTGCAATAAACTTACACATTCTTATCATCATCATATGTATTCTCTCAGTGCATATGAGCCAAGGGCAAAATTTGACCGCCATTTGACAGGAATTAATTTAATTGATAGTTTTGTTTTTAATTCTTCTGAAAAAACATTTCATACAAAAATCAAGCCACGAAATAATATTGCCATCGTTCTACTAAGCCTGGATATGGTTATGATGCCCTATATGTATAATATACTTTTAAGAATTCTAATTCAGCATAAATTAGCAACGGGAAATGGTATGTTGCTAACAAGATCCTCTTCTTTTGAAGATTTGACACATGAAACGTTATGATTATGAAAGAAAATGTTTAATTGGTCAGAACCAGCGAAGATGAATAGAAATGATCCATCTTGCAGCTGAAAAGTCGTCTGATTAAGAATGCCAGATACGAATTACACAGTTAGAAGAGTTGCATCATAGCTCATTTTCTTAAGAATGTGTAATTAATGGCTGCTTGAGAATCTAAGCAGGTGTCATACGTTGATGTAAATGTCCTTTTGTCGAGAAATCTATTAGCTCGGCAGCAGCACGTAACAGAGGAGGAGATCTGGGAGGCCAGACCTCTAATTAACAAGCCGAGGATCCGTCAGAAATTCTTTTCTTGATTCTTGTTTCATTGTCTCTTTTATGTACCTCTCGGTTCCCATCACTTCATCTCCTTTATGAGGACTCTCACTTCACGTCACTTCTTCACGGTTTCATGGGGCTCCGCTTCTGATTGCAGAGAAAGAAGATGCTCTTGGGTTTTGTTTGTTTTTGTGGCTTAATCACAGATGAGTTCCTCTCAGTCTCTCAGTACTAGCTTTTCCGCCACATTTGGTCCACAGCCTCCTCTCTCTGTGCCTGCCAGTGGGCAGGGGTCTCAGCTCACCCACACCCCTGCTTTCAAGTCCTCCGCATGCTGATGATGCTCACACATTCCTCTCCATCTGAGCTATTTCTTACGCCCCGCATCTGTGATCCTCACATATCACAAAGGCAGCCCAGCATCTCCTGCCCTCGTTTCCCCACAAACACCGTAACCGGTGGCACCATTTCCCATGCTAGCGACTGGGATGTCGTCTTTGATCCCCCCCGCCCCATCATCCGATCAATCACAATCCACAACAGCTTTCATGCCAGTCTGTCTCTTCCCGTTTCCATCCCTGCTGCCACAGCCTACATTTGTCCTTCATCGTCTCTCCTCTGAGCCGCTGTGACAGCCTCCTGTAACGGGCTGAATTATGTGCCCTCTCCCCAAATTCATACGTAGAAGCCCTTGCCCCCAGTACCTCAGACTGTGACTGTACTTGGAAATAGGACCTTTAAAGAGGCAATTGAGTCACAGTGGAGTCGTTAGGTGGGCCCTAATCCAGTAGGATGGTGTCCTTACAAGAAAAGGCCATGAGGACGCAGACAAAACAGACAGAGGAATGACCATGTGAGGACCTGGTGAGAAGGTGGCCATCTGCACGCTAAGGAGAGAAGCCTCAGAAGAAAGCGAATCTGCTAACATCTCGGACTTCTGGCCTCCAGAACTGAGGAAATAAATTGAAGCACCCAGCCTGGGGTATTTTGTCATGGTAGCCCTAGCAAACTAATATACCTCCCAGCTGTCATCAGTCTTGTCCCTTCCCATGCTCTTCTCATTCTTACGGAGGCCATAGTGGGCTGTCGACAGTGGAGGTTCGAAACCTGGCTATGCATCACAATTACTTGATGGCTTAAAGAACACATCTACACAGGCTCCATCCCATAATCTTATAGAAGTGAGAGGGGCCCAGACGTATAATATGCATATATATATGGATATGGATGTGTAAAAGCTCCTCAGATGACCCTAATGTGCAGCCAGTGTTGAGAGGTACTGACCCAGAGCACAAGGTCCAGCTCGTCACGTGGCATAGGAGACACTCCTTGCCCTGATTTCTCTCTGCTGCCCCAGCCTCAGCTCTCAGTCATCCCCACCCGGTCTGCCCACCCAGGAGAAACTAAGCTTTTGGCCACACTTCCTGGCCTTGCTGGGTCTCCTCTGCTTGGGGTCCTTTCTCCATGCTCACCAGCCTTTTCCCACCTGCTGACTCCCCTCCTACTTGAACACAAGGGTCAAACTTCACCTCCTCCTCCTGACCTTCCCTTTGCTATGGGGCCTTGGAACCAGGCACCTCCCTGCCATTGCTCTTATGGTGAGTGTTGGGTACGTGGTCATAGACCGAGCTTCCCCAGCAGACTGTGAGCTCCAAGACAGGCACCTGGTCTACCCACATCAGTGGCCCCAGTGCCCAGCACTGTGCTTGACATGTAGTTGGCGCTCAGGGTTTACTGATCGGATGATGGACAGGCTGGGGGTGCAGAGTGTCCGGTCCAGTGATGAACACAAAGGGACTGTAATTTCTTGTTAACTCTGGTGCTTTGTGATGTGACCAGTGTTTGTTGACGGCCAGTACCCAGAGCAGTGGCTGTCAACTCTGCCTCTCTTGCGTTCAACACTGTTAGTATGCGGCACCCCCTGTTTGGGGAATTTTGGGTACTTGCTTTCTTGTCTCTCCATAGTTACTGACAATATTCCCTTGTTCTTACTTTAAAGTCCCAAAATGTTACATTTCAACAAAGAACACACACACCCCTATTAGGAGTCAGCCAGCCATGATAGCTGATTTTAACACACACACACACTCACACACACACACACACACACACACACACACACACACATCTGCAGGCAGGTGCACAATGGGGGCTCCCACAGGCCCCAGAGGAGGTTAGTGGAGGTCGCTGGTTTAAGTAGAAGCCCTGAAACGGCCCTGCACTGAGTTCCCCAGAGTCCTGACTGCACCCTCACATTTCACGCCCCCAGAGAATGTAGGTGATGGGAAGGAGCGATGCTGAGGGCCTTCGCACCCAGCTGCAAAGTTGGGGGGTTTTCCTTCCATCCTCTTTTCTCTGTCTCTTTCTCCCTCCCTCTCCCCTGTCCCCCACTGTTTCCCTCCCCCTCTTTTCCTCTCTTCCTTTTTTCTTCCCTTCCTTTCCTTCTCTCCCATCTTTATATCCCTGCCTCATTTTCTCCTTTCTCTCTCCTTCCCCCCTCCTCTCCTTTCTCTTTCTCTCTCTCTTTGAACAAGTTAAGGAGGAGAAGAAAAACAACTCAAAATCCAAATTCTCTAGTCGGCCAAAACACTTCTAGGTGAGAATTCCATTATTTGAGCTGCCCAAGTTTCAGGAGGTTATAGGCTTGTTGCAGATGATTGTGTCCCTGGAGTTTGAGCTGAAGCACCCGCTCATTGGCCAGACAGTTGGAAGAGAGTTAACACAAGAAAGTGGCTCATGCCCAGGCAGGATTCCAGGACCTTCTCACTAGAGGACTTTGTGAGGGAGCTGATCAGAGCCCTGCCTTCAGACTCAAGCCAACATGGCTTCCAGGGCCAGCTCTACAATGTGACCTTGGGTTCACCTTCTGCCCCCTCGGTTTTTTGCTTTGTGTATAAATTAAGGACAGTGTTATTTGGGTCACAGCTCTGTTGTGAGGACTAAATGAAAAAAAAAACAAAAAACAGTTGTTAAACATCCAGCACACAGTTGGTTTCAACAAGAGGTCGTGAGCATCATTATTCTCACTGTTGCTCTTTGCTTGGTGGCCTCCCGAGTTAGACATTTGGCAGGAATTAATACCTGCTGGGTTCTGAGTCCTCGCACTGTCCCGGAGTCTCAGAGCCCCAGTGCCTGAGGGACCTCTGACTCCACATGGTGACAGTGGAGAAGGCAGCTGAAAGACCTTCTCAGGAATAGGGTTGTAGGCAAGTTTGTGAATCTAAGTACTTTTTATTTGTTTTTGCTTTTTTGTTAATCGTCACCCGAGGATATTTTTCCATTGATTTTTAGAGAGAGTGGAAAGGAGGGGGAGAGACAGAGGAGAGAAACATCAATGTGAATCAGACATATTGATCGGCTGCCTCCCACACATACCCCGGCAAGGGCCAGGGATGGAGCCTGCAACCGAGGTACGTGCCCTGGACCGGAATCAAACCTGGGACTCTTCAGTCCTTGGGCCCATGCTCTATCTACTGAGCCAAACCAGCTAGGGCATAAGTACTTTTTAAAACTAACCAACAGAGAGGCCAGAAGGGAAATCATCTCCTTGTTCTCTGAGGCTTCCTTCCCAAGCTCGCCCAGATCCAATTTTCCCACCCTTTGCCCGTGGCTGTGCTGGCCTGGGAAGCCCTCCTCAGGACTCCTCACGGCACTGCTGATAGATTCATTACGCCTAAGGGGAAGCCGTGAAACAACGGGACCAGTTTTTTTGATAAACAGCCAAAATTTAGACTTCAAAATGAATCTTATTTTCTTCAGAGGAATCAGAGACCTGGGAGGCTGTTCACAAATTCAAACCTTTTGTGAACTTTCCCTGCGGGTTGGTCTCCAGCGCCTCCAGCACATTCCTGCGCATCCCTGAGCTAACCTGCCCTCTTCTTTGCGAGGTGGATTGAATTTTTGGAAATAGCCCAAAGATATCTGAAGCTGAGCCTGCTAAATAAAAAGGATTAGTCATGCAGGATAATAACACTTTGGGATAAAAAAAATAAGGTTATTCTTAGAAAATATTGATTTACCTTTTTTGATGCTACGTGAATCTGGCTCTGAAATCGGAGGCACAAGAGCAGACTTCTGAACACGCTTAAGCACCAGAAGTGGAAGTGGAATAAATTGTGTCCTCCCAAGGCAAAAGCTTCCACAGGAACAAAACTCCTCGTTTAGATACATTGGCTGTGATGCATTTGTTTAGAAAGAACTTGATCTGATGACATATAAGAGTGGACAACCCTCACATATCAATTATTCATAGAGTTTTCCTTGAGCAATGCCTGGTTTAAGAATAACGTCCCATCTTTTGCGTGCCCATATCATTTAGTTTCCTGTCTCCTTTTCTTCCTTTCCTTCTTCTCTCCCTCCCTCCTGGCCTCCCATCCTTCCTTTCTCCCTTTTTAGGCATACGTTGAAACAATTAGACTAAAAGATGATGAAATACTCAAGGTACAAACCAAAGAAGATGGGGACGTCTTTATGTGGTTGAAGCACGAAGCTATCCGAGGCAACGCGGCGGCTCAGGTAAGGATGTGGCCCACTGTCCTGAAATTCTCCATGGTGACAGACCAGGCTATGCCATGGTAACAAAATACCCCAAACCGCAGTGGCTTAAAACAATGCTGGTTTATTCCATCCTCACACTACCTGTCCAATGGGCGTTGGTATGGGCTGTGCTCTCACAGCTCCAAGGAACTCAAGCTAACAGCACAGGCTGGCTCTTGACGCCTCTTCTCAGAAAGTGGCACAAGTCACTCCTCACATTTCACTGGCCAAAGCAAGTCACTTGGTCACTCTTGACTCCAAGAGGCCTGTCGTGTAATCCTGCTCTGAACACAGAAAGTGACAGCGCCACCGTGTTTATGACCAGTCCTAAGACCACCAGTGGACACTTCAATGCATGAGACAGAAACAAAAAGAAGCACCTTGGGGTGCAGGAGAGATTAGATGGGCATCAGGAAGGCCATGAACTCAGCTAGAATAATAGAAAACCATGTGCCAAAAAGATTGACCCTGTCTCTTGAACATGTCTTGTCTCTGGATGGACTTTTAAGAGGTACTAGGAAGGGCAGGGGGGCTGGAGAACATCCCCTACCTGCCTTTTTGCCTTGATTTCACTATGAAGCTGAGCCCCGGATGGGAGCCGGCTAAGGCTGATTGCCCTGGGAGGGCGGGGCCTCCTTCCGAAAAGATTTAGCTTTGGCTTCATGCTCCTGGTGAGCACAGTGTCGAGAACAGCCTCTGGGTCTGCTAGGCCAGAAGACCAGAAACGGAAAGAGAAAGGAAACAGCAGAGAATAAACACATCGACAGGCACACATTTCAGACACTCTAGTAACGGGTCTCCCACCCTCTGTAGAAGTCCTCCTAGCCTTTCAGGAGAAACTTCACTGGAAGTTGTATTTGGCAGAGAGAGGGTGGGGGAGGGGAAGGGAAAAGAAGGAGATGAGAAAAGAAGCAGAAAGAAGGCAAGACAGTCAGGGGCCCACATGGGGCCAGAATGTTAACAGACGTTGCCACTGGCTCCATTCACGGGCGTCTGTCCCTAGCCTGCACACTTTCTAGTGCAGGAAGGAGTTCCAGTGCATAGTTCTGGAAAGGCCCATGCTAGGGCCACTTCTGGGTGCTTTAGAGCCTGCGTGAACTTTCCCAGCAATGGACACTTCTTCCTTCCTTCGTTCACTTTGTTGAGTGGTTCCTATGAGCTCTGATGGGTGGAAGCTGAGGGGACAAGGGCAGACAGATCACATCTTGGGGTTTCTACCCCCCAGAGGGCTCCCAGTCTTGAGTATAATTGTGAAGCCAGCCTTGGGGACAAATTCTGGGCTAGGAGGAGATACATGCCATAGAAAGACACCCTAACTGATAGGGATGTACAGAGGCCTCTATGCTGTTCACTGGGCCAAGAGGGTGGACAGTACCTCTAGAAGGGGGCTCTGGAGGAGAGGAGACAATGTGCTTGTCTTCAGCCAGTTTTGGCCCTGGGTGCCGTTGATTCATTCATGCACATGGACGTACACACAAGCACGCACACACACTCAGATGCAGCATTTTCAACTTGTGTCAAGGATTTGCATTGACACAAGTCCACCTTTCGGGCTCTCCCACCCCCCACACCCTCACCCCTGTTGGAAGATAGCAGGTGTCTACCTCGTTCTTGGTTCTCAGTAGGAAAACATTCCAAGTCAGCTTTGACCTCCCACCTTTCAAAACCTTACGTTGAGCATCACACAGGAAAGTCATTATTCTAAATTGTCTTGCAGCAACGCTTGGCCCAGATGTTGTTCTGGGGGCAGCAAGGTGTGGCCAAGAATCCTGAAGCGGCGATCGAGTGGTACGCCAGGGGTGCCCTGGAGACCGAGGACCCCGCGTTAATATATGACTACGCCATTGTGTTATTCAAGGTAAGCATCACTCATTTTGTGCTGAAGTTGTGCCATTCTCATCAGACGTCCGGAGCCATTGCCTGTAGGCATGCGTCAGATGGAGTCCAGAACTGAAGACACTTAGTGTATGCATCTGCCACTCCTAATGGAGAGGGGTATTTGCTGGAAGGGCCGTACCCTGGTCTCATTTTTAGTCATTAGTCTTATGTTTGGCACCTGGATTCTCTTTGCTTTTGCCAGAGCTGTGGCATTCTGGAGGAGACACCCCATGTTTTATGGATTGGAATGTGGCCGCCAGCCCCCAAGGAGCTGCAATTTTGCCAGCAGGCAGCATCGTCATTAAATTACAGCATAAAGTGTGTGTTTGGGCTGCCTCCCAGCAGCCCTGTTGATCAAACGAAGATCTTGGTTTTAAGCCATAGGAGAAGAGGGGGACAAGTGGGCCAAGCGTTAGCCCAGGACACAGGATGGAGTTCAAGTCCCTCTTCTCCTGTGTCCTTAGAATTACCTGATCTCATGGGACAACAGTGAATTAAATACTATGATGAATGGGCCTTGAGAACCATAAAGCACTGTGTGTTTTATACAAAACAATAATAGTTCACAGTGATGGAGCATTTATTACCTGATTTACATGTATGAACGCATTTAATCCCCACAGCAACCTTGCAAGGTAGGCACTGTGGTGTATTATTATTGCAGCTTATGTATATGGTAACAGGGGCACAGGAAGTCTTTGTAACTCACCCACTCAAGGTCACACAACTGCTACATTTCAAACCTAGGACTGGGACCCAGGCAATCTCCCCCCAAACACAGAGACATCAGTTCACCCATCTGGGAAACGTGAAAAGCTGTTGGCTCCTGTAAGGAAAACCTTAGACCCTGTGTCCATGCCCAAAGGAAGCAGCTGCCCCCCCAGATAGTAAGTGTCTTCACACAAAGGCGTGGATTCATGCGGCCAGGCCCACCTCCAGAACCACAGCTGTGGCCACTCGCTGATTAACAACCAGGACTTTTCTATGTGTCTAACCTTCCAAAGCTTTAAAACCTATTGGTTGTTATGGTTTCCAAATTTATAGCCTGGACTTTCTCTTTCCAGTTGTCAGATCAACATAGAAATGGTTTGACTCTTAGCCATATGCCAATACATTCATGTATTTGTTCAATAAACACTCATTCAGGGCTGACAAAATGCCAGGCTCTGGGCTGGATGGAGGGACATATGGATGCATGAGCCACGTTCCTGACCTCCGGGGGCTCATGCACGGATGGGGAAGGCAGGAGAGACCGGCACAGAGGAGAGGCACTTGTCCAGCAGAGTTGGGGCTGGCCACTGCCCAGAGTACACGATTCAGACCTTACTTCTGCCCACCAGGAACTCACGATCTATAGAGAGAAGCAGACACATAAATAAATTACTCTGCAGGTGACAATGTTTCTCCCGGGTCTAATTTCCCAACCCTTAAAGCTTTTTTGATTTTCCTGCATTTTAACTGAGTTATTCCTAAGTGGGATGAGGGAAGCCCTTGATCAGCAATTAAAGGAAGATTTTTAACCCTGGCCAGAAGGTCTCTTTAAGTGTATTCCATACAAAAATCCCCATACAGAAAATGGGCTTTCCAAATGGGAAGTGCAGTAACGTGCACTTGGCTCATTGTATTGTGTGGGTGTCTGGCTGATTGTAGTCGAGGACGGCGCCACGCTGGTGGCTGTGGTTTGCCCACGACAGCCAAGTCCATCCCACTTTGCATCCACGGGAAGATGGCGCTTTGACTTTCACTGCATAACTGTCCTCAATGAATTCATTCGGTGAATATTATTGGGCACTTACTATGTACCAGGACTTTACAGTTCTCTCACTTAGCTCCTTCTAATACTACTCAGATTCTAGTATAATAAGTAGTCATTGTGCACGACATTATTCCAGTTCTGATTAAGTAACAAATATACTGGGAAATCCAGGACCTAGAAGTCAGAGTACCTGGGTTCTAGTTGCAGATGTAACCGTGGGTTTTCGGATAAGTCAGCCTCTCTGAGCCCCAGTTTTATTTCTTCAAAATAAAGAAGATGGAAAAGATCAACTTTGGCTTCCACATTCTGTGATTCTGGTGCTTTCCCAAAAGTCAAAAAAGGTTGTGCCATTGGCATCTCCAGTTATTCCAAGTAGCCTCATGTCCCCTTCCCCCTCCTCTCCCTCTTTAATTAAATGAAGCAATGGTGCACTTCTGAAAAATATTTTCATCCTCCACTTTGCTTCAGCTCATCGGTTTTACTAAATAGGTAAGTTCAAGTCTAATAGAAACGTGGTGTGTATAATTTAACCTGCAGCTGGAGTCACAGTTTTATTTTGGGTCCTGAGAAATACAGAGACAGGCATAGTCAGCGTGTTTTCTGTGTCCTGTGAGGAGGTTATGAACCGTTATACTTTCTCAGCACAGAACTGAAACGTACAGGGGAAATGCTGTGTGGGGTTCTAAGCTTGGGCTCTGGGGCCCGCTGGCCTGGGTTCGAATCCTGCCTCTACGTCTCACTCGCTGTGTGACTCTGGGCAGGTCTCTCAGATGAGAATGACAGCCGCACCTTGGCGGGGTTGCTGTGAGGGTTAAAGATGATGGGACAGTGCTTGACCCTCGTTAATTAACACAGGAATGTTTACTAGTGCTGTCTCCTTTACTATAGAGCTAAGTGTTTAATTAGAGTTAAAAGTGGGATTCATTGCAAAGCCTGCTCACCTCATATTACCTGTGACCCCATCAACCACTCTGAGGGGCATGTGCCGGGGGGGGGGGGGTCCATAACAGACTCTGAGTGAGTTTGCTCTCTTTGCCTGCCATCCTCCTTGTCAGAGCCATGTCAAGAGAGACCTAAGGGAACCCCCTGCCCCCCTGTCTCATTCTCAGACCCACCATTTCCCCACATGGTCCTGCAGACAGCTCAGCACAGTCCCACGGAGGTCCTCTCTTGTAATAAGAACTTCAAAGCTGTTTCTCTCTATGGTGTACAAAACACCTCTGCTGGGAAAACTTGATTTTACTGGAGGAACCTTGTTCGTTTCTGTCAGTGTCTGACACAGCCAATTCCAAGGGTCCTTACTCCTTCAGAGAAGTTCTCAAGCTGGTTCTGAAGCCAGATGTCCCACCCTGGGGACTCTGGTGAGGACCTCGGGGGCTGCAGATGGCAGCCTAATAACTCTTTCCTGTTGGACACACATCAAGTGCTTTGTCTGGCTGCAAACTAGGTGATCCCCAGAGAAACACATCCAGGATGACCACACTCATTCAACCTCATTCCCGGCCTCTCCCAACAGCACCTGTGGGTTGACGGGCATGCCTGTCACTCGATGATAAATGGGGGCTTTTGTATGGATGCTGAGCTGGGAGGCTGAGGTTTGTTGCCTCTGTTCCACAGATATGAGCAAGATGATGATGATGATGATGATGATGATGATGTACAGCACTGCTTATAGAACTCCACAGATATGAGCAAGATGATGATGATGATGATGTACAGCACTGCTTATAGAAACCTTTAAGATGGGATTTATAATTCAGAAGGCTTGGGTTTTATTTTTTTTTAAGTATTTTGTATCAAACACCAACGTATCTGTGTGATATTTTTTGAGTGCACGCTGAGTTTCTTTTCTTAGTAATCTTTGCTGTTTATCATTGTTTAGGGTCAAGGAGTGAAAAAGAACAGACGGCTCGCCTTGGAGCTGATGAAGAAAGCAGCTTCCAAGGTAACACTTTTGCATATTGTCAGAGGAAAACATTCGCCCCACACACACCCACTGGGGAGAGGAAATGGCCAGCATCTCCCGACAAAGCCCCAAGGTAGAAATGGGGTGGGGAGGGAGGGCTCGCGAGCATTGTAACATTAGTCATTTTTGAGCTACACACATACAGAAACCCGCTACAATGGGGACGGCGAATTCAAAAGCGGAATTCACCTGCAGTCAATAGAATTCAGGCCGATTTTGTTTGAAGGCTAAAATTATAATCAAGGCTGCCCATAACAAGCAGCAGGGGCTCCTTGAAAGTGAATGGATATAAATGCCATTGAATTAGGAAAACCAAAAGCCTAATTCCCTGAAGGTTAACCCTGTCATGGCCAATGCCCACTTGCTTGAATAACGAGGCTGTTTATCAAGGGTAGTGCTGGGTTTAGGAATTATTTTGCTTTTGTCACTATTTACTCTTCAATGTTGTCACCAAGCCAGCTACTTGCGATATAGAACTACAGAATGGGGGTTAGGATGTCCCTTGTTGAGGGGACACACACACACACACACACACACACACACACATACACACACACACACGTGCATACATTTCCCTGCATGGAAACATATGCCCGATGTGTGCCCACCCACACATGTATACTCATGCACATGCATATAGATTTGCAAATAAATGGACTTGTAGAAACCACAACCTTACCAGGCCCTTGATAGCCCTTCTGGCTCTTGACTGTCTCTCTCTCCCCGAGGCCGCTCATGTTGGCCTCTCACAAAGACTCCTGCAGGAACCAGGCTGCTCTTCCTCACTTCCTTTCTGTAGGGAGCTCCGAGTTTCTGTGTTTCTGTAGCCCTGGAAGTGAGGGCATGGAGTGAGCGAGCCACGAGGCTCTCCTCCACCTGTGTGGTGGCAAGAGGGTATAGGACCCAGGAGCAGGAAATCCCCCAGAGTGCACAGCAGCTCCTGACCCCAGCACAGGAGCAGGGAACCCCCCGGAGTGCACAGCAGCTCCTGCCCCCAGCGCTGGTCACGGGAGGCACCAGTTTCAGAGCGCCCTAAAGTGGGGTAGTAGGGGCTTTCCTGGCAGGTGTGAAATTTGCATCTCTGTGGCCATTCTGGCGGAGCACTGGTATCTGATGTGCTCTATTTTGGGTGTATTTTAGCCGGACTGAGATGAGCATTGAGGGAATTGCCATTTTATGGCCTGGAGTAGTCACATCCTTCAAAAATGTTGAGTGAGTCTCACTCATTCCCTCTGCCGGGAGTTACTCAGCCCCTACTCTGCGTCAGACACTGTAGTGCAGGTTGCACCTAGTTTGGTTTTTTGGAATTAGCCAAAAGTCACTTGGAGGCAGACCTATTGACCAAGCAGTAAATGTCCGGAACAAGGGATGAGTAAGAAATAAAACAAGCACTACCTGTGTAGAGCGAGCGTCGGCCTGTGCACTGATGGGTCCCAGGTTCGATTCCGATCAAGGGCACATGCCCAGGTTGCAGGCTTGATCCCCAGTAGGGGGCGTGCAGGAGGCAGCTGATCAATGATTCTCTCTCATCATTGATGTTTCCAGTTCTCTTTCCTTCTCCTTTCTTCTCTGAAATCAATAAGAATATTTTAAAAAATAAAATAAAACAAGATTTCTTGCGGGGCTCCTGCATTGGGTCCAATTACAATTCCTAAAGGAGTCCTGCGGGCATTGGGGTGATGGCAGGTACCTGTGAATGAGCCCATGGCCTCTGGAGGAAAACACTGCAAAGCCGTGTGGGTGTGCCCGTCTGTGGGTCTGTCCAGAGCTGGCTCCTGCCTCTTTATACTACGGCCTGGTCTATGACATCATTGAAATGCACGAGTTCTGCGAGGCCCATCGGGAGTCTGCCTTGCCCCTGGGACTGTGCGAGGCTCAAGAAGAAATGAGTGGATCCACGACACTGACTCTTTCCCGAGCATCAGCTGTCCAGGGACCTGCCAACCTGAACCACCTCTGGATCCTCAGGGTGTCAGGTCTGGGTTCCATTTTGTTGAGCATCTGCATCCCGAGGGTGGCTTTGGTTCAT
>NW_005369915.1:2361949-2386501 GCF_000412655.1 Myotis brandtii
GGCTCGATCCCCAGTAGGGGGCGTGCAGGAGGCAGCTGATCAATGATTCTCTCTCATCATTGATGTTTCTAGTTCTCTCTCCTTCTCCTTTCTTCTCTGAAATCAATAAGAATATTTTAAAAAATAAAATAAAACAAGATTTCTTGCGGGGCTCCTGCATTGGGTCCAATTACAATTCCTAAAGGAGTCCTGCGGGCATTGGGGTGATGGCAGGTACCTGTGAATGAGCCCATGGCCTCTGGAGGAAAACACTGCAAAGCCGTGTGGGTGTGCCCGTCTGTGGGTCTGTCCAGAGCTGGCTCCTGCCTCTTTATACTACGGCATGGTCTATGACGTCATTGAAATGCACGAGTTCTGCAAGGCCCATCGGGAGCCTGCCTTGCCCCTGGGACTCTGCGAGGCTGAAGAAGAAATGAGTGGATCCACGGCACGGACTCTTTCCCGGGCGTCAGCTGTCCAGGGACCCGCCAACCTGAACCACCTCTGGATCCTCAGGGTGTCAGGTCTGGGTTCCATTTTGTTGAGCATCTGCATCCCGAGGGTGGCTTTGGTTCATTGGTCAGAGACTTTGTTGAGCACTGACTCTGTGCCAAGCACTAATATAGGTGCCTGGAATATAGCACACAGGCCCTTGCCCTCATGGAGCTTCCATTTGATGGGCTTTGTTCACTTCTTTCTCTTGGTCTTCTTGGCCCCCGGATTCCACATGAGGACCAGGAGGGGTAGCCTTTGGGAGCTATGAAGACAGGAAAGGCTGCAGGCTAGGATCTTAGCATCTACTGTTAAGGGACACACAGTCTTTGCTTGTGAAAAGGGAGGTGAAAGAGATTTGGTTCCACACTTGCTCTCACTTAACAAGTCTTGCAGATGCGAGGGCACTGTTTGCCCCCTCTCCTTCCCCCCCTGCTTGTTCACAGTCTCATGGGTCTGGCAGGAAGGGAGGAATGAGCACCGTATGCCTAGGTTTGCACACACACCACTGCAGGCACCTGAGCCTTCAACGAGCAGGCTGGAGGCTGCCAGTGGAAGCAGGAGGGAGCCCTGGGGAGAGCAGAGGCCACCTGAGAGTGTAACTCAGCAAGAACAAGGAGGCTCGAGGCTAGAGTCACAAACCAGCCCTTCCCTGGTACCAGCCCCAGTTCAGACTCAGTTCTGAAACCCTCCTCCCTCTTTCCCACCCTCCCCTTCTGCCTCAGCCCCGAACTGGGACGCTAAGCAGTCACAAAGCACCTGTGCTTTAGCAAGTAGCTGTCACAGCTGCTTCCTTCAGAGGGTTTGTTGGTGTTCAGGACAGTCATCAACAGATGGGCAGACCGGTCACCTGGAAACCGTCCCCGCCAGGGCAGGTTGCAGCCGCCTGGTGCAGTCGAGCGCTCATGGATGTCAAGGGCAGCGTTGCTACTGCAGGACAATAAGAGGCTTTTGCAGACAAGGGCGTCGTGTCAAAGCCCAGAGGAGCCGATTGATGATTCAGGGCTAGCGTCACTGCTGAGCTGGAAGGCAGGAATTCCAGTGGCAGCCGCCACCTGGGAAGACTGAATTGGGCTCATGTGTTCTAGCACTCAGCTTCTCTTTCATGCCATCTGCCCAAAAAAGAGACTGGAGAGGTTTCGTTTAGACTCGTGCAGAATGCTCTCACAACAATTGATTCTCTTTAGGTTTCATTAAAAAATAAATAAATAACATTTTTTTCTTGTTGTTCTAAAATCCAGGGATTGCATCAGGCAGTCAATGGTCTGGGATGGTATTACCACAAATTCAAGAAAAATTATGTCAAAGCGGCAAAGTACTGGTTAAAAGCAGAAGAAATGGGGAACCCAGACGCATCATACAATCTTGGGGTCCTGTACTTGGATGGCGTTTTCCCAGGAGTTCCTGGGAAGAATCAGGTGAGTAAGACTTGAGACAAACTGGGCAGCTGGGCAGTCCCTCGTTCATGACGCCCCCAGTCCAGACAAGGCCCCGTGGGTGGTACAGACACCATCCAACACACAGATCACGTTCTCGAGAGGCATAAAGGTCCAGTTAGGAAGGTAGATAGTGAAGAGCAAAGGATGGCATTTAGCCAGGTGCCAAGAGTGTGCTAATTTATCTGACCCGAATAGTTCTGGAAAGGGGAAACGTTGAAGGCCAAAGCAGTCAGGAAGGCTTCCTGGAGGAGGAAGGCTTGAACTGAGGAGAGAGGGGGAGATGACACAAGGTGAGGATGTGCAAGAAACCAACAGACAGTGTAGAGATTGACGAGAGCTGGAAGAGAGCTGGCTTCTGGTAGGGTGGCCTGATATGAGAACAGATTTAAAAATAATGAAAATGACAGTTATCAACTTTAGTGTTTGTTGAGCACTTCTCTGCCAGACACTCACAGGGGGTTTAAATGCGCAGTCCCATATCATCCTAACTACCTCTGAAATAGTTACTATTAAGTCCATTTTACAGAATAATCAACTAAAGCTCTGAAATGTATGTAACAGCATCATACACTTCTTGGATTCAGGACCTGGATCCCTATGTAACATGGAAGCCCCTCGTTATCCTATATAATCAAAGGCTAATATGCAAATTGACCAAACGGTGGAACGGCCGGTTGCTATGATGCACACTGACCATCAGGGGGCAGATGCTCAATGCAGGAGCTGGTCAGTGTGCTCCCACAAGGGGAATGCTGCTCAGCCACAAGCCTGGCTGATGGCTGGCAAGCGCAATGGCGGTGGCAGAGCCTCTCCCGCCTCTGCAGCAGTGCTAAGGATGTCCGACTGTGGGACATCCCCCAAGGGCTCCCGGACTGCTAAAGGGTGCAGACTGGGCTGAGGGACCCCTCCTCCCACACCCCAGTGCACAAATGTCATGCACTGGGCCTCTAGTTAATAATAATATTGATGATGATAATAATAATCTGAGTACCATTATATTTAACAAGGTTCATTAAACACCCACCCTGTGCCAGGTGCTCTTCCAGGCACGGGCATACAGCAGCAGACAGAACAGTCTCTGCTCTTAGGAAGCTTACGCTGCATTGGGGGAGAAAGGCAATAAACTATTAAATATATAATATGAGGTTGTTATGGGGAGAAATAAAGCAGGAGAAGGAGAACAGGGAGGGTGGAGATTGGGGGATGTTATTTTATAGAGGAGATCAGAGAAGGTTTCTCTAATAATGTGACATTGGACAGGCTCCAAAAGGAATCTTGTGGGTATCTGGGAGAACATTCCAGAAAGAGGGAACAGCCAGGGTAAAAGCTCTGAGAAGTTCCAGGAACAGCAGGGAGGCCAGAGTTGTAGAAGCAGAAGGCAGAGGAGATGGGGAGGTGGGAGATAGGTCTGGAAGGCAGATGCCCAGGTCATTGTGATGACTCAGCTGCTCTGAGCAAGATGGGAAAGCACGGGACAGCTTTGACTTGGGCAGGATGTGCTGTTTTTAAAAGGCTCGATCCTAGCAGAGACTAAGCTTACAAGAGACAAGAGAGGGAACGGGGTTAAGCGTTGAATCCAAATGAGAAAGGATGGGCAATATCTCAAGAGAGGCTGCGATGTGACTGGATTCTGGATATATTTTGAAGGTCAAGGTACGGGATTCGCTGATGATTGCATGTGAGGTGTGAGAGGGAGAGGAGTCAGGACAACCCTGGAGCACATGGCCTTTATTGAGCTGGAAAGAATGGAGGGGCCATTTATGGGATGGGCAGCAGCAGCTCTGGGGGTGGGGAATCATGATTTTTCATGAAGCTCCATGCTAATTCTGGAGAATTTGTTTTCTCATTTAATCCTCACAACAACCTTTCATGCTAGGTACTGTCAGACACCACATTTTTAAAAATATGTGTATTTTTATTGATTTCAGAGAGGAAGGGAGAGGGAGAGAGAGAAACATCAATGATGAGAGAGAATCATTGATCAGCTGCCTCCTGCATGCCCCACACTGGGGATGGAGCCCACAACCTGGGCATATGCTAGAATCAGAAATTGAACCGTGACTTCCTGGTTCCTAGGTCGACACTCAACCATTGAGCCATGCCGGCCTGGCAACACATTTTTTAGTTGAATAAAATCTCTGAGGTGGAGAGATTAACATGCCCAAGGTCACTCGCTAGTAAGGAGCAGAACTGGGATTTGAACCCAAACCTGTTTGACTCCAAAGCCCATGCTTAAAAATGTCAGCTCACTGCCTCAGGAAAATAATAGTAATTAGCGGAGCATATATCTAAGTGTTTTATTTTTTCCCTCTACCTCTCTCTGACTACATGTGAGGCAGTATATTTTATGCATTGCAAGAATCCTCCCACACATCTGAGAGCGTGGGGTTTTTTATTGTCATTTTCTGATTCTCACTTTCCTCCTGGAAATGCAGTTTTTGTGCATGAGTTTGAAGAAAGGTCTTAAGCAAGGTTAGGGACGCAAATGCCTGAATTTTCGCCTGGTGTGACTTCTGATACAGTCTTCTATCTTGTTGGCAGGGGTTATGTGAGGATCAAATGAGGTGACAATGACATTCCTAGTTACATGTCGTCATCTTACTTCCTTGGCCAGCCTCATCAACAGAATATCACTGGCTTCTGTGACTGGCTGTCTTACTTGACTTGGTTTCCTTAAAGATGTCAGAAGTGATAAGCCTGTGATAATACCTTGGCTCCGGTGAAATCAGCCCAGCCAGGGAGACTCCGCACCAAGGAGACTAACGTTTGCTCATCTCTCTTCACAGACTTTAGCTGGAGAATATTTCCATAAGGCTGCGCAAGGCGGACACATCGAAGGAACCTTGTGGTGTTCTCTCTACTATATTACAGGCAACCTGGAGACGTTCCCTAGAGACCCCGAGAAGGCCGTTGTGTAAGAATCTAGCAGATGTTGGCTGTGAAGGGAAGGCCATCTACAGTAGTCCCCCCTTCTCCTTCAGAGATATGTCCTCAACCCCCAGGTGGATGCCTGAAACTACAGATAATACCGAGCCCTGTAGATACTGTGTGTTTTTTCCTACACTTACAGACCTTTTCACTTAAAGGAAGCACATTACAGCTTCTCTTTGGCATATCTGAATTGCCAGCATCATGACTCTTGTGCTTTGGAGCCATTATTAAGGAAAATAAGGGTGACCTGAGCACAAGCACTGTGATCCTGCAATAGTCGATCTGATAACCCGGACAGCTACTCAGTGGCTGACAGGTGGGGAAGTGTCTACAGTGTGGAGACGCTGCACAAAGGGATGAGTCACGTCCCGGGCAGGACAGAGTGGGATGGCTCGAGATTTCACCGTGATACTCAGAATGGCACACGATTCAAAACTATGAGTTGTTATTTCTGGAATTTGTATTTAATATTTTTGGACCATAGTTGGCCATAGGCAACTGAAACCTTGGAAAGTGAAACTGCAAATAGAGGGGACTGCAGTACTATAGTCACTGTGCCTGGGAGAAGAGGTCCTCTTTTTTTTCTTTGCTTTAAAAATTTTATTTTTATATTGGGTTCCAATCAAGATGGCAGAGTAGAAGGAAAAAATAAAACTTCTTAATAATAAAAAAGGGAAAAAATTTAATTTTTATCGGTTTAAAAACTAGTAGCGTTCACATAGTTTAAAGATCCTAATAATTTGACAAGACAAAAATAAAAAGAATTTAATAAAAAATAGAAAATAATTTGATAAGAAAAAACAACAACACAGGAAATCTCTGCCTATACCACACCAGACTTTTTCCTGCTCCCAAAAATAAATCACTTTTCATTTTCACATTTTTAACCATATTTTTTTTGCCTCTACTGCTAAATAACATGCATATCCCACTATTTCTTGTTATCTTCATTATAGACATTGTTTAATGATGTCTCACTGTGAAAGATGAAGATATAGTCCTCTCTCACTCTGCCACCTCGCTACCCCACACATTCCCACTTTTTATTTCTCTCCCATCTTCCCAATAAGTATGTCATAATTTTGGTTAGATTAGTATCGGGGTTTACATTATTATGACTGTAAATGCTATTCACAGCTGAGCCATGTAGTATTCCAAGACTACCTTTTCTTTCTTGCACACTTTGTGTTTTCTATGGAGGAATAATTATATGTTATTGTTCTTTAGCTGCTTGGCTTTCTGTGTACTTGTCATTTTCCATGTACTTGATCTCCCAATTCATCTACAGTTGTCTAAATCTCTTAGTCTGGCCACACCCACCAGGTAGTAATTTAATCTTGCTGATGTCTCTCCTGGAGTCTTTGTTCAGGCCACAACTGCCCTCCTGAAATTGACTTTGTCATCCTTTTGGGGGATCCCTTTTCCTTCATCTCTGGCTTTCCGGTCCTCTTTGTTGGACACTATTTCTTCCTCTTTCTTGGTTAACGCTTGCATTTTGGTAGTACACATCCTACAGAAGCTTCCTGAAGAACAGGGAAAAGGAGGCCCATTTTTGATGTCATGCATATCTGATCATGTTTTACAGGGGCTGGCAAACTATGGCCCACACATAACATGTGGCCTGCCAAAGAGCTAAGAGCACTTCCTACATTTTTAAAGGGTTGTAAAACAGACATGGAAAAATATGCAGCAGAGACCATAGGTGGCCCACAAAGCTTAAAATATTTACTGTCTTACCCTTTGTAGAAAAAGTGTGCAGACCTCTGCTATAGATCACCCTCACTCTATAGTCCGGCTCTCCAGGGGAGTGTCTTAAGGCATTTGAGAGCAAATCTACCTGAACTCAGTGATGACACTCACCTGAGACAGACTTGAGGCTTTTGTTATTGTTTGTTTTGTTTTGTTTTTAAATTTAAATGATTTCTTTTTTAAAATATATTTTTATTGATTTCAGAGAGGAAGGGAAAGGGAGAGATAGAAACATCAATGATGAGAGAGAATCATTGATCAGCTGCCTCCTGCATGCCCCCCACTAGGGACAGAGCCCGCAACCTGGGCATGTGCCCTTGACCAGAATAGAACCCGGGACCCTTGAGTCCGCAGGCCAACTCTCTATCCACTGAGCCAAACCGGCCAGGGCTGTTATTGTTTGTTGGTTAGGATACTTATTGTGAGCATTTATATATTTCACAGACTTTTTTATCCTTTTATTATTGATTTCTAGCTTAATCACATTGTGATTAGAGAGTATATTCTGAATGACTTCAATCCTTTGAAGAGTGTTGGGGCTTGCTTTATGACCAGCATATGGTCAATTTTGATGTGTGTTTATCATCTCTTGAAAAGAGTGTGTTTTCTGAACTTGTCGGGTACAATGTTTTACATATATTACCAGGTTGGCCCAGTCTTCTATATGATTCCTGATGTGTGTGTTTTTCTGCTTGTTACAACAATTACTGAAAGAACTGTGTTAAAATCTCCCACTATGAGTGTACACTTGTCTATCTCGCCTTTTAGTTTTGTCAATTTTGCACTAGATATTTTGAATAATATTATTGGGTCAAATAGAATGAGAATTGTTTTTCCTTTCTCGTTGACCCTTTTATCGTTTTACAGTGTCCTCTTTATCTCTGTTGGTGGTCCTTTTCTGTAAAGTCTACTTTTTTTATGTTAATATAGTTATACGTGCTTTTTTTGTGTTAGAATTTGCATGTTCTATTTTTTTCTACCCCTTTACTTTCAGTCTTTCTTCTTATTTTATCTATGTCTCTTGAAAGTGGCATGTAATTGTTTTTTTTGGTGTATTTTTTAGTCAGTTTGACAATTTTAGTATTCAATTGGTGTATTTAGATCACTTACATTTAATTGGGATATATTTGATTTTAACTCTGCCAGTTTACCATCTATTCCTTATTGTTACATCTGTTTTTGTGCCTTGTTTCTCTTTGCTTGCCCTTCCTTTATGTCAATCAATCAATCAATTAATTAATTAATTAGGTTAATCCTCACCTGAGGATATCTTTCCATTGATTTTTTAGAGAGAGTAGAAGGGGGGGCGGGGGGAGAGACTGAAAGAAACATTGATGTGAGAGAGACACATCTATTGGTTGCCTTCTGCATGCACCCCGACCAGAGCCAGGGAACCTGCAACCAAGGTACATGCCCTTGACCGGAATTGAACCCGGGACCCTTTGGTCCTCGGGCCAACGTTCTATCTACTGAGCCAAACTGGGTAGGGCTAAATCAAATATTTTTTAAAAAGCATTCCATATCCCCATTTCATTAACTTGTTAGTTATGTATTCTTTGAATATTCTTTTAGTGGTTGTAAATCTAAAGATTGCAATATGCTAGTTCATTAATGATAAACCCCCTTGAGGATAAATTAGGGAGCAGAAACAAAATAGGGAAACCTTATAATAAATCAGTAAAAATGTTTTAATGAAGTACTAGAACTTTCGGTAAAGATGATCTTTTCGAAGGTGAAGGGATATTAAGAAGTACAAATTGGTAGCTATGGGGATGTAAAGTACAGCATAGGGAATATAATCAATAATGTTGTAATAATTATGTGCAATGCTAGGTAGGTACTTGAAATTATCAGGGGACTACTTTGTAAAGTTTATGATTGTCTAACCCTTATTCTGTACACCTGAAACTATGACAAAATATTAAATGTCAACTGTAATTTAAAAATAAAATTAGCTCTGCTGGTGTGGCTCAGAGGTTGAGTGACGACCTATGAACCAGGGGGTCATGGTTCAATTCTGGTCAGGGCACATGCCCAGATATTGGGCTCAATCCCCAATATCTATGCCTTGGGATACATGGCGTGCAGGAGGCAGCCAATTAGTGATTCTCATCATTGATGTTTCTCTCTCTCTCCCTTCCTCTCTGAAATCAATAAAAATATTTTTTAAATGAAAATAAATAAAAATTTTAAAATACCCAAACAGTGTTATACATCCCATTCTAAAATAAAGGTAGGAGAAGAAAAGTATTATTGATTAATTACCATACAGATGCCAAAACAAAGATTCTCTTTCCCTATAGTGGTGGATATTGTTCATTAGGAACCTTTCCTGTCTTTATTTCCATAAACCACAACGCCTCAGCATTGCTAAGAAAGGGCCCTGGTTGCAAAGCTCTCAAAAATGTTTCTCTCTTTACCTTCTTAACATTCAGTTCTGGTTTGTTGCTCTGTAAAAATTCTAAAAAGCAAAATATTCCCCAAGTGGGATTTATTGTGATCATACGAAGAAAGAAGCAATTATTTAATTTGCCACAGTTTGGATATTTTTCTCTTCCCTTTCCTTTTCAGGTGGGCAAAGCACATCGCTGAGAAAAACGGCTACCTGGGCCACGTCATTCGGAAAGGCCTCAACGCCTACCTGGAGGGCTCCTGGTAAGCTTGGGACCCACGTGACCGTGAACTTCCTCGGCCCTTACCTTTCAATCTCTGAGATGGAGCTTAAAATGCAACCAAAAAAAGCAATTTGCAGGGAAATCACGGCCTCTCAGTAATCCTATTCGGAGTATCACAGACTGATTGGCTGTTGATTGGAAAACATAGCATTTCCATGTTTAATTATACACAAAAATTAGTTCTCTAGGGGGAGCATGCACATTCATCAAGTTGAAAGACACGTGAATGTGTTGACTTCTTCCCCTCAAGCTTGTTTCTCTTGGTTTTAGAATCTAAACACAGCGCGGGGCATCTTGGCTGACCCTCTGCTTCTCGCTGGCAGGTCAAAGGAGGTCTGGGATTCCCACCTTGTTTGTGGGAAGCTGAGAATTGGGGCTCAGGCTACATCCTTCCATAGCTTGTAGTGCATCTTCCGTGGCCAGGAGCCTGGGGTTGCAGGAAGTCACTCACAAGACCTCTAATGTCACAGCCAAATAGGCTCCCCTTTTGGCTGTGACAAGAGGTAGCAGATGAAGAACCCCCATGACACCGCACAGGAGGACTGCAAATTCCCCCCATTTGCTGTCACTTGATTTCACAAAGAAGGGCACACCTCTCCAAATGCTACCTGACTTCATCTTTTTCCCTCTGTCAGTTCTAGTGCTCCGTCTTACTTTTCCCTCGGGCTACATTTTCTTGGCTGGTTTATTGCCTAAATGATCTGGGTATTTCAGTAATAACTGAAAAGGCTATGCAAATCAGCACATATCCCTTCGGAACACTGCCTCAGAGACATTAGACCAGACTTACCATCGATCATTCTCTGATCCGAACCTTAATTAAAAATTTAAATATGAGTCCAAAAAGAACACTATTTTCTCCTTTGGTCCATGGGTGCCCACATAATCAAAAGATAGCATCTCAGTAATGGAGAATCTTAAATTAGATAATGCAGGGGAAATGAACCCAATGGAAAAAAGCACCAAATAGCAATGTTTATTATGAACTCCCGTGAAAGTTTATTATATGTGGCCTCACTTTGCACAGTAGGAAAGAAGTTTTTATGAAGTTATTATTTTCTAATTGATATGTCTTACAGATTTCATCTTGCAAAACTCCCAAATTTGACTTTAGCTCATTCTCTACAAACACCCTCTAAACTTCCCACCCTTGCTCCTCACAAGCTTCTTAGGGGGAACTAAGCACTGAAATATCAAAGTGTTTATATGTGGGGCATTCCCAAAGGAAGAGCACATCTGTCCCCCACAACACACACACACACACACGCCAAAATGTCTGCCACCTTTCCCATAAAGAGAGGATAGGTCAGTAGCTAGGCTTTTTTTTTTTGCCTATTTTTGAATTTAGCATCCCTTTAACATTTAAAAATTTGCAGTGAAAGTCAAGAAGAATTAAGATTTGTGTGGCCTGCTGTCTTTCTTAGACTATTCAGCCACAGAGATTGACTTTTTTGTTTTTCCTGGTGGAGGAGATGGGGGAATTAAATGTGCTCTACACTATTTGTGTGATTGCATTCAGTTCATCAGACTTGACTGAGTCCACTCGCATGCAGGGCACCTTGCCATGAGTTTCAAGGATGTCACCAAGAAGGGCTTGGGGTAGTTTGCTGCCTCAACACTTCCTCATGCTGAACTACCTGCAGTTTCTCATATGGCCGTTGTTCTGTCTGACGTCTGGGCCTTTGTACGTGCCCCAGAGTCTTACCAACTTCTTACTCGCTTGGGTCCTTCCATGGATCATGATTTCCCTTTACTTTGATTGCCCTCTGACTTGTATCCCAGTGCCCAGCACCTAGTGGCACCTGTGAAGTGCTCAGAAACTATTGAGTGAATGAACTAAGGCAAGTAGAACAAACATAACTTAAGCGCCATGAACAGCATCTGAAGAACATTGGGGATTCTGAGCAGGAAGAGATGCTATCTGGTTTGGGGGACTTAGGCCAACCTTTATAATGGAGGCCTTGAGGGATGGTCGCATGTCCACTGAGCCCTGCAGGGAACAGTATTTCTTGTGAAGGGAATCACAGGAACAAAAGCAAAGAGATAGGAAAATTCTGGGAGTCTCTAGAAAATTTTAAGCCACCCAGTTTGCCCTGAGGGTAAGATTTGTACAGGGAGTGATATACCACAAGACCAAAGAGGTGCTACTTTATGGAAGTTTGAATGGAAGGTTATGTGCTTTCTACTTAATTTGTGGAGCAGCAGGGAGCGTTGATGGTTTGGAGAGAAGGCCGTGATGTGACAGAGCTGGGCTGTGAGATGCTTCACCAAACAGCTGTAAATAATGGTGAAGCGAAGGAAGATCCGGAAAGAGTTCTGGTGAAAGGTACTGGTCATTTGAGTTGGAGAAGTGGCATGAGCCAGTTGAGTTGTTTTTCTCTTCTTTTGTGATCTGAGTTGATACATACAAAATAATGTGTGATGTATATGTAAGTTCCAACAATAAAACAAACACCTGTAAACCTGCCACCTACTTAAGGAAATGAACTGTTTAAGCTCCCTGATTGCATGTCCCTCTCAGATTAAAGCCACCCCCAGCCCCAGTACCCAGAAGGAACCATCATCCTGAATCGTTCTCTCTTTATAGTTTTTTTTTTTTTGGCACAACATGGGTATATTCCTAAGCAATAGATTTAGTTTGACTTGATTCTGAGCTTTCTGTCATTAGAATATTATTAAACATGAATCTTTAACTGCTCCTTGTCACTTAACGTTATGTTTCTGAGATTCATATATTTGGATGCATGTCCCTGTAGGTCATTCCTTTTCGCTGCTGTCATATACCACAATTTACTTACCAATTCTCCTATTAACACGTATTTGGGTTGTTTCCATTTTTTTTTGTTTTAAGAACAACGCAACCATGAACATGTTTTATATATCTCCTGACCCATATAGGAAGAGTTTTTCTAGAATATAAACTTAGGAGTAGGGTCACAAAATAATGCTATTTGTTTTCTAAAATAATTTTATCAATAGACTCTCCTGCTGATCGTCAATATCCTTGCCAATCTTGACGCTGGTACTAAAATATTACAAAAGATAAATCTCCACCTGAATTTGAGGTCTTTTCATAGCTACAGGAAGAAACATCTACTACCCATGACAGTGGGAAATTTTTGTCAAAATCTATTTGACAAAGAGTGCTTTCATCTCTCTGAGTCCCCAAACTTGCCCTGCGGGCTAAATAGGAAATATAAGAGCATGACCTCCCCACAGCATGGCCTTTTCTGGTACCATCTATTTTGCCATCACAGAACTAAACCATCCATCAATGTCCTGAGTCCATCCCCTTCTTACGTTTTCTGTGAGTGAATTTATTCTGGAGTTATTTCAGATTACTCATGTAGGTTTGACGAGCTTGTGCTTTTCTGTGTTGCTCCAAGATTTCTATGGGATAGCTTAAAAGAGGAGGGGGTTGGAGAAAAGGGCTTTTTGCTGTATAGGCATAATACGGAAGATAATGTTGTCGTGCCTGAGGCTGTCCTCGGACACTAGGAGGAATCAGCAAAGGAGAGGCCGGCTGTCATGTTTCGTTTCTCTCTGCCTTACCTCTGCGTGTGTTTTATCTGTGGACTATGTATCTTATTGTCCTTTGTCTTAAATACACCGCCAATACTTAACCCGATTATGGTGGGCTTGAGGCAAGACAAGTAGGCATGCTAGGTTCCAGTCCAGAGACTCAACTGTTGCCCTGACTGGTTTGGCTCAATGGATAGAGTATAAGCCTGACTGAAGGGTCCCTGGTTCGATTCTGGTCAAGGGCACATGCCCGGGTTGTGGTCTCGATCCCCAGTGGGGAGCGTGCAGGAGGCAACCGATCAATGATTCTCTCTCATCATTGATGTTTCTATCTATCTCTCCCTCTCCCTTTCTCTCTGAAATCAATAAAAATACGTTATTTTTTAAAAGAGAGACTCACCTTTCAGCAATAGAGCAGGGGCCCTGAAATCCACTGAGACCCCAGGATTGTTTTTCATCCTTCCAGTTGTAGCTGCTTCAGGCATCATTAGCAAGGAGCACAGAGAAAATAATGTAATTGTTTGAGAAGCTGCTCAGAGGTCGTCCGACTCACTGTTCACAGCCAGCAGCCCAAGGAGTGGTTACGAAGCATCATTAGGAAAGTTCTATAAATGTAGACGCTGGCTTTGAAGCGGGAGGGTAGCAGATGTGCCCCAGCCTCGTTCTTTACTCTAAACGTCCTCCTCTCTGCATCCACCCCACCTCCCCATTACAATGACTGTCTGGGAGACAGTTTCACTTGAGTGCGTTGGAAATAAAACTTGAAGCTCTGGCTGGCTTCCTAAACCTTGAGGAAAATTTCTGGAAGGGCAATACGGTCCTGTGGCTTGTTTGGGGGCTTCCTGCACATAGCAAATGCTGAGGGTATGCTTATTCCAACAATATGAGTATAGAAGTATCTGTAATCAATGCTTTCAGGCAGTTTCTGTTGAAACACAAGCAAGAGCCCAATGCAGGGAGGGAGAGTGAATGTGGACAGGGTTTCTGCAGAGGTGGTGTGTCTCGGAAGTCTGAGTAAGCTGAGGAAATCTGGTCTCCCGTGTGCTAACCCTCACCTACAGCTCACTCTTCAGTATATGAGAATAGATGGCGGTGGAGTCAGGGTGCGCCGGCCTCTGCTGATTGCTTCTGCAAGATGGAAGACAGAGGTGGATTTCTGCCCAGCACTTCTATTGATCTTGCTGTTTCCTGACGCCTCTTTTTGATAGATCACAGCGCTTCTTCAAAGGAAATGCACGAGGGTTCTATGAAATTTCCTCCCGGCTTATACAATAATTGGACAGTGAACGTCTCTCTATAAAACTTGTTTCTCCCGTCCCTCCACCACCACACGAGAGACTGTCTTTGTAAAGTTTATCATGGTGACTCTGTCTTACGGGCGTGTTGGCCTCGTGCCCCCCACCCTCACTGCAAATTCTAATAGTCTATACCCGACTGCTGTCTAAGAAAAACTCATTTTGTTACAGGTTAATAACATGAGTCACATTCCATGCAGCCACAGCAGCAGAGGGAGCTGGCTCAGTATTAGCGCGTGGGCTGGCAAGGGTACACCATCTCGTTCCCTCGCTCATTCCTGGGGAAACCGAGGCATGGGTACAAGCCCGAGTGTCTCAGGAGACACTTGAGGTCTTAAGACCTTTGGAACAGGACCTTACTTCAGAATGACGGGGACTTGATGCTGGGTCTGACTTGAGGATTCTGGTCACCAAACATGATTTTTGTAATCCGTGTAAGAAAACGCCTGTGCAGCCCAAGCTGGTTTGGCTCAGTGGATAAAGCGTCAGCCTGGGGACTGAAGGGTCCCGGGTTCGATTCCGGTGCAGGACACATTCCCGGGTTTTGGGCTCAGTCCCCAGTAGGGGGCGTGCAGGAGGCATCTGATCAATGATTCTCTCTCATCATTGATGTCTCTATCTCTCTCCCTCTCCCTTCCTCTCTGAAATCAATAAGAAATAAAAAGAAAACGCCTGTGCATTTTTCGAGGTGTTGTTTCGGCTCCAGTCGTGGGCTTGTTAGCTGACCTGCCTATGCAGGGGACACCGCTTAGCCAGCTTCGTGTCTCTTTAGAATGAGTCATGGCTAATTGGTCGGCTGCCTTGGGTGTCTTGGAGATGGAGAATCAGCTCACTCAGCAGCCACGTGGCCATGACCTACAGCACGTCTGATTGAAGATCCGCTGTGCTAACTTGACTCCCAGTCACCCCTCTGTCCCCGAGGGATGGTCTGCCAAAGCTGCTCTAACGATGTAGAAAAGGTGATCTCAGAATCTGCCTCCCTTAGTCCCCCTAACCCAACCGTCCCCTATCCTTCCTTAACCCACTTCCTAGGGGGAGTGACAGTCGAGGGAGAGTTCTCCGTGTCAGCTACTTAATATGAAGAAGACGCTTTCGAAATAACTTTTATGGTTAAAATAAATTTTTATTCATAAACTGGGTGACACTAAGAAAATGGAGGAAATCAGATAAGTCAAAAGTAAAGAATAAAAATGACTTGCATTCTCACCACCTAGAGATAAGCACTGTTAGCTTTTTGGTAGATAATTTTTATGGTTTAGTTTTCTCGGCATATATGTATCTGCATGTGTGTGTGTTTGTGTGTGTGTGTATTCGGTTTTATTCCAAAAATGGAATTGCATTGGTTTTTATCCTGCCTCTTTTTTTCACTGAACAGATAATTTGCATAGACATCTGTCCACATTTTTGGATATGTATTCTTCCACATCATTTTTCAGGGCCTCATCCGAAAGTGGCTGTACCAAGGGTTAATTTTTTTTAAAATATATTTTTATTGATTTCAGAGAGGAAGGGCGAAGGAGAGAGAGATAGAAACATTAATGATGAGAGAGAATCACTGATGGACTGCCTCCTGCACAGGCCATACCGGGGATTGAGACCGCAATCTGCACATGTGCCCTGACCTGGAATCAGACCATGACCTCCTGGTTCATAGGTTGATGCTCAACCACTGAGCCATGCTGGCCAGGCCGTGGGTTAATTTAGTCACTGATTTTCAGATATTTAAGTTCTTACCATTTTTTTTTACAATTTTCTAACATAGCAAAAGCTCTGCCATAAACTCTCTTGCCCCAGAATCTTTGCACGTCTCTGATTTGCTTTTTTAGAATGAACCCCCACAGGGAGAACTGTTGGGCAAGTGGCCTGTGCATTCTTAGGGCTTCCCACAATCAGCACATTGATTGGCCCTCCCACTAGCAGTGGTTGTGGGAATATGTCCGTTTCCCCGACCCCCTGCCCTTAACTGGTATTACGAATCCTATGGCAACCTTTCAACAGACGAGGAGTGGTCTCATTGTTTTACAATTATTCAGTTCCTAGTGGTGTCGAACTGTCATTTATTTATATGTGTTTCTGGCCATTGCTATCAACACTCTTGTAAGCTGCATCTCCTTTGCCAGACGTCTAACGCTCCACAAAAGCCCAGCTTTAATTAAGCTTGTTCAGAATCCTAAGCCCCATAAAGCCTTTCACAAAACAGAGGACTCACAGGACTTTGTTTTAATACCACTCTCTCCTCGAAGCAAGGAAGGATTCAGGGACCTGAGGCTGTTCGACATGCCATTCGGCCAGTAGAGGTAGCTGTTGCATTAACTAGCTCCCAACCTTATCTGCCAGTTCAGCCTTTAAGACAGAAAATAAATCAGTGCATGCAGTATTTTTGACAACAGTATTTATTTTTTTTAAAAAAAACCAACAAACTCATGGTTTTGTGCTTTTAAAAGAAAACTGCTTATTTTGTGCCCTTATGTTTGAATATCGAGCTCTCTGTGAATATTAGTAAGAGCCACTATATGAAATTTATTATTAATCGTCTATTTTTAGGCACGAAGCTTTGCTGTATTATGTTTTAGCAGCAGAAACTGGTATTGAAGTGTCACAGACAAATTTAGCACACATCTGTGAGGAGAGGCCGGTGAGTAAATGTATTCTCTGAGTAGAAGCTCTAAGGTTAAGGATGATGGATGGGGGTTTTAGGGAGGCAAAATTAGTCACTCGGCCAAAATATTAATGAATTAACTTTTCCTGCCCCTTCACTCCCTTAGGACCTGGCCAAGAAATATTTGGGTGTTAATTGTGTTTGGAGATACTATAATTTCTCTGTTTTTCAAATCGATGCTCCTTCATTTGGTATGTATAGAAAAACGGGTACTAAATTGAAGCTGCAGAGGCTTTTAAACCTACCTTAGTAACAGGAAACATCTAAGGGCTTTGTGTGCAGTGTGTTATTTCTAAACAATTAGGAGAGAGTGCAAAGTCTCTGCTATTAAGATCATGACTGAAATCTGCTCTCAGCCTCATGCAACATATGTCTCCCGGCTCACTGTCCAAAAGAGAAAGCTCTTATGGACAGAGTCTGAGCCAGTGTTGGGTTCCCTGCCTTCTTCTGCTCTGTATGGTAGGGGGCTACCCCCAGGAACTGCAGTTCCCAGACTCCTTTGCTGTGGGTCTTCTGACTAGTGTCAGCCAATGGGAGGCTGTGGCGGAGCCCAAGTATTTCTCTCCTCTCTCCACTTTGGGCTGTTCTCCGGCAGTGGCTGCATTCCCATGGTCCCAGCAGACCCTTAGCACAGGGATGGTAGGAGCTTCCTGCATTGCTGACGTTTGGGTTGCCATTTGCCTTTTCAGCTCTCCCAACACCTTGGTGAGCAGCCCTTCCCAGTGTTGAAATCCCTCTTTTGAATGACCTGACGTCGATTCTATTTTCCTGAGTGAGACATGCATTCTTAAACAAAACTTTTTCCTTGGAGGAAAAATAAAGCATACGGCTTGAATAAAGAAATACCTTTAGTCATCAAACCCAGGCAGCAAAATTTCAGAGGGGAAATAAAGTGCTCCCCCCGCCCGCCGTCCTTGGCTGATTGGGCTGCGATTCTCACAAATAGATCTATTCGGGAGGGCTACCAAGCAAAGCAGGAAAATGTGTCTGGAAATGTGGGTGCTCAGCAGAAAAGCGGTGTGTGTGTTTTTTCTACTGACACATGAAATAAACACACACGCACACCCTGAACATGTTCTGTGGTAGGAGTCCGATAGGAAAAACTCTCCATCGTGGGAATGGGCCGATCATTTAAGATGTCCGTCTGAAATAAAACCCCTCGACCAACGCATCGGTGCTTTTCGCCCCGCAGCCTATTTGAAAATGGGAGACCTTTACTACTATGGCCACCAAAACCAGTCACAAGACCTGGAGCTGTCGGTGCAGATGTACGCCCAAGCGGCACTGGATGGGGACTCGCAGGTAAACAGCAGCAACAGAAATGAGTTCTTGGTGGTGCCCATTCGTGAGGTCGCAGAGCCTAGAGTTCTCACCAGCCCTCTATAGAAGCTTCGCAGATGGCAAAGTCATTTCCCACCCATTTTCACAAGTCGCTCCCAAAGGCCCTGTGAGGACACTAACCATGTGGCGAACCTTTACTGAGCTCCTGCTGTATTTCCCACACCATCCTCACAGCCACCTCGTGGGGTGGGGATTATTAGACCCTTTCTATAGTAGAGGACACCAAAGCTCTCACAAGGGGGTAGATTGCTGAAGGCCAAGCCATCAGGTCATCAGTGAGGCAGCCAGAGCTTCAACCCAGGTCTTCTGGCTCTGAGGCCGGGAGTCTGTCTACCAGATTCCATCAAACTAACTCGCCAGGTAGAACCTCAAGAAACTGGAAGTGTGGTCCAGGTGGAAGTGGTTTGCTTGTGTCGCTGGGCCAACAATTCAGCAATAGGACTTTGCTCTCAGTGACTTGTTTTAAACTTATTTTGGAATTTTTTAGATGTACAGACTCTAGATGTATAGAAAGAGGACAAGGGAGTTGCTGTGTGCCCTTCGTCCAGCTTCTGTTAATGGATATATCTTTCATGACCACAACACTGTTATCAAACCAAGAACTCCACCTTGGTTTTGCTCCATAAAGTACACTTCAGACTTTCTGTGCATCTCACTAGTTTTTGCACGAATGTCCTTTTTCCATTCCAGGATGCCACCTGGCATTTAGTTGTCATATTTCTTTAATCTTCTTCAAATCTGTAGCAGTTCCTCACTCTTTCTTTGTTTTTCATGACCTTGATACTTTTGAAGAATATTCATCAGTCAAGTATTTTGTAGAATGTCCCTCGATTTGGGTCTGGCTTCTGTTTTCTCATGAATAGATTCAGATTATGCATTTGGGGCAAGGACAGCACAAAAGTGATGTGTCCTTCTCACTGTATCCTATGAGGCGTACATGATGTCTTATTGCTGGTGAGGTTGATCTGAGTGACTTGGTTAAGGTGGTTTCTGCTGGGTTTCTCACCTGTAAAGCTAATGTTTTTCTCTTTCTAATGTATAGATATCTTGGGGAGAGAGTTTGCGACTATGCACATATCCTAGTTCTCCTCAAATTGGTACTTACTAATTTTAGTATCCTTCCATACATCTTGCAACAATGATTACTGTGTGTGCTAATGAAGAGTCTATTCTCTCATTCCTTCTACATTTGCTAATCAGGGTCATTTGCACAATGGAAGTTGGAATAGTTGTTGCCCTCTCAGGCAACAGGTTTCTGGTGTTGTGCTTTGGAATTTGATCTTTTATTTTCATTAGAATAATTTCTTTGAGGGATAGTATTGCTAAGTCAAACAATCTAAATGGTTTTACAGCTACCTAATAATAGTCTATTGCCGATTTACTTTCTGAAAGGGTTTTCCAATTAACACATCACCAAGCAGTGGTGAAGGGTAGAAGGGTAACTGAAATCTTGTCCGCACTGGATGTTTTCATGACTTAATTTTGCTAACTGAATAGTTTCCAGTTGATACTTCTTTATTGTTTTAAATTGCATTTATTTGGTTATTAGTGGGGAGGGGCACTTTTATATATACTTGTGTATGATAATTTACTCTTCATATTTTTATGTGAATTCTCTATGCTCGCTCTTTGCCTGTGTTTATTGAAGTTTTGACACCTTTGAAAATTTAAATTATAGTTTTTTATACATTTGCCTCATAGATAATGAATCTTAAGTTATTACATTGCATATAAATATTCCTCTAGCCTATTTTCCCATTTATTCCAATCTTGTTATGTTTCCATTCTTCAGAGACTTTAAATTTTTATAGGTAATTTTTTCTTTTCTTTTAATGCGTTGTTTTAAGAGCACCTTCCTTTCAAAGTGCAGAGAACTATTGTATTTTCTGTGTGTGGTGTGTGTGTGCATCTTCAAGATACTTAACATTTCCATCTATTTAGAGGTTATTTGGCAACATGGTGGAGCTTAAGATTGGAGACTCTGGACCCTGTCTGTTCCTGTTTGAATCCCAGCTCTGCCCCTTTCTAGCTCTGTGACCTTGGGCAAATTTTTTAACCTCTCTGTGCCTCAGTTTCTTCATCTATGACATGAGGAGGATAATAGTACCTATCTCAATTTGTTGCTATGAGATTAAGTGAATAGATATAAAACAGAACAATGCCTCGCATAGAGCAAGCACTCAGAAAATGCTAGCTGCTGGTATTTTTATCATGGTTATTGCATAGGATGCTTGTGGGAGTCCTGGTTATACACCCAGGCGGATGATGATTTTCATTGAGATTGTTGTCAGTGGCAACTGAAAGGAAAGGCCAAAAGGAGACTATGTCATTAAAACATGACCACGAATTCGTTGAAGGGCAACAAGGCGGTGAAGTCTGTAAAGCCCTAATGCTAAGTAAGGCCGTCTTTTGTTTATTTCTTGGTCTGGCTGCATGCCCGGCTCATGATGGACAGTGTGTCGCCTCCAGGTAGTATAACAGCTCCCATCCTTGATGAAGGACCTCTACCATCAGGTTCTTAACTATGTTATTTCCTTGGACCTGCACAGCCAATGAGGCAGATCCTGCCTCTGAGGGTCAAGAACAAGGTGTATAATAAGGAAGGCGTGGGGAAATGTACCACAGTGGAGGCCTGTGCCAAGAGGAATCATGAGAGGAGGTTTTCCACACTGGGAAAGCCAGGGAAGCTGAGACAAACACCCGTCCGTTATTCTGTGCATAGGAGAGCCTCACTACATGAGACTGTCAGTCATCAGTAGCACCCCCCAGCCACAACAACGTTTTGTTAGGTCTCTGACATGCCGATGGGGACCCCGGGCATAGTTGTAAGTGAGGGACATGGCTTTCGCCTCAGCATTCTGGTTCTGCCGGTGACACAAGAGTGCGTTTTCCCGTGAGCACCGTTTTGAGAGAATGAGCAGGAAAGGGCAAGTCCCCGGTTGGCTGGCTTCTGAGCAGATGGGACCCAGCATCCTCTGAAAGCCTCCTGGTTCTCCTGCAAATAAATTTCTCAGATGCATGTATTTAGGGAAACCATTCATCAATGAAGATGACAAAGCCATCTGGCTCTGGGGACTGGGGAAAAAAAATCTAGAGGTTGTAAAAGTTTACATTCCGATGAAGGGTGTGTGTCTGCGTTTTATTATGAGAAGCTGATGAGGTTGGTTTGTGGCTTGTTTTCAGGGGTTTTTTAACCTGGCCCTGCTCATTGAGGAAGGTGCTATAATCCCACATCACATTTTGGATTTCTTGGAAATTGACCCAACTCTCCATGCGAATAACATCTCCATCCTCCAGGAACTATACGAAAGGTGAGTTCAGAGCCTCTTTAATTCTGTGGAATCTGGAGGGACCCAGTGGATGCTGTTGGCTTCTTGGTTCAAGTTAGCCTGACTCTTACTTTGTAGCGTTTCTTGCTCTGAAAGGTCTCAGGATTTGTTTTGATTTGAGAACTTTCAGCTGGACCCAAACTTACTTCCATCTTCTAGTTTCTGAGGCTTGAGATACAGAATGAGCATGATCTGAAGTTAAGGTGCTGACCAAGGTTTTCCACGAGAGTGGAAAAAATAACGTGTCCGATTAGACCATTTCTGCACGACAGGGCGGCATTCTGGTGTCTGGATGCAGAGAGACCCTTGAACAGAAGTGTTGTCCCAGCAGACCCCCCTGTTTTCAGGGACCTCCTTGACCTGTTGGCTTTTTTTTAAGGACAGAAGTGACCTTCTCCTGAGATTTCTGGCAGGACCCTAGAATTTTAGGGCAGGCCTCAACCCCTCAGAACTGCCTTTCTTCCTTTGCCTCTCACCTCAAGTGTTCCTGCTTGTCCCCAAGCAGAAGGAGGTGGGTTTGAGGCTCTGAAAATACCCGTCGTGAGTAATACCACCAAAGTTTGGCTGACACTTCAAGGTGCCCTCTGCTTTGTGTCTGCAGGTGCTGGAGCCACAGTAGTGAGGAGTCCCTGAGCCCCTGCTCCCTGGCCTGGCTCTACCTTCACTTCCGGCTCATCTGGGGTGCTGTCCTGCACTCTGCCCTGGTAGGTACCCTCTTCCACTGGCCCTGCCCTCATGGTCCCTGCCCCTGTCAGTCATCTGATGCCTATTTCTGGTGTTTGTAGATCTATTTCCTGGGAACCTTCCTGCTGTCTGTTTTGATCGCCTGGACCCTGCAGTATTTCCAGTCTGTCTCAGGTAAGGCTTTCTCAAAGGCCAGGGCAATATAAAAACACTAGAGGCCCAGTGTACAAATTTGTGCACGGGTGGGGTCTGGCCACCCCGCCCTGATGGGGGCCGATCGGGTTAGGCAGGCGGGGGGAGAAGCCGCAGGATGTTGGCTGGCTGGCCCCACCCCCAATCCAGCTGGGGCCAACAGGGGGAGGGGCCGCACCCCAATCAGGCCGGTTGGTTGGCCATAGTGCGCATCATAGCGACTTGTTGTTCCGGTCATTCTGGTCATTCTGGCATTCCGGTCACTTGGCTTTTATATATATAGATAGCAATTCTTTTCCTTACTAGAAAAGTCATCCTCTCCCTCCTCCTGCCCTTGGCCATGCTATTTCCTTTTGTTAGGATGGTCATTCAGGGTTTGGGGGTCCTCCAGGGGGTGTAGTATAATGTCTGGCAGATGGAAGACCCCAATTACTATTATGTTTTCAAAGTAAGCAGAATTCTTTTAATAAGAAGCTTGAGAAATTGAACTGAAATGTCTTCCCCCATTGAAAATATCTGCTAGCAAAATTCTACCTCTGTGTGCCTTAAAACCCAGGCTGGAGGCCCCTCCAGCATAAACGTTTAGCCTGTTTATCCCAGTCCAAGGAGAGCGAGTCAGATAGGATGACAAACAAGCATCCATGATGAATAAAAATACCCAGCCACTGCCCAGCAGGTGTGGCTCAGTGGTTGAGTCAGGGCATATGCCTGGGTTGCGAGCTCGATCTCCAGATAGGGGCATGCAGACAATCAATGATTCTCTCTCATCATTATGTTTCTCTCTCTCCCTCTCCCTTCCTCTATGAAATCAATAAAAATATATTATTTTTTAAAAATAATCCCAACCACGTGGATTTGGAGGGAGGGTCTGAGGAGGAATGTAAAGTGAACATTTATTTTTGTGTGGTTTCCACAAGTTGCTATTATTTCTCTGTGCTAATGTAGGGCAGTAGTTAAGGAAATGGACGCCTCTGTCTTTCTCTGTGAGCTTAGAGTCCAGGCTTGGCTACTTATTAGCCGTGTGACTTACGGCGAGTTATTTCACCTTCTTGATCCTCCAATGCCTTGTCAATAAAATGAGGTTATAATAGCAGCTATGTCCCAGGGATGTTAAAAGGTTCAGTGAAAAAATAAATATACATGACACACTTACCAAAAGACAACTGTAGTTAAATCTTAGCTGTTATACTTATCTGGCTTATAAAACCCTCTCAGTAAATATTAGCTATTATGTTTATCTCCCCTGTTGGATCATAAACCGAGCTGGAGGAAGGGCTGTCATTTGTGGTCTCACACTTAGTAGGTGCTCAAATTTGCTAACGTCCCTCATGGAGGATTATAGTTTCCCACCATCTCGGATGGTTTCAAAGGACATAATCGCTCATGAAGACTAACGGGAACATTTACAAATGGACACGTTGGGACTGGACATGGCATTTGAGCCTTTGCGTAGCCATTATTTATGTCACAGATAATGAAAAGCAAAGAGAGCACATTTCACCTCCGACTCGATGGGGAGACAAAAGTCACTGTTACAAAAGGCTTCTTGTAAAATACGGAATCATTTCCCTCTGACTTACCTGAGGAGGTTAACAGAGAACCAGCAAGAGCCCTCCCAGCTTTGATGCCTTGTGGTGTTCCGGCCTATAAATTTTCCCCATGCAAATTCTATCCCGTCCCCAAATTTGTTGTCATTTATTTTGCATCTTGTCACTGTTTTCCATTTCAAATTATCTTTGTCATTTTTACTCTGTAGAAATATTGTTATGATTATTACAAATGCAATTCCATTGGAGGAGCTAAAAATTGTCTTTATGATTTTATGCCAGCTGGTAGCCATGAAAATTCATGGGCTGGTGGAATTGCTTGGATCAGAAGTCTTCATTGTCAGTCCCTCCACATTCTCATCTCCCTGTCCGTCCTGCCCTTTTGTGGATTTTCCCTTCCTGTGTATCCTTTACTCCTTCACACATTTTCTTCATTTTTTTCAAACTCTTTTTATTTGCTTCTTCCTTAACATCCCCTCCCTCCCTGTTGACCAGCCTTAGAGAAGTCTGCATGGAATCTTTAAAAAATTTTAATTCTAGCCCTGGCTGGTGTTACTCGGTAGTTAGAGCGTAGGCCCATGCACCAAAGGGGCATGGGTTCAATTCCCAGTCAAGAACACAAACCTGGGTTGCAGGTTCGATCCCAGGCCCCAGTCAGGGTGTATGCAGGAGGCAACCAATCTCTCTCTCTCTCTCTCTCTCTCTCTTTCTCTTTCTC
>NW_005369915.1:2386547-2410536 GCF_000412655.1 Myotis brandtii
CCTTCCCCCCCCACCTCTCATCCCCTTCCTCCCTCCTTTCCACTGTCTCTAAAAATCAATGGAAAAAATATCCTCGGGTGAGGATTAACAACAAAAAAAAAAAAAAAATTTAATTATCTGCTCTTCATGTTCCAGATGAAGAATTGAGGCCAAAGGGATGAAGTGGCCTGCCCCATAATCGCAAGTTAAAGTCCCAGAGAGCATGTAGGGCAGCAGAATTCCCAGGCTCACCATACTTTAAAACAGCCATTATCATTTGCCTCCGACCTATTGTCCCCTGACATAAGAAATATGTTGCAGCACATTTTTGGTACCCTGAAATGAATGATAATTACCCTGCCTACACACTTTTTTTTTTTTTAAGAATGCCCTCACACCAATATAAAGGAGAAGTAAAAAGAACTAATTATCATAGAGTAACATCTTTTTCAATATTTAAATTCTAGCCCAGTGCTTCTTCATTACAATGTGCACACGAATCACCCAGGGAGCTTGTTAAATGCAGATCCTGACTCAGTAGGTCCCAGTGGTCCTGGGATTCACCGTCTCTAACAAGCTTTCGGGTGATGTCCAATCCACACTACCATTCCTTGGACAGCACTTTGAGTCATAAGGGCCTAGAAGTAAAAACAAAACATCTCCATGTATTTCCAAAATATGCCCCACAGTGGTGCCTACCAGCCCTGGTAGAACTAGGGTTGAGTTAAAATATATAGCAGATTATTTTCGTGTGTTTCAGGTTGTCAGCATAAGTGCATACCTGTCAATAACTCTGAAATAAGAGGGTACTATTCCATCAGCATTGGGGTGATGGGGTCAGGGCGATAGAGGCACAGAGAGCGGAGAAGCTGCTGGTGTGACCCCGATGGGCGGGTGCAAGGTCCCATGACCTGCCCCATGGGAAGGGAAAAGACGTCCTAGATGCCGGTGGCAGCCATGGCGTGGAGAAGCAAGCACAGTATGAAGGGGGGCCGGTTTGAGAATTAGGGGCCACCTTCAGCAGCCTTGTGCAGGGATTGTGCTGTCAGGTAGGGATCTTTGTCATTTTGAGATTTGCATATTTCCAGTCAGTTGTTTTTAAAAATTAGTGATTTATGGTCAAGCCTTTAAATTGAGCTGTCCATCCATTTTTGCGTTCAGCTCCAGCTACCTTCATTTCCCCCCTGAGCTTATATGCTCGGTGATTTATACTCAACACTTTGCTGCGCTTGCCACATTAAATTGTCCCGAGTTCGGAAGGCTGGCAGCGCATGCCAGTAGCTGACGGCACAGGCTCAGAGTCAGGATGCTGCCGGGACTCTGGCCCTGCCACTTGCCGTGTGACCTTGGGCAGGGATCCTATCTGTGCCTCAGTTTCCCCTGCGGAAATAGTACAGCTTTCCCCTATTGTAGTTGAGACAACAGGATGTAAAGTGCTTGGAACTCCGCAAATGTTAGCTCTCAAGGAGCAATGTCCCAGGGCATGTTCCCTGCAAGGAAAGCATTCTGACACCAGGTAGCGCCTGCACTTAGGTAGCTTGGTTTATCTCTAAAACAGACACAATTGCCAGAGCCTAGCATGGTCTTCTATGTTGTGAGACTCTTTCTAAAACATAGTATGCTTAAAAAGCATCTAAACAAAGGTGTTGAGTAGTCTATCAAAAGCACCAAAACAGGTACACAAAAGGTACTACACACCTATTTTATTTCATTTAAGGGAACTTACTTTAATACACACACACACACACACACACACACACACTAGAGGCCCGGCACATGGATTCATGCACATTGAAAGTAAATTAATTAGCAGGTGGCCGGCGGGGCAGGACTGGGCCAGACAGGCCAGACATACCCTGAGTCAACCTCCCATGGTGCCTCCCCGACTGGCCGCACCTCGGGTAGCACTAGGACTCAAAGGGCATCTGTGGAGTGAGCAGGGTACCTCTAGCAAGTGGGGTCCCTCAGCCTGGCCTCTGGAGATTGGGCCAAAACCAGCTCTCCGACATCCCTGGAGGGGTCCCGGAGTGTGAGAGGACACTCTGCAAAGTTGCTGTCACTTGGCAGCTCCTGCATTGAGCATCTGCCCCCTGGTGGTCATTGCACATCATAGCTACCGGCCAGTTGGCTGGTCAGCCAGTCAGCCGGTTGCTTAGGCTTTTATATATATAGATATATATATAAAAGCATAATATGCTAATAGACTAGACGTCCTTCCGGACTAAGCCAGGGCTGCAGCCATGGGATTGAGGCAGAGGCAGCCGCAGCCGCAGCGGCTGCAAGGGAGGGATCCAGGCAGCCACCTGCGCCTGCAAGGGCCCACTCTTGCACAAATTTTGTGCATCAGGCCTCTAGTCCATTTATAAAATACAAATAAAATAAATTACTGTGACTTATATTTCACTGACAAAGGTAGAGTACTATAGGAATTGACCTTCCAACCAGAAGCCTGGACAAAATAAATGAAACAGGGGATTGAGCCTGCATCCCGGGCATGTGCTTGGACATGTGGCCTGACTAGGAATTGAACCATGACCTCCTGGTTCATAGGTTGACACTCAGCTGCTGAGCCACACCAGCTGGACTAAGGGAACTTACTTTCGGCTCTTAGCTTGAATTCCACCAGGCAGCTCTGTCTTTCTTGGGGCTGACATCTCCCCGGGTAGTGCACAGGTCCCTGGGTCTTAGGTGACACTAGCAACACTCATATGGCCACAAGTCTGAAAACAGAACACACACTGCACCCCAGGGCCCACCTATCCCTCCAGGTCCACTGGCTTGGCAGCTTCTAGGTCACCGGGGAGTTCCATCATCTTTGCCAAAGCTGGGCTCCGTTGGCCTTTTTTCTTCTGTCTTCCTCCGAGGGCTGAAGGGGAGGGCTTCCCTGATGGTGCAGCCCTCAGCTGGGCTCAGCCACTTCCCCAGGCTCCACAAGCTCCTTTTCCTGCTTCATCGCATCTCTGAGGCACTCTTCCTCTCCCCTCCCTGTGAGGGACGCCAAGCATAATTGCCTTAATGGACTCAGGCTTTCAAAAAAAAACAAAAAAATTCCAAAGCAAAATATGTCTAAAACCAACTCCATTTCTGTCCTGCCACAAATTTCCCCTGAGACAAAAATAAAAAAAATAAAAATAAAAGGCATGGAGCCTGGTTACCGGAAGGAAGGGAAAGGGAAGAAGAGGGGAGAAAATGTAAATGACCATTTCAAAGAAAGAGTCCTGCCTTACTAGTATCAGCATAAACTTTATGTCTAAACTAGAGGCCTGGTGCACGGAATTCGTGCACTTGGAGGGAGGGGCGTCCCTCAGCCTGGCCTGCGCCCTCTTGCAGTCTGGGAACCATCAGTCAGACATCCTTAGCGCTGATGTGGAGGCGGGAGAGGCTCCCACCACCACCACTGCGCTCACCAACCATGAGCCCGGCTTCTGGCTGAGCAGCGCTCCCCCTAGGGGAGCACACTAACCACCAGGGGGCAGCTCCTGCATTGAGCATCTGCCCCTGGTGGTCAGTGCATGTCTTAGCGACCGATTGTTCCGCCGTTCGGTCAATTTGCATATTAGCCTTTTATTATATAGGATAGAATACACAGTACAGAGCGAGGTTTGCAGAACTACCTGCTCCTCGGTGTGACTGGGTAACCTTTTAAACCAATGTCAGCCTACTCAAAACATTCATAATTTAAGCCAACTCATCCTTTCTGCTTGAGTGGTTAGCCAGTGTAGGAGGAAGATGATACAAACAAGATTAATTAAACCTTTTCCCACTCTTTTCCTGTCCTCCACATTTTAATTAATGAGGTTGCTACTAAAATTACAGTAAAATGACGCAAAATGTGGTGCCCATGAAAGAAGCAGTGGCCTGCAAGTCAGAGCGACGTACTGATGAGGTTTCACTTTCTCCTACCACATTACCCTCACACCCTCCCAGTATCTCCACTCACAAGAAAGGTTTCAATGACACAGGTCACATTTGTGCTGGGCCCTGCTCGATTGAGAGGCCCGAAGAAAGTAGGCTAGATCTTATTCATAGCTGAGATTTCCAGGGCTTCCTCCTCAGGCTCCCCTTCTACCCCATCTTGGCAAACATTCGGCAGTCTCAGGATACACCCAGTATATTCCCTCGTGTTCTCCATTCCCGCACGCTCCTGTCTGGTCAGCGGGCAAGCAGATGTTTTCCCTACAATGGTCCACAACAGGGATTGGCAAGCTTTTTCTGTAAAGGGCCAGATAATAAACATTTGGGGCTTTGAGGGCCATCTCTGTCATGACTCAACTTTCCTTATTTTATTTTTATTTTTTTGTTAAAACTCACCCAAGGAAATTTTTTTATTTTTTTAATATATGTTTTTATTGATTTCAGAGAGGAAGGGAGAGGGAGAGAAACATCAATGATGAGAGAAAATCATTGATTGGCTGCCTCCTGCACACCCCCTACTGGGGACCAAGCCCACAACTGGGCATGTGCCCTGATCAGGAATTGAATTGTGACCTCCTGGTTCGTAAGTCAACACAACCATAAGCCAGGCTGAGGATATTTTCTCCATTGATTTTTAGAGAGGGAGGGAGGGGGAGAGAGAGGAGAGAGAAAAACCTCAATGTGCCTCTTGATTGGTTGCCTCCCTGCACCTGCAACCCAGGTATGTGCCCTTAACCTGGAACTGAGCCCACACTCCTTTGGTGCACAGGCCAACACTCTAACCACTGCACACACTAGCCAGGGCATGACTCAACTTTCCTTATTGTGTGAAAGCAGCCATTGACAATCCATGAAAATGAACGGTGTGGCTGATTGCCAATCATACTTTACTATGAACATGAAAATTTTAATCTTGCCCTGGCTGGTTTGGCTTAGTGGATAGAGCATTGCAGACTAAAGGGTCCTGGGTTCAGTCCTGGTCACGTGCCCAGGCTGCAGGCTGGATCCCCAGTACAGGGCAAGCAGGAGGCAGCCGATCAATGATTCTCTCTCATCATTGATGTTTTTATTTCTCTCTCTCCCTTCCTCTCTGAAATCAATAAAAAAATATATTTTTTAAAAATTTGAATCTCATGTGGTTTTCATATGTCATGAAATATAACTTTTTAAATTTTTGTTCAATCATTTTAAAAGGTAGGAGCCATTCTTAGGTGGTGAGCCATACAAACACAGGCAGTGAGCCTCCATCTTCTGCCTAATGTACGGAAAATGGTCCCCCGAGTGGCAAGTAACCCAAAAATCACTTCTATTTGGTTCTGGAATATGATGTGTAATTTTTTAAACAACACGCGTATTTTCCTGGTTACCTTGATTCTAGTCCAGTAATCAAATTAGCACACATTCCAGGTGAGCACAGAAAAAGAGGCCACTTGGAAATGATGACGGGCTGTGGGGGGCTTGTCCGGTGATTGCAGACCTGCAGTGGGAGGGGAGAAGTCCTTCTCCCATGGGCAATAACAAGCTTCCTGTAGAAGCATCGAGCATTTTTATTGCGCTCTGACGAGAAGGTTTAAACGGTGGCCATGCTGATTATACATTCTTTCCACGTTCCCGCAGTGGCACTTTTTTGTTTTAATCAGAAAACTGATTGCTGGCTTATCTTGTTACCATGGTGATTTAAACATTTCCCTCCGCTTGAAAAGGGAAAATGCATGCCTTCATTAACTTCTGCAGAGATCATCAGAAAGATCCATGTGAGGGCCTAAGGGGGTCTTGGGCCATCTGATCCAAGCCTCTCTGTTCACAGATGAGGAAACCAAGGCCTATGAGACTCATTTAGAAATTCACAGTATCTACCCCAAAGCCATGTATGAGTGGTGGTTAAATGAGACTCGACCAGACCAGGTCTCTGGGGTCCAGCCAGTGGTCTTTGTGCCACATCCCTGTGCCTCCTGCTCCCTGCCATGGTTAGATCACCTGCCAGAGTGATGGCTTTAACCGAGAAATGTCACATCATTATGCAACCCCGTAGCTCCCCCTACCCCACCACTGTCCTGTTCTCGCAGAATAGTCTCTGGGTTCACAAGAGCTCCTGTAGGTACTGAAAGAGATTCCTGGAGGCTTTGGAGCCCATTGCTGAATTTCTTAGACTGGCCTCCTGGAGATGCCTCTAGGTACTTGGAGGTGCAACTCTTGAAGGATTTTTCTAGAAGTCAGGTTGCCAATATGTGCATCTTCTTAAAGTCAATACATTTCAGGATGGAACCTTTAAAAATGGTCCCACTGACTGGAAACTGTAAGAGACTTTAGGATTCCTGAGTTTAATTAAGATCACTACTTAAAAGCAAACTACCAGTAGCAGTTGTTGCACAAACTAGGGCCATTGTGTTAGCCATATGTCACGCATCCCTGCATGCCGCTACCCTCATTTTACAGATAAGAAACCAGCTCAGAGTGGTTAAGTAACTTGCTCAAGATCACTCTGCTGGTAAACATCAGAGCCATTTGACTTCTGGTCTTTCTGGCTCCACAGTTTTCTGCTGTTTTCCTAGGCTACTGAGGCCTGAAGGAAAACTGTAGGCATCTCAGAAACAAATGCACCAGCTCTGTCATCAATCCTGCAAGCCATGCGCCTGAAATTAATAAATACTAACACACATCTACAGTAAACCAGGTTTCTAGTAGCAATCACTGACGTTTGTTGAGTACCTTTGCCTGCCAGGCACTGTTCTAAGCACTTTATGTACATTAGTTCATTTAATCCTAACAGCTCAACAGGGTCTAGATCAGTGGTTCTCAACCTTCCTAATGCCGCGACCCTTTAATACAGTTCCTCATGTTGTGGTGACCCCCAATTTTTTCATTGTTACAAATTGCACATAATTAAAGCATAGTGATTAATCACAAAAACAATATGTAATTATATATGTGTTTTTCGATGGTCTTAGGCGACCCCTGTGAAATTGTCATTCGACCCCCAAAGGGGTCGCGACCCACAGGTTGAGAACTGCTGGTCTAGATACTTTTATTTTCCCCATATTTTAGGAGAGTGAGAAATTTGTCCAAGGCCACGTAACTGATAAAGGGCAGAGCAACCGGATCCAGAGCCCATAGTCTATAACCAGGACACCTCTTGGCCTCAATACACGAAGCCAGGTCACTGTTGTAGGGGGCCTGTCCCACGCATTGTAGAATGCTTAGCAGCACCACTGGCCTCTACCTATTACATGCCAGTAGTACACCGCCCTCCATTGTGACAACCGAAAATATCTAACATGGCTAGCTGTCCTCTAGAAGGCAAAGTTGCTCCCATTTGAAAACCACTGATATCTATATATATAAAAGGCTAATATGCTAAGTGTCTGTCCAACCGGTAGCTGTGATGCACACTGACCACCAGGGGGCAGACGCACAACACAGGAGCTGCCAAGCTGCAGTGACTTGGAAGCGGTGGTTCTCGGGTGACGCACCCCGGAACCAGAGAGGAGGGAGCCTGATTCCTCATGGGGCCACGCGATTCCACCTTTGGCCATGGGTTATGTTGTTGCTGGGGCACTGTCGGCCCTGAATCTGGTTTACTGCACACTTGCATTTGTGTTCCACACCCTGTACAACAGCAACTTTGCAGAGTGGCCTCTCGGACTCCTCAGGGGATGTTGGAGAGCCAGTTTTGACCTGATCCCTGCAGGCCAGGCCAAGGGACCCCACCTGCAGGAGGGACTCCGCTTACTCCGCAGACGCCCTTAGAGCCACAGTGCCACCGCAGGTGCAGCTTGCCAGGGAGGGACTGCGGGAGGTTGGCTCCAGGGTGTGTCTGGCCTGTCTTGCCCAGTCCCACCCTGCCGACCACCTAATTAATTTCCTTCCAATGTGCACGAATCCATGCACCAGGTCACTAATAAAATATAAAACTTTCTAAGCCTCCCTAACATGTTGGTGGTCCAACCACCTACCTAATGGTAGATTGATAAATAATTAGAATTAGTAATTATGTTTTTCAAAACTCAAATACATTTATTTAAATAAAATATTTTAAACCAAATTTTGGTAAGTCCAAATGGTATCCTATATAATAAAAGGCTAATATGCAAATTGACCAAACAGAGGAATGACCGGTCGCTATGACATGCACTGACCACGAGGGGGCAGACACTCAGCACAGAAGCTGCCCCCTGGTGGTCAGTGCACTCCCACAGGGGGAGCACCACTCAGCCAGAAGCCAGGCTCACGGCTGGCGAGTGCAGCAGCGGTGGCGGGCGCCTCTCCTGCCTCCGCAGCAGTGCAAAGGATGTCCGACTGATGGCTTAGGCCTGCTCCCAGGCCTCTAGTAAGAATATAAATAAAACCAACAGTTCTTCCTAATTGATTGGTATAATTTATAGCTTGCATTGCATCAATGCCATGAAGGGAGGAGAAGAGGTGGCCACAAGAAACATCAACCAGAGAGTTGTTTTGTTTTGTTTGATTAAAATATTAACCTGGAAGTCACAGCATAAGTGCAGCGTCCCAGGATGTCAGGACCATTAGAAATCTTCATATGTCTATTTCAACCTGCCATTTTAGAGAGGGCGACACCAAAGTCTAAAGAACTTAGAAAATGGGTCCAAAATTGCTTACCTAGTCAGTTTCAGGGCCACAGAATTAAAAGCATCTCTCCTGGCTTGCTGGGCTCTGGGTATGGTTGTGGGCCCTGCATGTACTGTTGTGAATACTCACCATCTGTTTGTGTGTCTCTGCAGCCAACGGTTTCAACCTGACACCAGCCAGGGCCTCCCCAGACGACACCACTCCCACTGCAAGTCCAGCTGTGACTCCAGCTGCAGATGTCTCTGCTCAGGACCAGCCCACAGTCACTAATAACCCAGAGCCACGTGGGTGAACTGTGCATTCCAGGTCTCTTTCGATGAGAGAGAGTCCTTTGGACGGGTGGTATTGTAAAGCTGGGGCCAGGGCATTGTACTGATAAACACCTTAAAAGTCTTGTCAACTGGATGTGAATTTTGCACTTGGTGTCTTTTTTTTTTTTTGTTTTAATCAAATGACAAAGGAGTGCCCAGAGCATTCAAACAAATACAAGGACCATCCTGATCTTAGGAGTGTGTTGGGAGGTTAGCTGGGTCATCGCAGACGTCCATTCCCGGTGACTCTGTGTATTGGGAGTCACAGTTTGCCCAGCAACATATCGGAATCCTTATATCCTGGGATGTCATTTACGAATCTTAGTCCCTTGTTCATCCCCTTTTACTCAATAACAGAAAATTGTGACTTTTCTACAAGTAGGTAATATTCTGGTACAAGTGTTTGCCACAGCCCTGCTCTTCGGAGTCCAACCAACAGATTGCAATTTGGTTTCCAACACCCAGCAGTTCTGAGGGGCTTTGATGTAAATCGGTTGTGGCTGGAAGTGCAGGGAAGGCGATGGCTTTGTAAATTGGTTTACATTTTGCTCCTTGAATTTTTCTAGGGTTGTAGTGCTTCCGAATCATTCAATGACATTGTTGGGCATCGGTTACCTTTCAATTGCAATCCATAAAATAACATTTAGGAAATGCTTAGTATTTAAGTGTAGCCTTCTCCATGAATTACCCATTAGAATAGACTGGCAGCAGTGGGATGTGCAGGAAAAATGCCTTTAGTTCACAGTCATCCCCACCCCTTATGCCTGCCTGAGTCCATGTAGGTGCGTGTGTGTGTGTGTGTGTGTGTGAGAGAGAGAGAGTGTGTGAGACAGAGGGAGAAGAAAGGCAGACTGTGCACTGTATGCTGCTAAGGTGGTAAATAAATCAGTAATGCAATATTGTGGGTCCAAACTACTCTTTGCACTACTTTATTTACAGTAGTAAATAAAAATTATTTTTATACATTAACTTCCAGGAAGTGTTTTTTCTCTCCTTTTTCATAGTTACTGTTGTCATTGTACAAAGTCCTCAGGTTTATGCATTCCCCTCAAGAGACAAAAAAAAAAAAAAGTCCTCCTTAAGAAGGGATCCTTCTGATAACCCTTGAATGCCGGCGGGAGGAGGCAGGCGGCTGCTCTCCAGGAATCCGAGCTCAGGATCTGACCCCATGATGTTTGCACAGGATCAGACATTGTTTCAAGGTTTCTGGTTGCTCTGAGGCTGGGTTCATACCAATTCTGGGTTAAGTTTGCAGTCTACCTTCTTTCTCCTCTGTGTGCTCTTGTCTGATAGCAGAGCTTATCCTTCCTGCTTTCAAATGAGCCAGACTTTGGAGACCTGGGTTCAGATCCTGTTTCGGTAACTTCCTAGCTCAGTAAGCTTACAAGAGTGATTAACCCTTTGAGTTTCAGGTTATCCTATATAATAAAAGGCTAATATACAAATTGTCTCTTCAACTGGGAGTTTGATCAGGGGGCAACCAACCAACCGCAGCCCTTCCCCCTGGCCAGCCCTGCCCCCGATCGGCCCCCATCAGGGTGGGCTGGCCGGACCCCACCTGTGCATGAATTTGTCTTATAAAATAGGGGTAATAAAAGTCATCTCTTGGCTTTTCATGAGGCTTAAATGAGATAATGCATGTAAAATTTCCAGGTCAGTACCCTGAATGTGCTTGGTATTCTTGTGAGAAAGACAAGTCTGAGGGACCAGGCCAGGGTTCTGCTCTGCCTAGGTCCTCTCTTCATGGCAAACACACCTGACCCTGAGTTGCTGGGAACATAGGCTGCTTGCAGCTCCCAGCACCAGCCCTCAATGGGAATTGCCATCAGCTGCAGGGACCTGCACAAGGTTCCATCCTTGCAAGAGCAGCTCATGGCCAATGGCTTGTTGATTAGGGCAGGCTTTCTCAGTCTCCACACTATTGACATTTGGGCCTGGATGGCCCCTTGTGGGGGGTTGTCTTGGGCATTGTAGGATATTTAGCAGCAGCAGCCCTGGTCTCTACCCACTAGATGTCAGTAGTGCATACCACCTCCCCTCCACCCCCGAGTTGTGGCAGCCAAAAAATATCTCCAAACATTGCCAAATGTTCCCTAGGGGGCAAAATCATCTCCCCTCTTCACCTTGAGAAAGATCCAAATGCAAAAACAAAGGCCCCTTTCCTCACTTTGGAACAGCCCTGGAGGGCCATCCCAGCTCTAGAATTCCCCCTGGTGGCAGCCTCATTGTAGTGCAAGTTCTCCCTCTGTCCAGTTCTGTCTGCCTTATTTCCATACTAGAGGCCCAGTACACAAAATTCATGCACTTGGGGGGGGGGGGCCCCCCAGACTGGCCTGCACCCTCTCGCAGTCCAGGAGCCCACGGGGGATATCCAACTGATGGCTTAGTCGGACATCCTTAGCACTGCTGAGGAGGTGGGAGAGGCTCCTGCCACCACCACTGCGCTCACTAGTTGTGAGCCAGGCTTCTGGCTTAGCGGCACACCCTGTGGAAGCACACTGACCACCAGGGGGCAGTTCCTTCTAGTCAACGCAGGAACTGCCCCCTGGTAGTCAGTAGGTGTCATAGTGACCGGTCATTCTGCCGTTTGGTCGATTTGCATATTAGCCTTTTATTATACAGGATTTGTGTATTTTTTAAATTGATTTCAGAGAGGAAGGGAGAGGGAGAGAGAGACAAAAACATCAATGATGAGAGAGAATCATCGATTGGCTGCCTCCTGTATGGCCCCCACTGGGGATTGATCCCACAACCAGGCATGTGCCCTGACCGGGAATCAAACTGTGACCTCCTGGTTCATAGGTCAACTCTCAACTACTGAGCCACGCCAGCCAGGCTCTAATGCTGTTTTTAATTAATTGCCTCTTTTAGGCACCCTTATCCCTCAGCTCCCTGTAGCATGAATCCCTGAAATGCACTGCTCAGTGCGAGGTAGATATGTGTTAAGGAGTTTAGCTGTCCTGCCTCATGAAGCTCAAGTTCTCTGCTGTTTGTGCTGAGTTTCCCTGCAGGCCCACAGATGACCAGCTTGAGCCTGTGGGTAGACGCAGAACCCTAGCTGAGAGCGGCACCCTGGCAGAGTTGTGTGGACCTGGGGCTGGCAGAGGTAGGGGTACACCCCAACACTGAGGAACATCAAGACTATTTCAAGACCGTCTTCCAGACGGGGTTTCCTCATGAGCCGAGGAACCATTTGAATCAGGGACCAATATGAACGTGACCTCGGTTGCATCTCAGGATGTTGAAATCTGAAACATTACATTTATATTTTACTTAGTTTTCACAATACCACTGCAAGTCAGATATACTTTTTTTTTTTCATTTTACAGATAAACAAACTATTCTTACAAGCACACCAAGGAACAAGCAATCATTAAGTCTCAGTGGCACACTGCCATAAGCATTTATTTCTTGCTCAGGCACCTGTGGGTTGGCTGTGGTTCAGCTGATCTAGGCTGGGCCCAGCGGGGCTCGGGTCCAGGCTGTGGGGTGGGTCCAGGCAAGCTGAACATGCCTTTTTTTCTTCTGGGGTCAGCAGGCAACTGGAGCGTGTTTATATTGAATGGGATCAGAATATGCAACCCCAAAATATGCCATTTTGGCATAAGGGTTATTGAGAATCAGCAGATACAGGAAGAGTTCTCTGCCCTCCACCTTTTCTGCCTAAAAGCAGGGCATGAATTTCCCTTTGTGGAGGTGTCTCCTCCTCTCCTGTACAGGAAGAGGAGAGCTACTCTTATCACTTGGGATGGAGAGTAGGCACCAAGATGATGTGCATAAACCTACTTTACAAATTAACCCTATTCTTCCATTAGTTTCCCCATGTAGTTCCACAATTCATCATTCTTCAAATCCCAAACCCCCTGACCTTCGTAAAAATGGTAGGTAAACCCCTGAGTCTAATTACTACTTTGACTTTCTCTTTTTCTGTAAACTCCTGTACATATAAAATACTAATTAAAACTAGAGTCCCGGTGCATGAAATTCATGCATGGGGGGGGGGGCGTCCCTCAGCCCGGCCTGAACCCTCTCGAAGTCTGGGACCCTTTGCTCTTTACTGCCTGCCTGCTCACTCCTTACTGCTCGGCTCGCTGCTCCTTAGCAGCAGGCTCCTTACCACTGGGCTTGCTGCTCCTTAGCATTGCCACGGGGGCGGGAGAGGCTCCCACCACTGCCACTGTGCTCTCCAGCAGTGAGCCTGGCTTCTGGTTGAGTGGCGCTCCCCCTGTGGGAGCTCACTGACCACAGGGGCAGCTCTGCATTAAGCATCTGCCCCTGGTGGTCAGTGTGCATCATAGCAACTGGTCATTCCAGTTGTTCTGCTGTAACGGTTGCTTAGGCTTTTATTATATACGACCTGGTCGCCCCACACAGCCCACTGTTCAGTCATTTGATCGTCCCTCACTAACCCCCTGCCAGCCTTGTCACCCCATGCAGCCTGCTGTTCGGTCGTTACTATTACTGTGGCAGTGTCCAGGACAACTTGCATATTCCTCTATTATTAGTATAGATGGTATGCCTTTCTCCTGTTACTCTGGATCCTGTTAGTTTAATTCACAGGCCCCCATTTACTGAACACAAGAGGGTAGAGGAAGTTTATTTTTCCCAACAATCTCTTGACAAAAGGCTCAAAAACCCAACTGCACAAACATATTTGCAACCTTCATTCACATCACCTCTGCTAATGTCCCATCGGCTAAAGCAGGTCACACGGGTAAGCCACATGGACAGGAAAGCTATGCCTCCTGTGGAGGAGGAAGGGGGGTTGCTTTCAACTCCCATTTGTCTGACATCAAAGCTGTAGCTGCTGCTTGCAGCCTTAGTTGGCCGGCCTCCTGTGAATTCCCTGGAAGGCTGTCTTTACCACTCAATGAAGTCATTAATTAATTACTTTTGTCCTGTTCAGGACTTTATTCTTTGGTATTTATTTTGTGTCCCCAGTGGGATTGTTTAGTTCTTCAAGTGGTGGTGGTGGGGTGGGGGTGGGGGGCACTTCTAGTCACCCAGGGCCCCTGCACAACGCTGGCACAGAGGAGCACAGTAAGTAATTGGACAAAAACTGGTCAAGTATGTTTTTCCTACAAAGAGGCCCGAGAGAAGTGCCACTGTGGCTATTACAGCAGATTCCCTGAAACAAGCCCAAAATTGCTGAGCTGGTAACTGCGGCCCACGGTGCTGGAAGAACGTGACAGTTCTTCATTAATTTGGCGGATCTTCCACCAGCAGGTACAGCTGGATTAATCAGCACGGCACCCTCCTCGCAGACTTAATTAGTAGTTCTTGTCAAAACTCCGCTTCCTGTTAAAACCAGGCTGAAAAAAAACTACCGTTCCAAGCTGATATCTTATTTGTAGCTACGTTTCATCCAGACAGACGTGAGACCAAAATCTCACTTTCTTCTTTTTATTGAGATATAATTGACATATGACATTGTGCAGTTTTAGGGTATGACTTGATACAGTTATAGTGTATGATCACTTCCATAGCGTTAGCTAACACTTCCATCACATCACATAATCACCATTTCGTTTTTGTGGTGAGAACATTTAAGACTTTGTCTCTCAGTAACTTTCAAGTATACAATACAGGAGTGTTAAAAATTAAAAATAGAACTACCATGAGATCCAGCAATCTCACTTCTGGGTATATAGCCAAAGGAAGTGTCCATCAATGAATGAATGGGTAATGAAGTGATGGAATAGAATGTAATACAATTCAGCCAAGAGAAAGAGGGAAATCCTGCCATTTGCATCCATATGAATGAGTCTTGCTTTGGAAAATGACTTTTTTTTTTTTTTTAATCCTACTGAGCGAGGTCAGGAGGGAAGGAAAGAGTTAAAGAACACACGCTCCGAGAGGCAAATTGGACCATGTGTTTTCCATCTCACAGTAGTCCTGTGCCATGACAACTATTATTCCCATCTGTAAAATGCAGAAACCCAGAACCTGATGGATGTGTGATTCTCCCAAGGTTACGTTTCAGGCTGGACACAGAGCGTGAGGTGAACGTGCGCCTGCCCACCTCCAAGCTGTGTTGGTGGCTGCTATTCTCACATGCACGAGAACCAACAGTCACTCTCTTGCATTTCAGCACTAGGAGGCTTGGTAACCCCTAACCAGTGCCAGAGCTCTAATGCCAAGTATAAATACAAATGAAACATAAAAAAAGCCACCTCTTATGAATGTTTTTAAAGTATTGCCAGACCTACACTATCTGAAGAACTTAATGGAGAGTGGATAGACCTCCCTCCTGGCTTTGGCAGGGACCTCTGAAGGGAGTCGAGGGGCTGTGTCAACCAATTAACAACATGCACTGGATGGGAATTCTGAGCAAGCGCTGCATCCCTCCACGCTTGTTGAGCTGGCGGGTACCTGCTCTGTAGCTACTCAGGGGACATACGGACCCAGGGGCCTGATCCCACAGGAGATAGTGGCACTAGGTAAGAGAGAAAGCGGCCCCCGGGATACCACAGCCATGATGCAATCTGCTCTTGGCGATCCAGGTTGATCACTGACATGGACCAAATACATGTTTAGAATCACGTATCATCCTCTGGAAGGCAAATACTATTGAAGCGCTGAGGTCTTATGTTCCTCTCCAAACCAAGCTGTGAGGTTCTGGCTCTAGTTTAATTTTTGTTTAAGTAATATTTTCTACTAATTCCAAAAGTAATATGGAAATTACAGAAAATCTGGAGAATATGAAAAACTACAAAAATCTCCTTAATTATCATAGCTGAGGACTCCCATTGCTAATAGGGTTTACACTTTCAGGCTTTGGAGATAGATTTGATGGATGGATAGAAAATACAGCTTTGTAATCTTTTTTACTTAACTCTCGTGTTTACCTAACAGAACAACTTTCTCTGTCAAAAAAATTGTTTTTCTTTGCCCTCACTGGGTGCTTCAGTTGGTTGGAACCTCATCCTGTATACCAAAAGGTTGTGGGTTCAATTCCCAGTCATGGCGTGTACAGGAGGCAACCGATTGATGTTTCTCTCTCACATTAATGTTTCTCTCTCTCTCCCTTCCTCTCTCCCAACATATCTTCAAGTAAGGAATGAAAAAAAAACATTTTTTTTTGTTTGTCATACTTTTTATGGCTAAATTATATTTTAATATATGGATGTATTGTATTTGGTTTATCCAGTCCCCCATCTGCTATATTTACGTTATCTCTAATATTTATTATAATAAATTCTGATAAAAAAAATTCTAGCCAGATCTGTAGTTTCCACATTCATTCCCTTGGGAAAAGTTCACAGAAGTAGGGTTACCAAGTCAATGAGAAAGTGCCGTTTAAGACTTGCTGCTCTTGGCTGGCTCTGTTCATTCCCTCAGGCTGGGGTTGGGGTGACCACTCTGCTTCAAATGTGAGGTTTCTAATAGGCCTCCCAGCAACTCTGGCCTCAAGGATGAAGCTGACAACCCAGTACCTGGCCTGGTGACCAGACATTCCCCCACCTGTTGCTCTCATCCCGAAGGATTAAAAGTAGAAGCAGTCCTGAGGGGAAGGGTAGATTTTTCTGGAGTCCTCAAGAAGTTCTGAACCTAGAACTTGATAGACTCTAGAACTTCTAGAACCTGGAATGAAACCCAACAGCTCCAGGTTAGAATCACCTCTGAAAATCTCTTGGGACTCTGTTTAGGGGAAGAAGAAAAATAAAATCAATTTCAAATAAGGGAGTCAAATGATTCTAAAACAGGCACTGACATTCTATACAGTAGGAGTTCTATCTAGTTTATTGAAGGTCCATGGGATATTCCACTGACTTGGCCTAAATATATATAGGCAAGAGAAGCTCCAGTTTGAATTAATTGGGTCATTTGGGGCTTATTTCCATTTTTTATTACAATTTAACTAAATTTTGTTTCCACTCTTTAAAAAAGAGTATGTGGCCTGGCTGGTGTGGCTCAATAGTTGAGTGTCGATCTGTGAACCAGGAGATCATGGTCCCATTTCTGGTCAGGGCACATGTCTCAGTTGCAGGCTCGATTCCTAGTGGAGAGTGTGCAGTAGGCAGCTGACAATGATTCTCTCTCATCATTGATGTTTCTATCTCTCTCTCCTTCTCCCTTGCTCTCTGAAATCAACATACATATGTGTGTATGTTTGTGTGCGTGTGTATTTAAAAGAGAGTGCGTAGATTTTACACTTTTTAGATTTTACTCTGCCATGAGCAAGAGACTTAACTTTTTTGTGTCTCAGTTTTCACTTCTGTAAAATGGGAATCAGAGTACCTACTTCACAGGCTGCTGCAAGGATTAATGAGAAAACAAAGGTTGTGCACCTGAGTGCCCTGCATATAGTAAATACTTAGAAAACATTAATCCTCTTTTCCTCTTCTCCTAGTTCAGCAGCAATTCTGGTGTGATATATATACTATAAACATTGAGTCCTTCCCAAGTATTTTATTTACAATCTCAAGTTCATTGAATTCGAGTGAGGTCTTATTTCAGGTAAGCACTTGCTGCAATAGAATGTGAATAAGTTTTTTAAACTGTAAGATATGATACTATAATCATCTATCTCTCTCTCCTTCTCCCTTGCTCTCTGAAATCAACATACATATGTGTGTATGTTTGTGTGCGTGTGTATTTAAAAGAGAGTGCGTAGATTTTACACTTTTTAGATTTTACTCTGCCATGAGCAAGAGACTTAACTTTTTTGTGTCTCAGTTTTCACTTCTGTAAAATGGGAATCAGAGTACCTACTTCACAGGCTGCTGCAAGGATTAATGAGAAAACAAAGGTTGTGCACCTGAGTGCCCTGCATATAGTAAATACTTAGAAAACATTAATCCTCTTTTCCTCTTCTCCTAGTTCAGCAGCAATTCTGGTGTGATATATATACTATAAACATTGAGTCCTTCCCAAGTATTTTATTTACAATCTCAAGTTCATTGAATTCGAGTGAGGTCTTATTTCAGGTAAGCACTTGCTGCAATAGAATGTGAATAAGTTTTTTAAACTGTAAGATATGATACTATAATCACCAACTTGGACAAAGTTCTTCACAGTCAGGAATATTAGAAAAGCAAACAAAGAAAGTAAGTAACTCAAATGATGGAAATTACATCCCCTCCCTGTGCAAAGGCTCATCTTGCCTGTCTGTGTGACACATGCACTGGCTCTGATTTGGGATTTGCATGTTACCACAGTGGTTTGCATTATTTATTCTTCTCATGGCATTCCGTAAATCAAATAAATTTGAAAGGATCCCTGAGCTCATGTTTGATAAATCATAGAGAGGGAGCAGCACCCCCCACACATACCCACACACACACCACATACATGCAAGTCTGTAGCTCTAGAAATTTTCTTCCCCATTTTCTGTTTGACATGCTGAACAATCTGTCCTGATTGGTCCCCTTGTTCCCAAGCAAGGGCTTGGGGTAGCTGGCTCTTCTTTTACTGTCTTCATGCCTATTCCACATAGATCAAATTCACAAAGGAAAGACCATTCAATAAGAAAGAACTCATTGGAGGTGGGACAATTGAATTTCCACATGCAAAAGAATTGTTAGATGCCTACCTCATATCATATACAAAAATTAACTCAAAAGAGGTCAACAACCTAAATATAACAGCTAAAACCATAAAGCTTTGAGCAGAGAACTGAGGGTAAATCTTCATGACTTTGGATCTGGCAAGGCATTCTTAGATGTGACACCAAAGCATAAGCAACAAGAGAAGAAATAGATTAACTGGACTTCATCAAAATTAAAACCTTTTGTGCATCCAAGGGCATTATCAGGAAAGTGAAAAGACTACCTATGGGTAGGATGAAATATTTGCAAATCACATATCTGATAAAAGTCTAGTATTCTGAATATATAAAGAACTCTTACAACTCAATAAAAAGACAAGTGACCCAACTAAAAAATGGTCAAAGAACTTAAGTAGACATTTTTCCAAAGAAGATATGCAAATAGCCAATAAGCACATGAAAAGATGTCAACATCCTTAGTCATTAGTCATTAGGTATAAGTATTCTCTCTTTACCGTGACCAGCATGGCTAGAGAGCGACACGAGTCCTGAGTAGGGGCGATGGGGGATTGAGAAAATGAAAGAGACTGAGTCAGAGACAGTAGGGAAAGCTGGGACCCGGTGGAACAGCTGACCCTCTGATGGAGAGACAGTGACCCACAGCCGGTGCAGCGAGTTTATTTTATACAGTATGATTCCAGGAAGTTTTACTAGAGTTTAAGACAAAGGAAATTATGTGAAATCATGGTTAAAGATCAAGCTGCAATTCTTCATTCTTGTAGCTTCTTTGTAATTGTCACTCCTGGCTGAGCCCGGATAATTGCGTCCGTTCTGCTCCCGGCTGAACTTAAATAATGAAATTCACCCCCTGGACCTGAGCTAAGAGTCAGGTTGACAACATACCTGCCTCTGGCACAGTATGTTTCCAGGAAGTGGCTCTGCCAACGCCATTGGACTCAGCTGACAATAATCAAAGAAATGCTCATGTGCCTTCCCAGGCGCTCTCTACAATTAGGGAAGTGAGTTGCCACTTCACAGCCAGTAGAATGATTACAATTTTTTAAAAAAGGGAAAATAAATGTTGATGAGACTGTGGGGAACTTGGAATCCTCATACATTGTTTATGGAATGTAGACTGGTTCAGCCACTGTGGGAAACAGTTTGGTAGTTCCTCCAAAAGTTAAACATAGAATAACCAAATGACCCCACAATTTTACTGCTTGGTAGAATTATATACCCAAAATAATTGAACACAAGGACTCAGACAAGGAAACGTACATGTATGTTCACATCATCAGGACTTGAAATAACCAAGCAGTGGAAGGAGCCTAAATGTTCACCAATAGATGAATGGATAAGCAAATTGTGGAATATACATACAATGGAGTGCTGTTCGGCCATAAAAAGGTACTAGTTGAACCTTGAAAACATTATGCTAAGTGGAAAAAATTCAGAAACAAAAAGACACATATTGTTCCATTTGTAAAAAAATACCCAGAATAGATAAATCCATAAAGAGAGGATATAATAGAGGGTTGTACAATAGGGATAAAACTGCTGAATGGGTAAGGGATTTGACTTTGGAGTAATGGAAATGTTCTGAAACTAGAGCACAACATTGTGAATGTACTAAATGACACTGAATTGTTCACTGTCACATAGTTTATGTTATGCTGTAGGAATTTTGCCTCAATAAATTATTTGTTAAATCATGAGAGGGCCAAAGCCAGTCTTTAATAAGCAAACAATCAGTCTAGTGGGAATAAAGAGGTGAGCACGCTCCCCAGGAGACATGGGTATCTCTCCTCACCTGAAAATGAAGAATGATAGTAGTTCCTGCCTCACAGAGCTCATGGGGAAACAGATGCGCCAGCCCATATAGTGTACTTAGAAAAGGGCTGGGCCCATGGTAAGTGCTCTCTACATGTTATCTATCCATATTATTAATTCTTGCCCAAGGAATCCACTAGAGAGCATCCTCAAAAAATTCTAATGCAAATCAGTTTCTCTTTTATTTCTACTAATATTGTTAAAGTCAGCAGCCTGTCATTTGAAAAATAGAGGTGGGACAGAAACAACCAGAATCTATTTTCCTGTCCTTTGCAAATACAACCACCTTCGTGCTTCCATCTTCTGGGTAGGTATACAGTCCCCATTTTGCAGCTGGAGAAACTGAGGCTCAAAGAGGTCAAATACATTGACCAATACCTCACAGAGGGTTAGTGGTAGATCCAGATTTCAAACCCAGCCTAGCATTTACCAAATCTCATAAGCTTCCTAGTTCACTGTACTGCTTCTCCTCTCAAAGCTACTCTCTGGCCCCAGCTGGTTTGACTCAGTGGCTAGAGCAGTGGTTCTCAACCTTCTGGCCCTTTAAATACAGTTCCTCATGTTGTGACCCAACCATAAAATTATTTTCGTTGCTACTTCATAACTGTAATGTTGCTACTGGTATGAATCTTAATGTAAATATCTAATATGCAGGATGGTCTTAGGCGACCCCTGTGAAAGGGTCGTTCGCCCGCCAAAGGGGTCGCGACCCACAGGTTGAGAACCGCTGGGCTAGAGCGTCGGCCTGGGGACTGAAGGGTCCTGGGTTCGATTCTGGTCAAGGGCACATGCCCGGGTTGCGGGCTCGATCCTCAGTGTGGGGGGGGGGGGTGCAGGAGGCAGCCAATCAATGATTCTCTCTCATCATTGATGTTTCTATCTCTCTCTACCTCTCCCTTCCTTTCTAAAATAAATTTTAAAAGTATTTTTTTTTTAAAAAAAAAAGCTACTTTCTGGGCCAAGCCTGTGGAGAAAGGGAGAGCTCTGCAGGGGTGTGCAAACCCTGCTGGCTGGGATTCCCAGCACCGCTGACTTTCTGATTAGCCTCAGCCACTTCCTTGATTCTTTTCATGATATGTTAATCTTGAACACCAGACTGGGGCCTGCCTGATGTGGCCTCACTTCGCTACATCAACCTGCTGATTTGAAAGTTCTGAGGCCTGTCTCTGTCCACTGTACCACCCGGCACTGGAAGAGAAGCTTCTACTCATGCTGGTGTGAGGGGTTCAAGACAGATATGTCTGCCCAGATCACCCCTGATAGGATGGTGCCTTGCCTCTGCCCTCTACCACCTCAATTCCAATACCCTTTGCACTGGATCCAGAGTTGCCTGTGTTATCAGCAGAAGAAGGTGGTCAGAGCATGGGAAAATGACCTCCACTAATCAGCATATGCTGTAGTAGCTCAGGGCCAGGGCCAACCAGGCGCTGAGGGAAGGGGTGGGGGGCTCTCACTTGCTAGAAGGTTAAGCTGTGGATGGGGAAAGTATAGACACTTAAATAAGGAGTAGTATATTAACAGTGAAAGGTACAGCCTACTAGCCAACCTGTGTCTACTCAGGGTTGATAGCAGATCTCTACCCCTGGGCAGCCTGGATGCCCGGGACACTGATAGTCATCTCTTCCCCATACTCCCTTCCTGTGATGTCGCTGTAACCCTAAACCTCCCCTGGTCTCAGACCTCTTCCTCCTACCTCCTCGGGCCTTAGGGAACGTGGTGGGCTGCGTTGGAGCTCGCTTGCTTTTCTCTAAAAGCTAGAGAACCCGGTTCTCAGGGTAAAGGGCCAGTCAACCAGAGGAAAACAAAGCTGACCGCAAGCCCACCTTTGGAACGGGACACGCCGTGTAAGGAAGCACTTGCATGACCCCGAGGGCGAGAGCCTCCTGAAAGGTTGTGTCTCAGGGGGCTCCTTGCCTCACCCTGGTCTCACCCTGCTGACCCTCAGCCACAATGCTCAGCGATCTGCATGCAGAGGGCACCTTTAACTCTCTGGACAGGCTCTGTGCCTAACACCAGAAGGCCAACGCATTCACTTAAACAGTCGGGACATTTTAGGCAGCTGTAGATTGCAGCATGAGGGGAGGCCTATAAATAATACCAGCAAATCCTTACTGAACTTCTATGTGCCATGCAGCACAGTAAGTGCTTTACACACAGTATCTCACGCAATCCCCCTAACAGCCCTTGGACACGGATATGTGAACACGTTATCCCCATTTGACAGATGAGGGAACTGAGATTTAGTGAGATTAAGGGATTCGCTTATGATCCTGTTGCTACTATGTGTAGGAGTCCAGATGTAACCAGCGGCCAGACCAGTTTGGAGACAAAGCCCTGAGGCAAGAGATGGAAAGGGTTCGAAACACAGGGGCAGTGGAAAGCAGAAGGGGCAGGACTTGATTAGAATAGAAGAGGAAATTGATCGGCTGCTGAGCTTGGTTGAAGAGGGTGGGGCAGAGGAAAGAATCTGTGATGACTGTAGCAGCCTCAGTTCTTTGGAACAACAGAAGCTGATATAGGAAACCAAGTGCTCATTTCTGCAGAGATGAATTAATAGTTCCGTAGGGGTTGCTGTGTGTGGCAGCCCCAGCGATGGAAGGAAGGGATGGGGAATGTGAGAGCTGTTTTTATAGAGTCATCAGACTGTGGACCTTCTGTTTGAGCCACTTCTAAATAATTCTGAGAACATGTGACTTCTCAGTATTTCACCATATCCATCAGGATCCAGTTCAAACTCCCCAGAGAGCATGGCGACCTTTTTATCGTTATCTGAACTAGTTGATCTCTGGGTTCTGGGTTCATGCTCCAATAGCCCAGCCCAGCTGCCCTGCAGGCAATTCTTCAAATGTTCTAAGGTCCATCGCCCTCTTCCTGTCTCCCTCTTCCCCTCCTCCCTCCCACAAGCCCTTCACCTGTCTGATGAGAGCGCAGGCAGCAGTGCTGTGTTCAGGGAGCCTTTCTTCCCTCCACACCTCCCCTTTCCAAGGCACTGGGTCCTCTCACCTTCTCTGTGCTTCTCGGAATCAACAAAATTTGTATTTAAGCCTTGCCTCAACCAAGCAAGGTGCTAGGTGCTTTAATTATGAATCTCAGCATCTCCCTCAGTGTAGTATTTATACCCCTGGACACACATGAAATGTGTCTAAGTAGATCTGAATGAACTTTTAAATTTTTAATAGCTATGCCTTTGCTTGAATGTTCATTAAGGGGGCAAAAAATAGCAGGACTCAAACATCAAACCCACAATTTCACAAGCATTGCAGCTTAAGATTAAGCGAAAGTAGATGGCAAAGTTAATGAACTACAGTTGACCCTGAACATCACAGGGGTTAGGGGTGCTGACATCCCCTGACAAGTGGATCTGAGCAGTTCAACCCCGTGCTGTTCAGGGGTCCACTGTGTTTTGAATGGGTGGTTGGAAATTGTATGCCAAGGGCCAATTTAAGTTATAGACAAATTTTTCATTGCCTGAAGGTCAGCACCCCTAACCCACCGCCTTGTTCAAGGGTCAACTGGGATTGTAGAGGTTGCAGGGGGATATAGCCGACATTTTAAAGGAAAGATGCTAACACCTGAGGTTTGAGGAAATCTCACTTAATCCCTACAACACCCGGTGAATTAGGTATCTTTACATTTCTGAGATTGGAAGCCTGCAAGTCACAGAGGTTAAAAACTTGCCTCAGGTCGCACACTCTTTTTTTTTTCTTTTTAAATATATTTTTATTGATTTCAGAGAGGAAGAGAGAGGGAGAGCTGGAAACATCAGTGATGAGAGAGAGTCCTTGATTGGCTGCCTCCTGCATGCCCCACACTGGGGATCGAGCCCACAATCCAAGAATCGCAACTGTGACCTCCTGGTTCATAGGTCGATGCTCAA
>NW_005369915.1:2410596-2438864 GCF_000412655.1 Myotis brandtii
GACAGCATGGCTCTCAGTTGGGTTGACTCCTCCTCCCCTATGAAACTCACACTGGCTTTGTGTGTTTGTATCTCACTGTCTCTGGGCAGTGGGAGATCTTTGAAAGCAGGACCCGGCCTTCATTGTCTGCATGCCTCAGGCCCAGCGCCCTTCCCAGTGCTCAGTAGGGTTTCCTGAGGTTCAGTGGAAAGAATGAAGGCCTGGAGTGATTCCCAGGGCAAAGCACCTTCACCAGCATTTGCATTGAATTCTCCCAGCACTCCTCGGGAGAAAGGATTATCACTACCATTCCTGCTTCCCTCGTGCAAGCACTGATGGTCAGTCTTGCCTTTGAGGAAGTGTAGAAGCTAGGAACATTCCTTGGAAATGGAATGGGAAAGCTGAGACAGATTTCTGAACAACCTGGCTGAGCAATTTACAGGCAGGTACATAAGACCAGGGGGTGGAAAGCCCCCAGGGCCTAGCAAAGGACAGTCAATTGTAGGGTGGGACCTCCTGGTTATGTATATATAGATAAGACAGGAGGAGAAGCCTCCTCCTTGAGCAAGGAAAGACTCAAGGCAAATCCAGTCCCCCAACTGACATACTTCCTGGGGGAAGGGGTCATTCCAGTTTGTTAGTGTTTTCTTTCATTACATTTTTTTACTAGTGACAAAATAATGTAAGTCATGGTCAAAATATTGGGAGGAGAGCAGATTCATATACATGTAAAACATAATATAAATGGAGCCACTTCCAAATGGAGTCAGAGCTGCCATCCCAGAGGAAGAGAATAGCCTTGCACAGCTAACTCCTCAAACCTTTAGCCAAAAGGACCTTTGGACTGGGCTAAAACAGCACTGTGTTCCAAACAACTGCTGTTTTAAATACGGGCTGACTGAGATGTCCTTGAGAATGCGCATCACTATCTTATCTGTCCCTATAGAAAGCCCTTCCTTAGGTTCTTAGCCGTGGAAATTCCTTCCTTCTGTTCCTGTAATGGTCCCCCTCCCCTTTCTCATAAACACTACATGCCTTCACCTCTGGATCAGAACACTATTTGGGTTTCTGCCTGAATCACAGCTTCCCCAACAGCACCTGCTCATCTCAATAAATGCTTGTTGCCTCTCACTTTGCCATTTTATTTTTAGGTTAATATATATGCATACATATAAAATTTCTATAAATATTTCTTACCACCCAGAAGTGTTAACATTTGTGTGTGTGTGTGTGTAGAAAATGGAGGATAAGTAGGGTGGGGAGCTAGGGAGGAGGAGGAAGAGGAGGAGAATAGTAATGAGGAAGGGAGAGAGGCTTAATTTTTGCTCTTTTCTGGAACAGAGTTCTTATAAACATGATTTAGGGATCACCTGCATCAGAATCGCAGTTTCTATGCATTTTTTTAAAATGCAGATTCCTGCCCGGCTGGTATTGCTCAGTGGTTGAGCATTGACCCATGAACCAGAAGGTCACCATTGGATTCCCCATCAGGGCACATGTCCAGGTTGTGCGCTTAATCCCCAGTGGGGGGCGTGGAGGCAACCGATCAATGATTCTCTCTTATCATTGATGTTTCTATCCCTCTCTCCCTCTCCTCTTGTCTCTCTGAAAACAATAAAAACATTTTAAAAATGCAGATTCCTGGCCCTCAAGCTACTGAAATACAGTCTCTGGGAGGAGGCCTGGGGTTCCACAGTTGAGAATATTCTGGAACAAGTGCTCACAGAAGTCATCCTGGGGTGAGTGGGGTGGAGGGAACTTTTTGTGGTGAAAATCCTCCTCAATGCTTATTCCCAGGCCTGCCTGGACATCTGCAGTTTTGAAGAAAGAGTCCCATTATTCTTCACAGGAAAGGGTAAGTGTGCTGCTTTGGCCTGCTAGGATGTTCGCATATTTGGGGCGTCCTCCCTGGACATCAGGGATAGAGTGTTTGAAGATACCTGGGGCTGAGGGGAGGGGAAATTGAAAGGAGGCTGAGATCTGAGAGGGGGCTGACTGAGCACCAGAGAGGTGAGCCGAGGAAAAAGCCGGACATTTGCAATGCCCTGGAGTACAGAATTCCTGGAGACTCACATTAGTGGGAGCGCAGCAGGACTCAAGTACAAGGTGAGCATGTCATGTCTGTAACAGAGTAAGCTGACAGCCCCGAGGCCATGCTTTCCATTCAAACCAGAACTTTCTTTGCAGGAAACAAAAGAACATGAGAAGCCCTACCACATCCTTTCTCACTCTTACTTCCTTACTTTTGTGCATTAGTCACCTGCCTAGGCTGAAAATGAGGATGTTGAAGCAAGGGCAGCCGTAGTTCCTTCTCCTCTTTCTTCCTTACTCCTCAGTGAGGTCAAGAGTTGGTACAATGTGCACACACCAGGGAATGAAATCAAACAACTGAGTGAGTTCTGTGCAATGTTCCTGCTGTTCTGGTAGGAATGAAATACATGTATGAGCCATAAAATATGAGCAATGCGATTTTAGCAATTCTGCATTTAAAACTGGCATCACACAATGCAAACAGAAAAATCCTTGCTAATATTTAAATTTTATAAAGAACTAGAGGCCCAGTGCATAAAATTTGTGCACGGGTAGGGTCCCTAGGCCTGGCCAGCAATCAGGGCCAATCAGGTTCCCTGCCTCCCAGCTTCCTCCTTCCCTTGCTCCCTCAGTGCTCCGCCACCACCGCTGGTCGCCTGCCATGTTTTGTGCCACCCCCTGGTGGTCAGCACATGTCATAGCGAGTGATGGAACTCCCGGTCAAACTCCCGAGGGGACATTTTGCATATTAGCCTTTTATATAGATAGTCTTACAGATGTTCTCAGATTTACAATGGTTTGGCTTGTGATTTTCTGACTTATGGTTGTGCGAAAGCAGTATGCCTTCAGTAGAAACCAGACGTGGAACTCTGAGTTTTGATCTTATGTAGGAGCCAGCGAGATGCGGGTCCCTGAGCAGTGGTAGCGAGCCAAAGCTCTGTCAGCCACGACCACGAGGGTGAATAACCAACCCTCTACAGTCTACTTACTGTGTTTCCAGTGTTTTATGGAAATTGTGTTGAGCATGTTTAAGGTAGGCGAGGCTAAGCTAGGCTGTTCAGTAGGTTAGGTGCATTAAATGCATTTTCAACTCATAACAAACTTTTAAAAAGTCAGAAAACTAGAAAAAGAGGAGGAAAAAAAAAAAAAGGACAAGACCAGAGAGACCATAGAGGAACCTGTGGAGCATTATGGTAAGTGAAATAAGCCAGTCAGAGAAAGACAAGTACCACATGATTTCACACATATGTGGAATTTAATGAGCAAACTGAACAAACAACATAGAGAGAGCAGGCAGACAGCTCAGGTGGGGGAGCTGCTGGAGGGATTGACAAAAAAAAAAAAAACTAAAAAGCCCATGGAGAGGCTGGAGGAAAGGAAAGCTTTCTACCTGCCATGCCTGTAATGGCACTTTATTCCTGCCTTTTGACCAAGGGGACCAACAAATTATGTAGCTGGCCCTGGCGGTGAGTAGTAACATTTGAGGAGGAAGTAGCCCCAAATTTTTAGTAAACAGTTCCAGGAGGCCCTTATTTCCCTGTAATTGAAAGCAACACACTCTTTTTGGGTTTGATCATCTTTATTTTTTCCTTCCCACAACCAGTTAAAAAAAATACAATCAATACAGGTACAAAGATCCAATTTGTAGAGTGCAAAGAGGGCCGCAGCCCCGCCCAGGCTTAGCTTTTGTATTTACAGTGAGGCACGGGCAGGGCTTACAGGAGTGTTGAAAAGCCAGCATTACAAAATACAGATAGTCTTGTTTCCCTTGACATTTCCAAATGAGAGCCCCAAACAAGTCACACTACTATTACTATATAACTTATAAAAATGCTGTACAGGTGCACGGCTATAAATATGGCGTATAAATGGCTGTTAGGGAATTGGTATCTACATGGGGGAAGGCCAGGGGAGGGCTTGGTTTGGTGTCCCGGCCTGTCATGACGGATGCGCTGTGGCACAGTCCCCCCCTCCCAGAACCCGGTGGAAGTTTCCTCTCCAGGGAGAACTAGAGGTGAGGAGTGTGGAGGGCAAAGGGGTAAATACAGCTGGGGCTCTAGAAGGCACAGAGGGCATGTGGGGCAAGAAGGAGCATATCCCTTGGACTCACAGACACACACGGACCCTGCTGCCACCTGATCTCCCCTTAGGAAGATGAGGCAACAGGTGGGTCAAAGTGCATCCTGGCTCCCATCCTGGCAACTCAAAGACTCAGCAGGTAAAATGCTTGGACTAGCCATACCTGCCCAGGTGAGGGAGCCTTGGGGAGCACTGGGAAGAGAGCAAGGCCCATGCCTGTGTTCTCCAAGGCCTCTTGCCCTGAAACTGTCCTGCTCTGGGGAGAGGACACCTGGGAGGCAGCTGCTCTGGGTTGAAGCCAGGCTATGGTAAAGGAGAATTTTATCGCAATAAGAAAAGCATATGTGTGTGTGCATCTTTGAGAACCTTCCATAAATTCCTCCCTTGGGACTTGAGAAGATGGTTACATCTGAGAATAAGTCCCATTGGCCAACCCATCTGTGTGCAGGAGTGGGTGGGTGGAGGGGATCCATTATCGAGCCAGGCTTCATTGTCTAACTCTCTTTCTGCACCTTCCTGAGAGTGGGAGACCAGGGAGCAGGGGCGGAGACAGAGCGACCATGCAGGCTGACACATGCGCAAAGGGGAATGAGAGTCAGAGCTGATGTTGATGCCATTTCTCAGCAAAGTGGAGAACGGCGTTGCAGAACCAGGAGGGAGCGAGGGAGACCTGGGGCCCCTCCTCCCACCTCGGGGGCAGCCCCTACAAGGCTGTGAGGCTGGAGGTGGTGTTTGTGTTCAGGGCGTCCGCTTTGGACTTGGGGACCCCTTCCGGGGCCTCCACGACCATGGAGAGGCTACCAAAGGACTCGGGGACCTTGATGTGGATGTCCTCCTCCTCCACGGGGTCCTGGCAGCACTTGCTGCAGCGGCAGCACGTGGGGCAGCAGAGCCTGCAGCAGAAGCGACAGCAGATGCGGCAGCAGCAGCAGCAGTTCCTCATGCAGCAGCCAGTGGCCAGGGAGACTGCAATGTCCCAGGGCTTCAGCGAGCGCATGCACAGGGGCAGGAAGTTCCAGGTCTGGAACACCTTGGGCAGGATGCGGGGGCAGCGGGCCTGCAGGAGCTTGAGCAGCACCACCAGAAGGATCACGAGGATGATGGGCACCCCCACGCCCACCAGCACTGGCCACCCAGCCAGCGAGAGGCCAAACACGGACAGTGGGACCAGGAAGAATAAGATGACCAGGTAGAAGACGGCAAACCAGCGGTACTTAGCTGAGATGTTGCCCAGCCCCTTGGCCAGGCGGATGGGCAGGCGCGTGAACGGGATTGGGTACCACAGAAGGATACCCGTGATGTTGAAGAAAAAGTGGCACAGGGCGATCTGAAACACAAGAAGTTTAACAGGTTAATGGTCTGTCGCGTGGTGGTGGTAGTGGGGGGGGATAAGGGGGTGTCACCTAGCTGGCTGAATGGCTGAGGTAGTAGTACAGTCAAGGGGCCTGTATTGCCTGAGGGCCCGCCATGTGTCAGGTTGAGGGGAGGAGTGTGTGTGTGTGGCTGGGAGGGGGTTGACCAGTTGAATTACAGCACAGTTTTCAGAGCCTGAAGTCCTTTAGGCAAACTAACAATGAACTTCATGCATGTGCCCACTGCTAGCCTGTGTGTTGGCCCTGCGGTTTCCAGCTGAGCAGTTAAGAGCTAGAGGGGCGGAGGGGAAGGCTCGCAGGATAGCTGGGTCCCTTGGCTCAATGCCCCATTCTAGGGAGGGGAGAGAAGGAGGAATGGGGACAGTTAACAGCATCAGCAGCTGACGTTTATAATGTTTACTATGAGCGAAACAACTGTTCTAAGCACGTTATGTGGATTCCTTCAATCCTCAAACAATATCCTATGAGGTGGCTATGAATATTATCCCCATGTGATATTAGAGATAACTGAGGCACCATGGGGTTAAACTATTTTCCCAAAGTCAAACAGATGAGAGAAGGTAGAGGTGGGTTTCAAACCCAGGAAGCCTGACTTCAGAGGCCACTCATTATCCTTTGTCCTCCCACAAGGTACCAGGCATCAGGCTAGGGACTTGAACCAGCCCTGGCTAATACAGTAGACGGTGTGGCGACTGAGCACTTGAAATGTGGCTACTTCAAAGACTTAGTCCAAAAGAGAATATAAAATATCACATTTTAAAAATATTGATTACATGTTGAAATGGTAATGGGTTAAATAAACACATCATTAAAATTGATCTTTCTGTTTCTTTTCACTCTTTAAATGTAGCTACTAAAAATTTCAAAGTACCTGGGTGACTCAAATTTGTATTCTACACTCACATTATATTTCTATTGGACATCATGGCTTTAGCCAGAACCTCAGATCTTCATAATGTCTACGATTCCAAAATACTCTTTCTACCTCTATCAAGTGGCCATCCCACTTTTGTTTAATCAACTGCCAGTGATGGGAGTCTCGCTGCCTCTCTAAGGAGTAGATGGCTTCTCCTCCACATTACCATTTTAGACTTAACAAGAGAAGCAGGGTTGTTGTTAGAAACCATCTGCTTGCAAGACCACTGATATTGTCTCATCCCACCCACAGAGCCCCTGCCCCATGCAGCATTTCCTGACCTGGAGTGAGCTCCTCAAGGTTTTGCCTGGACTGGCCAAGGCGGCCATGATGGCGGTGGTGGTGGTGCCGATGTTGGCCCCCAGCGTGAGTGGATACGCCCTCTCAATGCTTATCACACCGACACCTGGGGGAAAATACAAAGTCCATAACATCAGTCCCAGAGGATGACAGGAGATGGTAACAGTGCCAGAGGGAGAAGCCAGGGAGAAACTCACCGATCAGTGGGGTCAAAGTAGACGTGAACACTGAGCTGCTCTGCACGATGAAGGTCATGCCTGCCCCCACTAAGATAGCCAGGTAGCCAGTCACCCAGGAAAAGGGGAAAGGGAAGTCTGGAAGACAAAAGGAAAAGTGATCTGTCACAAGCCTTCTAGGAAGGCATGGGATGGAGGCCTGGGGGGCACCTCCACGGGACAAGAGTGGGTGCACGTGCTAGGTAGGAAACCCGTGGGAAGGATGGTTCCACGGTTCTGGATTTGAGCTGGCTCTTTCTCAGGACCTTGCAAACATGCAATCCAAGTTTGTTCCTGTTCCCCAGGTCCCACCCAAGACACCAAGAAAGATTTCAAGGGCCAAGAGTGTCTTAGCTTCTGCAGCTTCTCAAATCCAAAGATAAAATCCATACAGAGGCCGCTGCTAGATAAGAATCTAAAGGAGCTTCCCTGAGGTGGCAACAGTGATGCCAACCCTAGAAAGCCCCTAATGGGGGAGGGGGGCAGTTCACCTACCAGTGTTGATGGTCTTCTTGATGACAACAGCTACTCGCCCCTCGAGCACAGAGCCCAGGACCTTGACGATCATGATCAGACAGCCACAGAGCACCAGCAGGGAGGTGACCAGCAGGATGATGCCAACAACAAGATCCAGGAGGTTGGCATTCACAAAGAGGTGCTGGCCTGAAGAAACCATGGTAAGTCCTTATTAGAAGGGCATGGAGTCCCCCAAGCCACAGATTGTTATTTAGGCCCCAGCTTATTCCTTCTGTCTCATAGTGACAGAATCTTGGTTGTTCACCACCAGCACCCCAGATAGCCCGTCCCAGTGGCTAATGCTCTGAGTTCTACTCACACTTGGCAATATTCTCCCGGTGGGTCACGTTCTTGATGGTCCAGGTGTGGAAACCATTTGCCCAACAGAGGTTGGGGGAGGTGCAGTTCTGAATCGAGGGGACGGTGACATTCATCTGAGTCTAGATGGCAAACATAACACTCAATTTTAGTGGGGAGAAGGAGGAGACCATGGTCTCTCCATAAATGGGAACAGAAGCAGCCAGAAGTCAAGGGACATGAAAATGCCAAGTGAGAATAATGTATCTGTGGTGTGGGATGGGGCAAAAGGTTCTCTCTATTCTACTGCATTCTGCCTGTCCATCCAGCATTCAAGGACTTATTTTCTTATGGGCCAGTTTTGATTTTTTAGGAGTCCCCAATTTTCTTTTGCCTGACCTTTTATTTGCCCACTTCCAATGAAAGAATCTGCTTCAAGTACAGATGAAAGAGTCCACTCACCCACCAATATTCTTAGAAACTTACCACGTTGGTCAGAGTTTTGCACCAAATCTTGATCAGACTCTTGTTCTGAGCTGCTGGGTCATTCATTGCAATCTGGTTGATAACCTTTTTATCCAGCTGAGGAAGGCAATAGACAGAAGAGAGTCAGCACATACTCAGAATGAACATGGGAGGGACTTGCAGGGGCTGCTACAGACAGGGCCTCAGAGGAGGTGAACAGATGGCAAGGCCCTGCAAAGGTGAGCTGGGACTCACCCTGTCAAGCACCTAGACATCAGCAAGTGCTTGATAAATAAACGAGTGAAAGATGTGAATAGTGAACTGGTGCCTAGAAAGCGTGTAGGTATTCACTGGGTGACCGAATGGCAGAGAAAACCAGAAATGAGAGTGAGAGGGCAAGGTCTAAGCTAGCCCCTTCTCCTAAGGCAACATTCACAAAGCCTTCTTTCATTTTAATAATATGGATAGACTCTGGTGACCAGAGGGGAAGATGGATGGGAAGGGCAGTAGCCTTTCTTTTTGGCTAGAAGTAGGATAATACTTTGCCAGTGACCCCACTGGTGCTGAGGTCAGTAGTGAGACCAAAGTGGCCCCAGGTGTCCAGTGGGCAGTGCTTGAGCCTTGAGAAGCACTCACCATCTCCCTCCACCTTCCAACATGACATGCATGTTGAGGTCAAGGAAACAAGAAAGGTATGTTACTCTACCTAGTGTTTCCCCAGTTTCATTTTCCTTGGCTTTTTTCAGAGGCAGCCAAATAGTGGTGTTCAGAGATTCCTTCCTGTCCATCCCCGACTGAGCGGGGTGAAGGGCAAGGGGAAGGGAGTTAACACTTGGCCCTTACCTGGATAATTTGCTTTGTAAGAGGATTCGTGATAACTTTCAGAAGTTCCGGGGCATTTTCTCCGCTTTTGAAATGGAAGGACTCCACTATCAGGTTGGTCAGGACCTCCAGGTAGTGGGTGGAGACCTCCACAGGCAGGAGCACCAGCACGGAGAGCCAGTTAAAGAAGTCGTGGACGGTGGCCCCGGCAAAAGCCCTATGGAAGGGAACCCAGAGCCAGCAGCCAGGTTAGTCAATGAGCAAGTGGGCACCAGTCTAGGAAGGTCAATCTATTGAAATATCTCCAACAGGGGTGATTCCTATGAGCAGGCACCGCCATAGATCACATGCTCGTGTTTATATGTCATGGGTTATCCAGAGGCAAAAATTCATCTAACAGTGAAAAGAGCCCAAAATCTGGATAAGAAAACCTTGAATTCCAGCCATTCCTCTCGGCAAAGTTGCTTAGCCTCTTTGTCTCTCTACATTAATAAAATGGGGCGTAGGAAAGCCAACTTGGCTTCTTGAGAAGATCAGATGGGCAAACACCCTGGGATAATGTGCAGTAGTGTTTCATCTACTACTACTGCCCCCCAACCAGCCTGTCCAAGGCCATCTGTCTGACCCACTGCACGAACATCACACAGACAAGCTGAAAACTGCCTCTCCATCTTAGTAAAAAAGAAAGAAAGCTGTCGCCTGTTAGAAGAGAGGCCAGGAAATGTGCTTACTTTTTACATTAACCTTTTGGAAGAAAAGGGTTCCCTTTGCCTGGTTCCAGCCCGCCCCATTTCATATCTCACACATCCACATCCACAAAAGCTACATTTTGCCTTTCAGTAGCAGGCGAGTGAAGAACAAAGACAAAGTGGCATGGGTTGAGCTGGCCAAGAATGAAAGCTTCAGGTTATAATTATTTCTGACTTAGCAGGACAGGAAACCAAAACCTGGTTTGGCCTTGTCTTAACTGCACCAGGTTGCAAGTGGTAAGCTTCTATCTAGGGCTTGCATTTAGGGAACCTTCACTCTGTGCCAGGCACCTTGCTAAGTGTTTACCTGTACGATTGTGTTTACTCCTTTAGACAACACAGTGATGGTGCCATTCCTACCCCCGCTGTGCAGATCAGGGGGCTGTTTCCATTCATGATCCCTACCCTCAGCTGCACTCCGCTATGGCCAGGAATAGGCGGGCCAGGGCTGACAAGCACATTCTCAGTGGTGATCTAAAGGTAGTTATGACAAGCTGGCCAACACCGACGGGCCTGTTGGTGGCAAGGGCTGGTTCTGAGCCTCCTACCTTCTGAACACATTCCGGTCTCCTGCCTGCATGAGCGCCACGAGGGTGTTGGTGATCGAGGTCCCAATGTTGGCTCCCATGACAAAGGGGATGGCAGTCCGCACCGTCAGCACTGGGTAGAAAACAGGAAGTCAGCAAGCCAGCGAATGTAGGTAGGCAGCCTGGCCAGGTTCCTGATGTGCCCCGGGCATGCTGAACCCATCAGGCTAGTCACTGCCTAAAGCAGCAGCTCTTCACCTGTATGCACCTTGCAGTGAATCTGATGAAAGCTAGGGCGACGACTTTTTTGTTTTGGACCAAAAAGACTTTTCAGCACATAATTCCAGGGAATCCACAGACCCCAAGAAACCCTTTGTGAGCTCTACTTTAAAGTGTCTTTCTCAATTCCTCAGAGGCAAGGCCACCTTGAGGGAGACCAGAAAACAAATAACAAACATGGCAAATTCCTGGCAGTATAATTTCTTTTTCTAAACAAGATTAATATAGTGCCACAATGTTCCGGCACATAAGTTATTTTAAAGAAGTAATATCTTTTTCTAATTGGGCCCAGAAAAGGCTCTAGTTAATTTTGGCTAAAATGCTGGTTTGGGTTGAAAATTCATGTGTTCACACTTGTCCCACTCAGGGAATCTGTCTCCGCTCTCAGTCAGGTTCAAGTTTGGAATGGCAGCTGCTCACCACATATGACTACTGACCCCTTAAAATATAGCTAGTGCAACTGAGCTAATATCTTTTTCCAATTGGGCCCAGAAAAGGCTCTAGTTAATTTTGGCTAAAATGCTGGTTTGGGTTGAAAATTCATGTGTTCACACTTGTCCCACTCAGGGAATCTGTCTCCGCTCTCAGTCAGGTTCAAGTTTGGAATGGCAGCTGCTCACCACATATGACTACTGACCCCTTAAAATATAGCTAGTGCAACTGAGCAGCCGGGCTATATATTTTCAATTAAAATCAATTAAGGTTAAATAAAATTAAATAGCCACATATGGCGAGTGTCTGCTGGACTGGACAGCACAGCTCCAGATAATTCAGGGTCTATTCTCAGACTGGGCTATGGAAATAGAAACAGGAAGCTGCCTGAGGTTCAGAGTGGAACACATCATAGTAGGACAAGATGGGGAGATCAGGGTGACAGGCCTGGACACATGCAGAGTAAATCGCGGGCTCCCAGCTGCAAGGGAAACGCCTGGAATAGGTCTGGGCTCGTGGGTGCCTGAACTCACGTGAGGAGGCCACCATGCTGACGATGATGGATGTGGAGGTGCTCGAGCTTTGCACCATGGCTGTCACCAGCACCCCGATCATCAGTCCCGCCAGGGGGTTGGACATGATAGAGTTGCTGCTGAAGAACTTCCCGGCCATTTTTCCTGGAAAAACAAAAAAAATCATGGCCACATGTTAGGGGGTTAGGTGGGCACCAAGTGGCCAACATTGGCTGTGGGTTGTGGATCTCAGCCTCCAGCCCTGCTGGCACCTGTGGCAGCTTGCTCCCTCGTGCATTTCCCCTGCACTGCCTTGATGCCAGGAGACATACTCCACCCACCCCCAGACCCTGTTCCTCTTGTGGCTTCATCCTGCACCCTCCCTTTCTTCAACCACTAGCCTTTTGATCATGAACCTGGCCTCAACTCTACTTGGCCCTATGGGTGCCAGTGAATTTCCTGTCTCAATTCCTATCTCTGGAGTGTGTTCCCAATTCATAAGATTTGTTCTCCAGGAGTGGATCTTCTCATCTATCCACTCTCCCTCCCCCAAGCCCCAGCCTGTACTTGAATGCTGGAGGTGTCATTTCTGTGTGTGCCTCTGAGACCCTCACTGCTATTGCTTCGGACCAGGGGGACCAGAAGTGGCATCCAGAAAGTAAGTCCCTTACCCCAATTCTCCCAGGTCACAAAGATGAGTTCTCAAGAGAGGCACCAAGGGGTGCAAAAAGCCATGTGCCAGGTGTCCCCCAGACCTGAATTTGAATGTCATTATGCCAATTACAGGCTGTGAGCCTTAGGATCTCTTTGAGCCTCGGCCCTCTCCTCTCTAAATGGGAAGGGCTTTGGGAAGGAATGTTGAAGACAGTGCCCATGAAAACGCCCAGACCCAGGAGGCATTCAAAGTGCTAGCTGTCAGTGTCGTTGCCCATTTTGGGTACAAAGGTGACCAAGCCCATGGTGAGTTCACACTTCACGGCCACGCTGGGCCATGCTCAGCGCTGGATGAAGGCTCTCCCAGTCTGGGGACCCCTGTCCTTCTCCGGCAAAGGTCCAGCTTTGATTCTCTTAGTAACTTTGGCCTAAGATTATTCTTATCCAATACTCGCCTCACATGGGCGCCCCCAAGAAGGAAGGGATCCCTTAGATAAATCTATGTCAAACAGCTTCCTGTCTAAGGTTTGTGGACAAACACAAGGCCCTGGATGCCTGGAACTGGCTCCAGCCCTGGCTCCTGGCCTAAGCCACCTAAGCCAGTCAGACTTCTGTAGGCCTCGGTTTTCTCCTCTGTAAAATGGGAGATGAGGCGAGGTGGCTCCCAGCCCTAAAATGCAGCTGGAGAGGGCTTGATGCCTGGCGAGGATCTGAACCAAATGAGAACACCCCTACCCCAGCCCTTCAGCCCTCCCATCCATACCTCCAACCAGCTGGAAGGCACTGCTGAGGATATCCAAGGAGCACACGAACAGGTAGAGGAAGCCCAGGAGCAGAAGGAACTTCCCAATCCCTTGCAAGATACACAGAATCTTCCCTTCAGTGTCTCTCTCTGGGGGAGGGAAAAAAGCACAAAGACTTTTAGTGTCTGAAACCCTGAGGAGTTTGGCAGTGAACTCTGAATCCCCCCAACCCCCCTCCACCCCCAGCCAGGGGCCTGTGAGCACTTATGGACAGCAAGGCTGCCCAGAGATGGTGGGCAGCTGTGGCTGCAGTTTCAGGGAAATTACCACTATCGCCCACTTAGTTGAAACCCTTGCAGTGTCTCCACAGGATGTGCACTGGGGAGGAGGGGTTCGGTGTAGTCTGGGACAAGCAAGCCAGGCTCCATGCTCAGCTGAGCCCGTGTCACTGAGCGAGGCGGTGAAGAGCACTTACCACCCGCTAAGTGTGGGGTCAGAGATAATGGCTCTCCCAAGCTCCTCTGAACAGCACAGTCTATTTTCTAGGAGGTGGCTGCAAGGTAGCAATCAGCCTCCATTTGGGGAGGGCTTGGGCAATGCTGCGCCCTTATGGCTATTTTCTCTGCTCTTAAAGTGGTTCTCACCCCTCCTACCTCAAAAGCTCCCTTCCCCTCCCTGTCCTGCAATCCACAGATCACCTTACACCCTGAACCAGGAAAATAGTGCAGCATTTGCTTGCGTGGCCATTCTGGCTATACTACCTCTGTCTTCCAGAAGACTTCTCTGATGCTTGCATTTAGAGGAGGGGACCCCCCCCCCATCCAGCTTTCAGAGCAGGGACCCTAACTGCTCACTGCTGCAGCCACAGCACCTTGACAGTACCCAGGAGCTGGTCAGCATGCAATGGGTAATTAAGGAGCAGCACCTTGTCCAGCCTGGTTATAACCCCAGCAATGGCACATTTGCCGAATGAACAAAAGAAAGTACCAAGGATTCCCCAATCATCACTCCGTGCTTTCACTCCAGGCCTCCTAGACCAGTGGTCGGCAAACTCATTAGTCAACAGAGCCAAATATCCACAGTACAACTATTGAATTTTCTTTGAGAGCCAAATTTTTAAAACTTAAACTATATAGGTAGGTACATTGTTATTAACTTAATTAGGGTACTCCTAAGCTGGCCTTTGCTAAAAACGCCCTCAATCTGATTGAGGTACGTTCGCTGAGGTTGACCCCTACCAACTCTCCCATCCACACTCGTCTTGTATACTTGTTTCATCTATCTCCTTTCCGAAAACCGACTTCTGCGCATGGGCCACGAAGTTTCAATCGCACTGTACGTGCGCGCCCGCATGTGGTATTTTGTGGAAGAGCCACACTCAAGGGGCCAAAGAGCCGCATGTGGCTCGCGAGCCGCGGTTTGCCGACCACTGTCCTAGACTGTCAGGTGACAACCCTGACCAGGCCCTTTGTTCAAGGGCATCAGGACAGTGGGAAGGGAGGCGATACTGTAATGGTGGTGAGCTCGCTCCCTTGCCGATCTCACTTTACCTGTCCACTTGATCCCCTTGTGCTGAAGCTCGGGCAGGTCCCAGGGGTCTTCTATGTCGGTGGGCTCCTCTACCGGGGTGGCGGTGGGGTGGGATGGCAGAAGTTCAATCTTGGTTTCAGAGGTCCCGGCGACATCTGGCCAAACAAACAACAAAGGCCAGGAGAAATGAGGAATCAGCCCCGTCTCTTGGGGTCCCTGCAGGAGGCCCCTTGGGACTGGATGAGCGGCACTTACTTTTGTTGGTCTCCTTTCCTTTCCCATCAGTGGTGGGCTGTTGGCTCGTGATGCCTTCGATGTATTTACCTGGGTTGGGCTGGGCATTTTCCACCTCAGGCCAAGGAGCCATGGTCTGTGGGTGGGAAAACAGAGCTTAAAGGAGCAGCCACTGAAAGGAGGTCACTCAGATGTCATGGCAGGGAGAGCCAGCAGCTGCAAGAGTTGGGGGAGTGGATGAGTGTTATGCTTACACCTCCTAAGTGTGGGCTCTTCAGCGCCGTATTACACTCCTCTGTAGGCCTCCTTCAACCACTTCTTAACGTGTGTTTCCATGCCAGCCTGACCTCTATTTCAGTCTAACCATCTTTGATTTCCCTACTCCCTGTCTCGTCCTGTCTTGACTGTCCCCTTCAGTCAGAAAGAGGATGCAAACGCATCCACCTTCATTGATTCTCGGCCTGCCAAGTCCTCATGATCCTCCAAGGTGCCCCCAGTGGACTTAACCTATATGCTCATATACAGTTCACCTGCTTTAACCAACCATCAGGTCTTCTGCAATAAGCAAGACACATTGGACCTGGTTCAAATCCTAGAGGTGCCCCTTATCAGGGACCGTGTGCTTACTCAAGTCCCTTTATGCCTCTGAACATCAAGTGTCGGTTTCCCCATGTATAGAGTAGGGACAATTCTATTTTGCACGGTTATGAGGTTAATGGTGATGCCTAGGAAAGTGCCTGGCACGAAGCAGGCATCCAGTAAATAGTATCAATTATTACTGTGCCATGCTGCCTGGATTAATTTGTCAGACCCTGTTCTTTCCAGGCTTCCTTCCTCAGAACCCATTTCCCTGGCAAAGGCTTTCTCAGTGACATGGAGTAGAAGTATGGCTCCTGACACAATGCAACCCAAAGGACTAGAACAAACAAGTCACAGAAGAGGAAGTACAAGTGGCTACAAATAAGAGTTCAGCCTCATCAATAACCCAATATGTGCAAATTAAATGAGTTAAAAAGAAAGTTTTTGTAAAATATATGTCATACTGGAGAGGATGCAGTAAGATGAGCACTACAGGCAATGCCGGAGAACATTTGGCAAAATAGTTAAAGAGCCACCCATTTTACATAAATCTTGACCCAGGCATTTTACTACTAGGAATTAGGGATTGAGGATTTTCCCCAAGACAGTTAAAAAGACCTGCCTGGCGCTGATCGCCTCTTTGAAGGGGGCTTTGTCTAGCTCACTGCATCCTTGGGGTCTGCAGCTCTGCCTGGCACACAGCAGTGCTCAGAAAATGTTTGCTAACAGAATGACCGTGATGTAGACCAGAGACCTTTGCTGCACTGTCAGAGTAGAATGTAAATAGGGAGTTTACTATGGTGCCTCCATTCAGTGTGGTGGCATGCCATTAAAGAGGTTGTAAAGAATCAGAACAACAACAATAAAAAGCCTGGAAAATTGTGAATAAAGGGCAATTGTTGTCCCATTCACAGCACTTCAATAAGGACCCAGAAATGTTCCATGGGGTTCAGAGTGGATGGTGGGATGGGGTGATTGTTATTTTCTTCCATCTGAAATTTCTAAATTTTAAGATACAGCCCAACCCCCAAATCCACATAGGTAAGAAGGTTCAGGGATACCTGTACTGTTACTCATATTGATAAAACTAGGAGTTAAAAGGCTCCATTCTCCTAACACCACACTCCTGACCCACCTGTTCCTCTCCCGGCCTCCCCAAGGCCACACTCCAGCATGCTCTCGCTACTGCCACAGGAGCCGAGAAGAGTAAAGGCACCTATGTTGGCGGTTCTGATACCCAGAAAGGGGCTTTTGATGTCTGAGCATGAGGCTGGGGTTATGATCACACACCTACTCCTTCACTTCCCACCACTGGTCCCTACAGTCCATCTGGCTGTGTTGATAGTCCTTTTGGCTCAAATTCCTGCATCTACCTGCGCAGCCCATGCCAAGAGGAAGTCTTGCAGGCTAAGGAGAGGAACTGTCTTGGCTCTTCTCAGACCTGAGTAACAGGAAAATGTAGGGCACCTGGCAGTCACCCAACCCCTACACTCTGCTTTGTTTGGGTCTTTTCGGACCTGTTCTGGAGCTGCCTGAGCTCAGCCCAAGGACATCTGAAAAAGTGGGGAAAGGAGGCATGAGGCAGCGTCCTGCAGACAGACCAAGACACCCTCACATTCTCCCCCTGGGGCAGCCCCAAGCACAGGGAGGATACCTCTGCAGCCCAGCATGCAGGGCACTTAGTAGCCAGACTGCTTGCTGAGTGCACTGTGCCAGGCACTGCCGAAAGCCTCGTCCACAAGTTACCCCCGTGCATCGCACCACACTTCGAGGGAATATTTTCTTACACTTTGAAAAAAAAAATGATCGAGACCAAAAATTCCCAAGAGGGTGGTGACTACTTTTCTTTAGCTGCCTTTAGGCAACATAGCCCCCAAGGGCCTGGTAGTGGTGGGAGGGAGGGGTGTGGGACAAGAGACAGGGAAGCAATGGCCTGGTTTTATGTTGCTACATGGCTTTAATTTAGACTTTTGATAAGCACTAATAGGATTTTTAAAGACATTTGCCCTCTCTTTGTAGTAGGGCCCCATTACCATACCACTCTCCCAGTGTACCTTAAATTTGGGTTTAGAACATTTTAAGGAAATCCTGTAATTATAACTATATCAATTATTTTGCATTGCATTGGGGGGGGGTTAAAGGGCTAATTTATAATAATAAACATTTAAAACACATTTCCATCGTTTTGCAGGCCCCTTTTTGGACTCTTCTGCATGATTAAAATCCATTGGGATGACTTAACTCCCTGAGACATCCTGCTTGCTCCCTGCTGATACAGCCATTCTGTCCCCAGGGTAGGGGTGGGATGGGATGGGAGGAGGGGGGTGAGGAAGGTGGGGTGGAAGGTGGCTGCCTTCTTTCTTAAGTTGAACTCAGGCTATTTTTGTCAACTTTGTGTCTAACAGTAATAACCCAGAGGTCCTCCCACCACTGGGGACTTCTTTTAATGAGTGGTTGAGCAATTTGGGGTGGATTTTGGAAGCATGCCCTTCTTGCCAGCAGATCATTATCAGCTGGTTGGTTGGCACAAACCAAGAGATTCAAACACGTTTAACACTCTGAAACAATGGTCTCCGAGGAGGCACAACTTTGCAAACATTCCCAACGAAGAGTAGGCGAATGAATTCCAACACAGGAGGGCTAACCCAGAAATCGCTTGGTGAACCCAACACACAGGGAGGGAGGATTGCACCCAATGAAACCAACAAGCTGCCTCCATGAAATGCTGGAGGAAGCTGCCTCCTTGGGAAGGAGCAGGAGGGGTTCTACTCCGTTCACCTCAGTGCCAGTGACCCAGGGCAGGCATCTCCCAGGGGATCTGAAGACTGAGTTAGCGCCATTCCACCGGCCGCCCTCTTTCTGGTCTGGAGATCCTGGGTCCCCCCAGAGCTGCACCTGTGCCCATCTTTCTCCTGGTTAGCCACTTCCCTGGTTATCTGGCCTGATACCCTCAGAACATTGAAAAATTGTGGGCTCTGTCCTCCCAAGACAAGATGAGGGACAGGCCAGCCCTCTCCTGATTCCGGCCACCTGCCCCGGTGAACAAGTTTGCACTGTACCTTGCAGTCACTTTAGAGAAAGAACAACTTAGCAGTGGAAGTCGTGCTGGGTGGGGGTGGGGTGGGGGTGTGCAGCAGGGGACAGCCACACAGACCTAGAATTTCAGCTCAAATCTCAAATGCCTGTTCTTGTAAAGAGGGGAAGCAGAGGCCCAGAGACTGAGGGACCTGCCTTGGGTCACAGAGAGAATCACTGACTAAACAGAGCGCCTAGCCCTCCTGATGCCGCATAATACTTCCATTCCCCACCCCCTTTTCCTCCCCAAACCACAAGCCTTAACATATCTATAATTTGAGAATTCCCCAAGTGTGGCTCATTCATAACTGCCAGTAGCAGGAGTGCATTCATAGGAGCTGTAGTAATAGCTATAGCAGTAATGCTAAGAAAGAAATCTGAAAATTTGGAGGTTTATGACTTTTTCCCTCTTCCTCAGCCCAAAGCCAGCCAAGTTTCCTTGAGGTCAGCATGGAGGGATAGCTAAAAGAATTAAGTAGTTTAAGGTTCTCGAGAGAGAGTGAGATGGGAGCGGGAAGCGCCCTGGCGGGGCGGCGGTACTCACCAGCGCTCCCTGCGCAGGTAGTGGACCAAGGAGTCACTCAGGTGCAGCGCAGCGGCCCGGTTATATAGCCAAGGTGTTGCGCAAAGAGGCCGGCGGCAGGGGCTGTCACCACGCCCCTCGCACATTCCAGGACCGCCTGTCGCGCCAGGGCACTGCCTACCTGCTGGCTTAATGAGCCCAACGTGACCTCGCCCGGCTGCGCGGAGGAAAGAGAGGCGGCCGGGCTGCGGGGAGAAATCTCAGCCTTTCCCAGGAGACGGAGGGCAGCGAACGTGCCCGCGCCCCGTGCGCCTCTGTCCCGGGCTGGCGCGCTCTGCTCTGTCCCAACGCAGGATAAAAAGGATCCCAGCACGTGGGCGCTAGCTAGTGGGGCTCCGGGTTCCCACCTTTCCCCTCCCCAAGAACCTGAATCGGCTAGTTTAGCTCCTCCAGAGCGGAGGAAGTCAGATAAACACCAGCTAGAAAACTCAGGGACAAAACCTTTCCAAACAAAGCCAGGATTGTTCGGCCTCACCCGTCTTTGGGATGCTTTCTGCTTTAGTAGCCCGGACTGAGCAATGGACACGAGGAGCCCTGGGTCTGAGACGGGACATGGCTGGATGGGCCAAGTTGAGGAAGCAAACCATGGCCCTATTTCACCGTTTGAGCTGCCTGTGTGTACCCTGTGTCGTCCCTCGTTTTTTTCCATTCAAACCCGTGCCGGGGAGAGCCCATCACCACGCTTATCCTAACAGCAACCTGGCCAGGCTGACACGTTTCCAATGCATACACAAACGCCTTCCCTGGGCTCAGAGCAGCTCCCTTTCTAGTTGAGGGCTTAGAGCGCTGGGAGGCAGGACATGGGATTACTCAGGATTTGCTGAGCCAGGATCAAACCTGGGTCTCATTGCAAAACCCAGGTCTTATTCCCTCTGCCACAGGGCCCTGGTTTTACAGCTGAGGAAAGTGCAGCTGAGCAGCTAAGCAGCTAACTAGCGGACCAGCTGCCCACAGAAAATAGGCAGTGGGCGTGCCCTGTGGGAGGTAGGCTGTTTTCATTCCGCAGCCAACAGCTCTCTCCAATGCTGCCCTCGCCCTCCGCTCTCCAGGGAGAAGTCAGGAGTGTTGCTTCCAGGAACCTGCAGAGCCAGCAGGATCTCCCCGCGGCTGACTGGCGTCACACTGCCTGAGAGCAGTCCGGGGCCCTGCCCCTTGCTCCCCCTGCCTTCATTTGCTCCTGTGTAAAATGGGAATGCTCGTCCCTATCTGAATTAGATGAGCTAACGTATCTTAGCACATAGAACAGTCCCTGACACATGATGAGTGCTCAGGGTTAACCATTTCAGTTTCCCTGGGAACCTCCGATGTTGGGAGATGAATGGAAAGCTTTGATTAGACTCATCTAGAACCTTGAGGCCATTACTCCACAGCCTCAGATGCTGGTCACATCGGTCCAGAGGCCAGGGCATACTGCTTGGAGAGCGGGCATCAGCAAGCAAATTATTCTTATTGGAGGGACACTGATTTTTTGTGAGTGGGTGCTAGACTTAAAAGCCAGCCTTTGGAGACAGTGATCAACCACTGGCATTCATTGAGCTCAGCTCCGCCTCCAGCCCTGGCCATGAGGGCTGCAGACCCAGCTCAGGGGCTCCCAGAGGCCAGCCTTCATTGGACATTCATTCAGGCAAGCCTCCTGCAGTGGTTTTGATGTGGGACCCAGACCTTACCGTCTTCACATCTCCTTTATCGCCCCCAACAAGGAGCTAATAGATCAAAATTTCAAAAAACTTGGAAAAAGAAAGGTTTACCCCCAACAAGGAGCTAATAGACAGATCAAAATTTCAAAAAACTTGGAAAAAGAAAGGTTTCCCTCTTATGTTCCAATTGAAAAGGCAAAATGCTGGTTCAATCAGGAGACCTTTTTAAAAATGTGTATGGATCTTGGTAATAGATCAGGGCTGATGTCTGACTCTCGTTTTGGATTGTAGTTTTTCTATTACTTTTTGTACAAAGTGTGGAGGAAAGGCTGTACGTGTGTGTGGACTCTCTCCCTTTAGTTTGATGCAGAATATTTTTGTCTTTATTCCATCTCAGACACAGAACCCTATCACCTTAGTGCTATAAGCATACAGCTTATGTTAAAGTACTTTCATTCATACTTGTTTGTGCCTACTGTCGTCCAATAAGGCAGAATTGATTGAATTAAATGGTATCATTAATTTGATCTTGAGGCCGGACGAGGTCAACCAGCATCTTGCCGCCAGGCTACAAAACTGTGAGCATTATTTGACATTTCCCAATTCTAGGGGTGCTTAGTCAGGCCTACTGGCAAGCTATCAATCCCCCTGGTTCACAAAACACATCCCCTACTGAGCCCCTGGGGCCAGGTATGCTTCACCATTGAGAACGTCCCATCTCTAGAAAGTAAGATGCTGTGAGGCACTTTCTGAGTTATCACTATAACTGTATGTAGCAGTGACCGCCCTGCTTTATCTTGGTATTTCTAACCTGTTGGTATTTATTATTATATATTGGTATTTCTAACCTGTTGTGGATTAAGAAAATAGCTCACCTTTTTCAAGTAAGTCATCATAGCTGTAAAGCAAGAGTAAGTAAACCCGAAAGGTCTGATGGGTCTATTTCTGTGCATCGTTGACAACCTAGACTAAATATAGGGGGCCGCCAAAAGATGTATACACATTTTAACAGCTGGTAGCTCAACTGATATTTCTTTCTTTTCAGATTAGCCCATTGGAATGAATAATGGCAGCCAAAGTGTGCATACACTTTTGGGGGGGGGACACCCTGTATTTACTATTAAGTTAATATTTACTATTATAAGCAGAAAACTTTCTTACTACCTAGTACTGGGCTAGGTTCTAAATAATTGAGGCCACTGGCACTAAACCCCCACTTTCCAAGGACACACATATTAGAAATAAGACTAACAAGTTGGGCCATGCAGAGGGCTGTGGTAAGCAGGACGGGTCAGGTCAGATTGTCACTCGGTCTCACAGCTAGGGTGATGACCAGGAGTCGAGAAAGGTGACTTCTATGCCAGTTGGACCTTCTGTTTCTGTCACTCAACCCACCTTTGCTCTTGCCATCCCTTGTACCTGGGACATTCTCCCATTTTCACATGGACACTCTTTGTCCTTCAGGTCTCAGAGAGCTTCACTGAGCATTTCTCCTGCCCACAGCCATGTCGCCCTATTTGTGTTTCCTTCATGGATTATTGTACGACCTTTTCAACAATAGACTTCCAAATAAATTGTCTCTTCATGGGTTGGGGGATTGAAATTTAAGGGTCCTGATTGTTCCCTCAATATTTCACTTTCTACTTCAACATTTTTAACCAAGGGAACTTTTAAGTTATTAGAATATATAACTTTTATCACAAGTAATTCCTAATCACGTAATTAAAGCCAGAAGATAAAATAACGTAAAATTAAGCAGGGACTCACAGCTCTGAACATCTTCCAAGAGGCTGAAATCCTCTCCCTTCTGTTCTCCGTGGAGTCTGGGTCCAGCAGGCCTGTTGGAGATGTTAAAGGAAGACATGTTGAGTGACTCCCAAACACCTCACCTCACAGCCCTTTAGCTTCTTCGGGGCCCTGTGACAGCGCTGATAATTCTAGGGGTGCTTAGTCAGGCCTACTGGCAAGCTATCAATCCCCCTGGATGCAGCCAGAACTTGGGAAATGTCAAATAATGTTACCTCACTGTGAGAACTGGGGCTGACATAATTATAGGCTGTTTTCAACTTGACTTAAATATGTACACAAACATGCAGGGAAAAGCAGTACACAAAAATGTTCACAGTGGTTATCTCTGGCAGTGGGAGCAGGTGGCTTTATTTCCTATCTATTTGTATGACGCTCCAAAAAGAATTCAAGACAGTTTATAGATTGACAAGGAAAATTGATTCAAAAGTAAGCGCAGAGGTGGAGGTAGAGGGACTGGATGAAAGAAGGTGAAGGGATTAGCCAAAGAACATATATGTACAGCCCAAAGGCACAGACAACAGCGTGGTGCTGGCCAGAGGAAAGGAGGGAGGGGAGGCTGGGTGGAGGTGGGCAAAGCCGGGGAGGGACAAGGACATCAGTAATAACGTCAACAATTTTTTTTTTTAATAACAGAAGAAAACAAAATAGAAGAAAAAGAGGTGAAAAAAGGCAAAGCAAACAGTAGGGAAGTGAGAGGCAGGTCCCACACGGCAGCCAGGCAGGGCTTGAGAGGAAAGGCCAGGCATAACCGAAGGCCTCAGAACAGTGGACTGACCCACTTACTCCCCTCAAAGGGGCAGCCCTCCTTCGGTTCAGCCGATGTTGCTATTGGAAATGAAGGCCAGGGTTGCTGTTTCACATTTCAGAAGCCAGAAAGTAAGACCTCTAGGTAAGATTTCAGAATGTTTGATGTTGGCTCAAAACTTATTTTAAAACCAGCTGGTATTGCTCAGTGGTTGAGCGTCGACCTATGAACCAGGAGGTCACGGTTCGGATTCCTGGCCAGGGCTCGATCCCCCAGTATGGGGCATGCAGGAGGCATCCGATCAATGATTCTCTCTCATCACTGATGTTTCTATCTCTCTCTCCTTCTCCCTTCCTCTCTGAAATCAACAAACATATATTTAAAACTCCAAGAAGCCAAATGAAATTTCGTCTCTGGCCAAATGCAGCAAGTACACTAGCTGCTCGCTTGTTCTCTCTCCACCAGCATCGCTGTTTAAATCTTCCTAGAACCTCGGTTCTCGAGAACAATAGAGGATGAGCTGCATGAAGCCAGGGGTGTTTGTCTCCCACCGCTGTGTTCCTCAAACCTCCCTCAAAGCGCCTGATGCCTTCCCACGATTAATGACCATTAACCTCAGAATGCCGAGGGCGAGGAGGGGCTCCGTGCCCGTGTTCATGTTTACACTGGGCAGGTGTCCAGAGGACTGTAAGCTGGGAGCACCCGCTAGTTACCAGAACAATGCAAGCTTCTGTCCTTAAAGGAACTCAATAAAACAGATCTTGTAACCTCTGAGAAAGGGCAAGCAGGTCTGCCATTTTTAACTGCTACCTTAGCTGTTATTTCTATTCTTTCTGATCTGTGGGAATGAGGAGCCGGCACCATTGAATGTGACTCAGAAAAATGCAGCGGTAGCAAAAGTGGGCCTCTCCCAACTTGGGGTCAATTCACATGATCCCTCCCCTTTCTGGTAAATCTGGCCAAATTTCACTTCTTTCCAGAAGCTTCTGAAGCAACCTCTTCTGAGATGGCCTATGGAGATGTTACTAGAACTGCTAGCATTCGATACATTTGCTTTGGTTTCCCTACTCCTCCCGTTATGAATGTTGTGAGCGTTTTTCTCTTTGTCCTTAAAATTTCTTTGAAGTTATTGACTCCAAAACTTGCAAATGCCTCTTGCCAATCCCCTGCTGACAGCTCCTGCCCTGAGAACTGGGTAGGACCCCTCACCCTGGTCTTTCCCTAGGGGTGAGGTGGCCCCATCCACTCTCATCCTAAATCTGCAGAAGAGTAAAAAATAAGACCACATAATTTAGCCTGGAGGCAATGCTAAGAGCACCCTCGAGGCCCCAACTCCCCTCCACCAAGTGCCTGGTGGGAGGTGGATGGAACATGTCAGTAAATGGAATATCCTCAGGGCTCTGGAAATTACTAGTTGCCAGGAGTGGAGTTACGTGCGATAGCCCAGGTTAAGCCTTTATCGGTTTGGGCTAATGTCTTTTTTTCCCCATCACTATGTATCCCCTCTATGCCCTCTTTCATCTCCACCCATCCCACTCCACCCCCAAAATCACCACCCCGTTCTCCATGTACATGAGTTCTCTTTTTTCTCTTTTGCTCACTCCCTCCACCCTGCCCCAATCAGAGGATGTATGATTTGAGACAGAGAGGAGGGGGAGAGAGGGAGGGAGGGCGGGAGGGCACGAAAGAGAGAGAGAGAGAGAGAGAGAGAGAGAGAGAGAGAGAGAGAGAGAGAGAGAGAGAGAGAGAGAGAGAGAGAGAGAGAGAGAGAGATCAGTGGGAGAGAGAAACATCAATTTATTGCCTCCTATACACACCCTGACCGGGAATTGAACCCAAAACTTTTTGGTGTATGAGACGACGTTCCAACCAACTGAGTCACCTGGCAGTAAATCTCATTGAGGTTATCTCATTTAGCCTTCTCTGTGACCTTAAAACTTGATCCGATCAGTAGCCACCTTTTTTCAGATTACCTAAATCACACAGCTAGTAAGTGGCAAAGCACAGAGGATACCAAATCCTGATTTTTCCTCTCTAAATTTTGCAGCAAGCCCCAAGACTCATTGCTTAATTCTCACAACAATCCTAAGAAATCTGCTCATTTAATCTCCATTTTACAGATAAGGAGCTTAGCCAGGCTTCTGATATTTTGCTCAAAGTTACAAATGTCGTTTCATGTCTCTTCAGGATTTAAACCCAGATTGACCATAACCACTGTTCCACAGCACCTCTCACAGCCTAAAAATGAATCTGCGCCCATCTGTCGATGGGACCCAAGGTCTCCAACAGGCAGCCCTACCGGGGAGCTCAGTGACACGCAGCAACACCCATTCCACTGAGCACAGGGACCCACCTTCTTGCTCTACTCCCAACACACAAAACCTGCTAGGACTGGAAATCGGAATCACTGACTTTTTTTTTTAAATCCTCACACGATAATATTTTTCCATTGATTTTTGAGAGAGGGTGGGAGGTGGAGAGACAGAGAGAAATATCGATGTGAGAGGGAAACATCGATTGGTTGCCTCCTGCATGAGCCCCAACCAGGGCCTGGGCTGGGGAGAAGCCTGCAACCAAGATACATGCCCTTGACCAGAATTGAACCTGGGACCCTTTGGTCCGAACGACACTCTATCCAGTGAGCCAAACCGCTAGGGACTTTCTTTTGTTGTTAAACCTCATTTTTCCATTGACTTTTAGAGAGAGTAGAAGTGAGGGGGAAAGACTGAGAGACACGTTGATTGGTTGCCTCACACACCTGCCCCAACCAGGGCCGAGGATTGAGCCTGCAACTGATGTACTTGCCCTTGACTAGAATCAAACCTGGGACCCTTCAGTCCGATGCTCTATCCACTGAGTCAAACTGACTAGGGCTCACTGACTTTCTTCAGCTCTCCCTGCCAAGCGGGAGCATCGACACCCCACCACCACCCTCCCAGAGACCAGCTCTGTTCGCCAGGGACTGGAGGATTCCAAGTAGACTGTGGTGAAGGCTCTAGATCCCTCGGACCCCACTGCAGTCTCCTTACCTTGGGAAGGTGCAATCTGGAAGAGCTGCTCTCTGAGGAAGGAGACGCCAGAGTGAGCCAGGAGATAGCTTTGACTGCAGGGCCTGAGCCTCTTTATATCTACTCCACCCAGCTCCTTCCTTAGGGCGGGACGGCCCCACCCATGCACTCCCTCCCTAAACCTATCATCGCAGCCCCCTCCTAGGGCGAATTTTATCCTCTCCTCAGGCTTAGAAATCTGGCTTTGGGGCTTATTTGGGGGCCTGCCCTTGGGTTCTGCTCATACCCTCCGCCCTTGCTCTGATGACCCTGTCTGAGCAGGCTAGTTTGGCTCACACACAGGTGCTATGGGGGCTTTAGAGACCTAGGCCACTTGGTCATCTGGACATCCCCCACCAGGGGAGAAGTTACCGACCTTGGCAAGACAATTCTAAAACTCATGGGGAGGAATAGAAAAAGCAAGAATATGGAAAAAAACTTCAGAAGAAAGCAAAGATCTGAGATGGAACAGGCCCTAAAAGATATCAAAACATACTAAAAGACCATAGTTATCAAAATAGTATGGTAAAAGAGAACAGAAAGAGAAAGAAGAAAAAAGAGGGGAAAGGCAAACAAATAAAACCTAGTATAACAGCCTAAAAGCAACAAGATGGATTAATTGAATAAAATAGCCCAGAAACAGTCTCTGCTAAAATTTCATAAAAAAGACATGTCAGCCCTAGCTGGTTTGGCTCAGTGGATAGAGCGTCGGCCTTCAGACTAAAGAGTCCTAGGTTCAAAAAAAAAAAAAAGAGTCCTAGGTTCAATTCCAATCAAGGGCACAGGCCCAGGTTGCAGGCTTCAGCCCCAGGAAGGGGGCTTGCAGATGTGGGAGGCAGCTGATCAATGGTTCTTTCTCATCATTGATGTTTCTGTCTCTCTCTCCCTCTCCCTTCCTCTCTGAAATCAATAAAATGATATTAAAAAAAAAAAAAAGAAACACAACACTATTTTTTCCCTTTGGCCTAGTCATTATACTTACAGAGAGACCCACATCAGAAAAAATCTAAAATGTCTGTATAAAATATTCATCATATTTTCAGGCTTTAAAAACATATGATAATAACCTGAAAACTTATTGTTTCTTAGAAGAGCAAATACCTTCCAATGGGAATTCAAGCACTTTTTTCTCTCTTAGTATCAAAGAGCATTACTTTCAAGGAAGAAAAAAATAGAGCAAGATTGTATTCTGAGATAACTATTTGGAATTTTTACCTTCAGGCTTTTCTAGGTCTAATCTTGTTTAGGCTGTGAGGTTATTTGATGTTGATCCATGAGCCCTGCTTTCTGGTGAGAAATGTGGTGAGGTGGGTGAATCTGTGGGCAAGAAGCTAAATAGTCTACTAGGCCAAAGTGGTTCTCAACCTTCTGGCCCTTTAAATACAGTTTCTCATGTTGTGACCCAACCATAAAATTATTTTCGTTGCGACTTCATAACTGTAATGTTGCTACTGTGATGAATCGTAATGTAAATATCTGATATGCAGGATGGTCTTAGGCGACCCCTGTGAAAGGGTCGTTAGACCACCAAAGGGGTCGCAGCCCACAGGTTGAGAACCACTGGACTCTAGGGTGTATCATTGACATTGTCTTTGATTCTCAATGAGTCATTGAATCTTTCTGGGCTTCAGTTTCTTAATTGTAAAACAAAGATGCTAATACTGAAAAAAAATATTCATCAGAGTGGAAAGAATAAAAAGGGGACCATACTATGAGTCCAAAATGGGAGCATGACAAGTAAGTTATGACACTTTCATAAATAAATCAGAATACCAAGAACCTACAACCAAGACTACTTTATCCAGCAAAGCTATCATTCAGAAGTGAAGGCCAGATAAAGAGCTTCACAGATAAGAAAAAGCTAAAGGAGTTCATCACCACCAAACCAGTATTATATGAAATGCTGAAAGGTATCCTTTAAGAAGAGGAAGAAGAAGAAAAAGGTAAAGATACAAATTATGAACAACAAATACACATCTATCAACAAGTGAATCTAAAAATCAAGTGAATAAATAATCTGATGAACAGAATAAACTGGTGATTATAATAGAATCAGGGACATAGAAAGGGAATGGACTGACTATTCTGGGGGTGGGGGGGAAAGGGTGTGGGGGGTGCGGGAAGAGATTGGACAATAATC
>NW_005369915.1:2438938-2440466 GCF_000412655.1 Myotis brandtii
TAATTAAAAAATGAAATAAAATAAAATAAAATAAAATAAATGAGACTATTTGCGACCACTCTAAAAGCTAGCATGTGGAAAACGATATAGCAAGATCAGTGTTTGATACAATACAACAAAGAAATGCTGAATTCAAAACAGAAATAGGTGGTAAGAGAAAACAGGGTAAAACCAGCTAAGCCAAATGGGCGAACCGCATTCAGATTTATAAGACTGGTTGTGGGGGAAGGGAGGGAGGACTATATGTGAAAAATGGAGCGGAGAAATAAAATGAAGTCAATCTAGTCATGCTGCTTGCTTCAACTGAATGAGGTAAGAGGAAACGTTTCTATTCTTCCTTTAACTAATCTGGGAATTTAAACTGTTGAATTTTCCAGTCCTACAACAATGCCTGGATATACATCAAACGTCCAGCCAACCATCTGATTACCCCCCTGAAGGACTAAGGAAGGGAGCACGTCCACCTACAGATCCCCATAAGTCCAGCATCGAGACTGCCTGCCGCTCAGCACGCAGACCACCGGTCATCTGGAGGAGCATCACCCCACAGGCTAGGAATGTAGGACAGACTCTTCTCAAGAATGTCCTTTTTACTATGCGAACCTGTTATTACACACAGACCCAGCGTCAAGCCCAGAGACTGGAAACCTGCCTCCATAAGGGTAAGGCAGGGAAAAACAGAAGAAGGAAGCAGGCCACTCCAGTCTAGTTACTAACAGAGTTTATTAAGGGAAACACATAGGAGGTGCATCTTGGGGGCTGCAAGACAAGGTGAATATTCTCTGTGCTGCTTGACAGGGGGCAGAGAATGAACCGGGATGAAGGGGAGGGGGTACTAGTGCATGAATGCTGCCATGCGTGGAAATTACATGCTTGACCAGGACAGGACAATGTGTTCCAGAAACCAGCACATGGCAGGAGGTAGGAAAGGGGTGCTGATTTATGTCTGAATGAACATCGATTACAGAGAGTCTCTAAGGGGCCTTGGGAGTAAGCAATCACCATTCTGGCCAGGTCCAGCTTGCAGGTCTGACCATAATCAAGTCATAGAACAGTGTCTGCCCCCGACCCTCAGCTTTTCTTCCTTCCATGGAAGGGGCTAGAACACTCTGGGTATCACCTATTGTGATTCCTATTTGCAAGCCCTAAGAGTCTTAAATAAATCTTTTTTTTTAATCCTCACCGGAGGATATTTTTCTATTAGAAGCCCGGTGCACATATTCGTGCACCGGAGGGTCCCTCAGCCTGGCCTGCGCCCTCTCACAATCCGGGACCCCTTGGGGGATGTCGGACTGCCAGTTTCGGCCCGATCCCCGCAGGCCAGGCCTATAGTAGTGCATAAAGCAGCAGGCAGCCGGGGAGGAGCCCGAGCCCTGGCTGGGTGCCACACCGCTCCCACTCATCCCGGCCCCTCAGGGCCTGCTGCAGCTGCCACTCTGTAGCACTGCCCCAGAGGCAGGAGAGGCTCCCACCACTGATGTTGCACTCGCCAGCCATGAGCCCGGCTTCTGGCTGAGCGGTGCACCCT
>NW_005369915.1:2440479-2449647 GCF_000412655.1 Myotis brandtii
ATGGGAGCGCACTGACCACCAGGGGCAGCTCCTGCATTGAGCGTCTGCCCCCTGGTGGTCAGTGTGTGTCATAGCAACAAGTCGTTCTGCAGTTTGGTCAATTTGCATATTAGGGTTTTATTATGTAAGATAGATTGATGTTTTGAGAGAGTAGAAGGGAGGAAGGAGAGGGAGAGAGAGAGAGAGAAACATCAATGTGAGAGACATATTGATTGGCTGCCTCCCACACAAGCCCCGAGCAGGGCCAGGGACCAAGCCTGCAACCAAGGTATGTGCTCTTGATGGAGAATCGAACCCTCAACCCTTTGGTCTGAGAGCCAATGCTCTAACCACTGAGAAACCAGCTAGGGTTGCATAAATCTTTATCATTCATTTCTAGCAAAGCCTCTAGACCAGCAGTTCTCAACCCGTGGGTCGCAACCCCTTTGGCAGTAGAACGAACCTTTCACAGGGGTCACCTAAGACCATCCTGCATATCAGATATTTATATTATGATTCATAGCAGTACCAAAATTACAGTTATGAAGTAGCAACGAAAATAATTTTATGGTTGGGTCACAACATGACGAACTATATTTAAAGGGCCAGAAGGTTGAGAACCAATGCTCTAGACATTGTTTGTTTGTTTGTTTGTTTGTTTTAATCCTCACCAGAGGACATGCTTAGAGAGAGGAAGGGAGAGAGAGAAAACATCAATGGGAGAGAGAGAAACATCAACTTGTTGCTTCCTATACAAGCCCAACCAAGGATTGAACCCACAACCCAGGTAGGTGCCCTGACCAGGAATTGAGCTGGCAACCTTTTAGTGCACAGGACAATGCTCAATCAACTGAGCCACTCACTCTGGCCTGGGCATCTCCAGACTCTTTTTGAGTTTGTTCAACAAAGGGAACTTTTAAAGCATCCCTTAATTTTCCCAAATTTTCTTTGATAGAATTTTCGTTTTGCGATTTAATAGTTTTAAAAGAATGTACCATAAATCTTTTATTTGATAAATGTACTTCAGCAAATAAATATAAAAGATGAGCCCTAGCCGGCTTGGCTCAGTGGATAGAGCGTCAGCCTGTGGACTGAAGGGTCCCAGGTTTGATTCTGGCCAAGGGCACATGCCTGGGTTTCAGGCTCGATCCCCAGTAGGTGGTGTGCAGGAGGCAGCCGATCAATGATTCTCTCTCATTATTGATGTTTCTATCTCTCTCTCCTTCTCCCTTCCTCTCTGAAATCAATAAAGAAATGTATTAAATAAATAAATACAGGAGATGCAAGCAGAGAAAGATGCCCAGACTTCCGGGGGAGTGAGACCAACTTGCACAGTAGGGGAGATGCAGGCAGATCGGACAGATACTGTGATGGAGCCACTGAGATTCGGGGAAATGAGTGCGATCCAAGGACGGAGGCTGAAAGAAAGTGAAGCAGAGGAGCAAAGAGTCAATTCGGCTATCGTATCTATAAGTAGGACTTTTCCAAAAAACATAGCCCTCCAGATTCCAAAACTGAGAGTGGGTACTTGCTATCGAGTTTTAGACATAGTAATATATTCATTCCTATTTAAAGTCTGAAAACACTGGGTTTTTTTATGACTTCTCTTTTCTTCATTTTCCAGGGAGACAATGCTAAGTTTCTGGTCTGAGGAGTAAATGGCATTACATTTCATTTTGCAGAGAGAAAAGGAGAAAAACTTCAAGAATCAGCACTACCAGAATTCCGTATCTTGGCCTCTGAGTTATAAGCACACGTGTCTCGGAGCTGCCCTCCAATCTGGCTGAAACTAAGAGGAGGGCCAGGTGCAGCCCATGGCTGGACAGTGTCTTTAAAATTCGTTTCCTAAGAAGACAGCCCTTGCTACTGCAGAATAGATGTGATGCCACTACTACTCATAGCTGCCTCCTTGTCCACCTACAGTATGCCTGGCTGCACTCTGTCTTTGCAATCTTGACAATAATAAAAATAGTTAATATGGGTTAAGCCCCTGCAGGGTGAGGCCCAGCTGCCAGCACTTTAAGAATATTTCCCTACGAAAGAGGTTCTATTTTGCCCAACCAGTGGCTCAGTGGTTGAGCATGGATCTATGGACCAGGAGGTCATGGTTTGATTCTAGTCAGGGCACATGCCTGGGTTGTAGGCTCAATCTCCATTGGGGGCCCTACAGGTGCAGGAGGCAGCTGATCAATGATTCTCATCATTGATGTTTTTGTCTATCTCCTTCTCCTTTCCTCATTGAAATCAATAAAAAATATTTTTTAAAAAAACAAAGATACTATTTTGTTTCCCTATTTTGGGGGGATAGAGAGTTAAGTTACTGGTCCAGCTATCATTCACCATTTCTGAAATGGGGAAACCAGAGTTCAAAGAAATTAAATAATTTGTCTGCAGCACCCAGCTGGTAAGGGGCAGGACCAAGGGTTTGCAACCAGGTCCGTCTGACAATGACAAAATCACTTCTGGGCCCAGGCGGCATAGCTCAGTGGTTGAGCATCGACCTATGAACCAGGAGGGCATGGTTCGATTCCTGGTCAGGGCACATGCCTGGGTTGTGGGCTCGATCCCTGGTGTGGGGGGTGAAGGAGGCAGCCAATCAATGGTTCTCTCTCATCATTGATGTTTCTATCTCTCTCTCTGCCTCTCTGAAATCAATAAAAATATATTTTTAAAAAATCTTCCAGTGGGTGTGCTTGGGGAAGCTCCTCCTTCCTTGAATGAAACTCCTCTCTACTGGCCTCCAGCGGGCAGGGCTGGGACGCAGCTGCCCTGCACTGCAGGAGTGTCCCGTTTTCTTGAAACCCCATAGGCCTGCTGCTTTCCCACTTGTGCCCTAAATCTGTGATCTGTCTACTTTGTGGTGCTGCCCTTGCCACTGCTTAGGAAGCTGACAGTGCGGAGGTTAATTCACCCCTCTCTGCAAGAGACACAGATGTGACCTGAAGGAGAGTCATGATCCATTTCCTCTTCCGGTCCCTCAAATAACAGATGGAGGGAGTTTGAAATTTGAACTACCTGGTACGATAATATGGAGCCTGTCTCTTTCACTCTAATGATTGCTCGGGGGACTTAGAAATTCTAACAGCTTTCGGGAAAAGGAGCTCCGTGGCCCAAAGGACGTTGGCCTTTGTGCCTGGTATCAGAGAAGCCTCAGCTAACGGTCAAGTTCAGGCACCAGGCTCTTGAAATCCAAGAGATTTCTGGTCTTTCTGACACTCATCCATCTCAACCTTTCTGTGGTTTAACGTTTTTTAGAAATGCTCCCTTCTTAAGACTCTGTAATCTTGGCTTCTGTGACCTTCATTGTTCTGGTTTGCTGATTCCTGTCTCTGGGCTCTGGGCTGCCACTGAGAATTGTGAGAATAAACAAGTAATCTTTTCTGTCAAAGAAGGGAGTTTAGGAAACCGCCATTTTGAAACTGCAAAGTCCAACTCTCCCTTTTTCCTTTAAATTAGCCAATCGTACAAGAATGTGAGCCTAAACTTAGACCAAGCAAGAGTGAAGGACAGACTGTGTGTGTCAGGGATAAAACCCCGGGCAGACTGCCTGCTCAGTGTGCGTGCTGCCAGGCCCTGTGTTGGTGCGCACCCTCCTGCAGGAAGTGAAGATATTTGCCTGCTGTCTGGCTCCCGAGTATCCTTTGTGTTCTACCAGGACCCCTGGTTTTGGGGTTTGCCTTCTTTTTTTAAAAATATATTTTTATTGATTTCAGAGAGGAAGAGAGAGGGAGAGAGAGATAGAAACAACAATGATGAAAGAGAATCATTGACTGCCTCCTGCATGCCCCCCATTGGGGATGGAGCCTGAAACCTGGGAATGTGCCCTTGACTGGAACCAAACCGGAGACCCTTCAGTCCTTAGGCTGATGTTCTATCCACTGAGCCAAACCAGCTAGGGTGGGGCTTGCCTTCTTTCTAACAGTTTTACCCCTCCCCTGACCTCCCTCACCCCCTTTGAACAAGTTGCCTTCTCTGCTTTCTCTACAGTCAGCTGTTAACACCGCTCAGGGGCCATAAGTGGGGGTCCGTGGGCCTCGTACAGCCAGGTTGTTCTCAGGCGTGGCTCCAAATGCATGTGCCCCTGGGCTCAGCGAAGCCTTGAGAGAGCCCAGGGGACATGACTGGACTTTCTGTGAGCTGTGGGTGCCACCAGATGTGAGCAACACAAAGGAAGAAAGAATTCCATCAAATTCAAGGTCTTCGGGGTTAGACAGAAAAGACATTTAAATATCCTAAGAACAAAAACACAAAAGCCCACAAAAATCAAATCTACTTTAAAAATGTAATAGGATAATGTAGCGCCTTGGGTGGAGATGCAGACTTCTGGGACTAGATTAGGGGGTATTTCCTTAAGAGTTTTAGAGCCCTGGGCACAATGAAAAAAGGATTAGTACTGAAGGGATTTCCCCCCTTAGATGAGTAAGCAAAATTAACCCCAGGGAGACTCAGGATTAAGAAGAGCTGCAAAGCCAATCAAGCCTAGAATATCAATATTTTTGTGATACATTTAGAAGTAATCTGTACATGTCTGTTATTCTAATTTCTTGAAATGTTAAGGAAAATTTAGCACGTTAGTACTTATAATAGGTTCACTTAGTCATTTTGCCTTAAAATAGGTAATTGCATGATTGATTTAGACGAGAAATTAAACTGAAATTGTATTAAGTTTGTAAACCACATTGAAACACTTGAGAGAACTGAAATCCATCACTTTGAGGTTTAATTTGTTAGATTTATACAAACTATTTAGGTATCTTGGACGGTTCGATGTTATATTCAACAATTGCAATAATTCAAAGAAACCAAATATATTGAAAGCATAAATGAAGGTTAAAATGTAAACAAAGTACTTTTAAAATTGGTTGTTTAAACTTTGGTAGATTTATAAATAGTGCAAAGATACTTATAAAAGGAATTTAAGAAGATGATGAGAGAAGAAGAGCTTTTAAAAATTGGAACTTGAACAAATTTAAAATAATTTTTAAAACTGAAATGTGTTCGGAATAACCCTTTCCATGCAGAAAAAGCCAATCTCAATGGTACACACACATAAAGAAAAACAAAATACACCCACTTGACAACTGGGTTGACCTTGAATGTAAGTTTTTCTGAGTATGTGACCCAAAGAAGTTTAAGAGCTTCCTGCTAAGGCAAGAGTCCCATAGGTCTAGTGGCTGACATAAAGCATCTAGCACCCCACTCACAACAGTCTGCAAAACCACCGTATTGGAGTGACCCTCCCAAACAGGTCCCTCCCACAGAGATCCCCCTCCACCCAGCAGACTGTCAGCATTCATATGCCTTCTCCTTTACCAAAAACATCTGACCAATTACTTTCAATTGCTCTTTCTATTGAATTTCCAAATCCTATTGATTTCTGCATTTGCCTACTTCATTGCTCAAATCGAATGGATTCTATTAGAAATCAATATGAATTAGGTGATAGGTTGGATAGTTCCTTCTGCTTTGCCACAAAGCTCCAAACCACCACAAAACCCTAGAATTTCTTCCCTCTGAACGGTCCTTGCATTTGGTTCCTTTCTCCCAGTCTGACCTTCTTCCCTTTGCCTCTCACACTAGCGTGAGCCCTTCGGGGAGGGCACTGGGACACCACGACAGCCCATCTGATAACCAAGTCGGCTGCTAAGTGACGAATGACAGGGAAGCGTCTACAGTGTGCAGACGCTGGACAAAGGGATGCGTCACCTCCCGGGCAGGACGGAGCGGATGGCACAAGATCACACTACTCAGAATGGTACACAATTTAAAACACATGCATTGCTTATTTCTGAAAGTTTCCATTTAATATTTTCAGACCACGGTTGACCCCAGGTAACCGACACCAGGGCAGCTGGGGGGGGACAGCTGTCGTGCATGTTGGACTGGTGTGGCCATAGCAGGTTAGGGTAATCACCTGCTGGGGTCCAACCCCAGCAGGTCCAGGGGTCCCCAAAGGTGTGGATGGAGTCGGCGAAGAAGGAATGACAAGGAGACAGCCTTCAGTTGATCAGCAGCCTAGCCAGGATCTCCAGCCAATTTCTGGTCGGGATCTCCAGCCAAGTTCTGGTCAAGTTCTCGTTAGGATCTGATGATTATTGTCTTGTTACATCTGTATTTATACCAGTCGATTTTAATCCTGTCAATTTCTATTGCAAAGGTTAGGGCATTTCTTATCTCCATTCCAGGGAGTAAAGATTATGTAGCTTAAGCGTGATTGTTTGTAGTTAAAGTGATTAACTACCCGCCTGGCACTTAGTTAAGGGGTTGTATCCCCTCCCTAACCTCAGGGAAAAATCCCCACCTGGGGAAACAACCTTTCTCAGAGAGATGACCTTGGTTAAAACACATGGCGCTAAGGAGAGCAAACATATTAAGAACAATATGCTATATATGCCAGGTCCCTTGAAACATATGCTGTGCAGATGTTTCTTTCCTGCAGCGACTGTGTCAAGCAGCAAGGATGGACCGGCTTCCGGCAATCACCCACCCCCGTTTGCCTGAAATGAGGGGGCTTCCTGAGGTGTGGGACCATTAATGCTGAAATGGGACAACCCCTGGTAAGCCCGGGCCACTGTGAGTGGAAGCCGAGTCCATCAGACTTACTGATGGACCACATGGAAGGAAAAGAAAGAAATCTCCGGTGACTGCCAAGAATTTAGCTTGAACAACTGGCTGGGAAATGGTACTATTTACTGGGATGAGGAAAATGAGAGAGAAACAAATTCAGGGGGGAAAAATCAAAAGAGTGGCTTTCTGAAAGCCCCAAAATGCGCTCCATAACCCTCTCCAAGTGGCAAAGCCACTACATAGCACTTGGGAAAGACCTAAGCTACCCCAGGTCTGCAGAAATCTACAGTGAATACAAATACTAGTAGGCATCAAGCCAATAGCAAAAGCCCTCTGGAATCTCATGCTTGCTGGCTCATGGTCACAAATGAGCCATTCTTCCCAGAGAGAGCGAACGCATCCATTTGCTGGAGATGCGACGTTAGCGAAATCTAGAGTGGACGGGCCCAGACCGACCTGGGCCTCTTCGGTCTTGTGACAGTAGTTTGTGCTGGGGGAAAATTCAATTCAAGATGAAGATAAAGATAGGAAGTGAGCCCTGGCTGGTTAGTGGATAGAACGTTGATCTGCAGACTGAAGGGTCCTAGGTTCAATTCTGGTCAAGGGCAAATGCCCAGGTTGTGGGCTCAATCTCCAGTAGGCAGTGTGGAGGAGGCAGCTGATCAATGATTCTCATCCTTGATATTTCTCTCTCTCCCTCTCCCATCCTCTCTGAAATCAATAGAAATATATTAAAAACTAATAATAATTTTAAAAAGTTAAAAAAAGATAGGAAGTCAGAGGGAGGGGTCACATCAAGTGCCATCCTTCTCTGTCCACTTTCCCCTTCTGGAACCTTCCTTCGTCCCCGCTCCAATTCAGTTCTTTCACCTTTTATACACAAGCTCTCTCCTTCCTCAGAGACTGGCTGCCAGTGAAGCCTTGGGTCTGCAGCCTCTACAGCACATGGGCTTCCCGAAGCATTTCCCCGACACACTTGGTCACCTCTCCTGTCAGTAGGAGGAAGGGCTTTCTTGTCCCTGTGACACCTTCCCCCCACAGCCGTTCCCTTGTCAGCCATGCACTTCTCATGTTCCCGCCAACAAACCCAGCCCACACTTTCTGCTCTGCAGCAGCTCCTCCCACAGCTCCCAGACGCCCACTGCCCACCTGCCCACGGCTAAGGACCAGCAGGAGGCACAGGCCCCTGGGTCCCACCTGGAAGGGCAGGGGGAGGAGGGGCCTGGCTTCTCCCACCCAGACAGGCTCTCAGAGCAGGGGCAGCGGAGTGGCCCTCTCACTGCCCTGATCCTTTCTTTAGTTAAATTTTGTTGTTTTGTTCAGCACGGATTTATTTATTTATTTATTTATTTTGCATTCATTCTGATTATTTTTCAAGGCTTGCATTAAAATATTATTTTTCTTGTTTTCTTATTTTTCAAAAATATATTTTTATTGATTTCAGAGAGGAAGGGAGGAGAGAGAGAGAGAGATAGAAACATCAATGATGAGCGAGAATCATTGATTGGTTGCCTCCTGCACGCCCTACACTAGGGATCGAGCCCAAAACCCGGGCATGTGCCCTGACCGGGAATTGAACCGTGACCTCCTGGTTCATAGGTCGATGCTCAACCACTGAGCCATGCCGGGGCCGGACTAAAATATTACTTTTCTTGATTCCTGAGTTTGTGGGCAGCTTCTTACATTGCATGCTGGGGGCAAGGCTTCAGTCACCCTGCCCTTGCCTGGGGTCTTCTAGTTTGGCCTTGCTGGAGAGGAAGTCCTTCACTTTTAAAACCAGGATAGTCCTGGAGAAATCGGGAAGAGTTGGTCGCCCTGCGAGTGCCCTGAGCACTAAAGCCTGGCTGCCAGAAATCAAATTCCGGCTTCCTGCTCTGTGGCGGGCACAGCCTCTCTGAGAAGGATGGGAGGAGCAGCTCCTTGGGGGGCAGCTACTATAAGTTCCTCTGAAGTGAGCTCGGGGCAATGCCTGGGACACCAGGAGTGCTTTAGAACATTAGCAGGGAGTATCTGCCATGTGCCCGCCATGCTCACAGCCTTGCCCTGAGGAGTCTGTTCTAGTGGGGCAGTCAGACTGAGAACAAGTGATACCAAGGATTGCTGTGCAGCACCTGTGCCTGAGAGGGTGCCAGGAATGGGCGTGGTCTCTTGGAAAGGAGGTTCTTTCACTGCTCTCCCATTTGGCAGATGGGCCACTCTACCAGAGGGCAGGACTCACTTGGGATCCCAGAGGAAGCGAGAGGTAGACCAGGGATCCCACACCAGCCCTCAGAGCTGATCTTGTGCCCACTGGAGGAATAAACTCCAGCTGTTTACCTTACAGAAATGTCCTTGCATCAGCAACCACTTGTGCTCATCACAGTTCTCCCCAAGAGGAAGCTTGGAAAAGCCTGAGCAGGTACCACAGGCTGTTTTCATGATGGAGCTGGCTGCCGGGGACCAGGCTGTGACAGAGGGTTTGGTTACTGCACACTCTTTTGCACTTTTGATTATTACCTACTAGAGCCCAGTGCATGAAATTTGTGCACAGGTAGGATCCCTAGCTGCTGCCAGCTGCCACACATCATAGCAAGCGGTCGAACTCCCGGTTGGTCAAACTCCCAAAGGGACACTTTTGCATAT